>NC_069504.1:420602937-420950437 GCF_027579735.1 Bombina bombina
TTTACGAGTACTATGTCCGATTTGGTAGACAAGATATTGTTTGGTTGGGGTGTAGGGGAGAGTAGCTAGTTACCAGTTAACTATCATAAAAGTGAGATTGTTCTAAGGAAAAGAATGTGGAAATGATAGTAACAACGGCTCATCCTGAGAACTAAATAATAATTAAGCCGACAAAATTGTGGCCCAGATGCAGTCAGAAGCTTAGGAAAAGATTGGCCATCTAGTGTGAGCCAGTATGGCCAAAAAGGTTCAGCAAGGGTGTTACAAGGGTATAATAACCATGAGGTTCAGAGAACAAGTTTATCTAACAAAATGTACAGGTGCAAATGGTTTCACCTAAACGGATGATGAAGTGCCAACTGTACAAATGCACCTTAGTGTTCCATACATTACCAGAGCATGTATAATTTATACTAGTATACAATAAGGGTTCATATGGCTCAATGAAGACAAGGGAAATAAAGCCAGCTGGACAGGCGAACCATAAAGAATAGTCATAAGGCGTAGGAAACAGGATTAAACTAACAAAATGTACAGATTCGGATGGTTCAACCTGAACAGGCGGTGAAGTGCCAACTGGGCAAGTGTACTTTTAATGTTCCAGAGCATGTACAATTTATACTAGTATACTATACAAGGTCATGTGTCTCAGTGGAGTCTGATGGGATAATGCCAGCTGGATAGGCATGCAATAGAGGTCTAAGCAGATGATAAAGTGCCAACTGGGCAAATACACTATAGAGATCTATATGTTACAAAGCGTGTACAACTTATACTAGCGTATAAAACAGGTTTATGTGACACAATTAAGACAGGTGGCATAATATCAGCTAGGCGGGTATACAATAGAGTTCCATACATTACCGGGACCTGCACGGGTCTAGTTGTTCCGTCACTGCTAGGGCAGAAGTCTTGGAAATAGCAGGAGTGGGGGACAAAATGTGGCCTTGAGATTCGGTGGAAAACACAGGGCCCAAACAAGTCAGGTGAACCGTTGGGACTGTCCCAAACATGGCAAATGATGCAAAGTGAGCCATTTCGTGGTTAAGGGGCAGCTGCTCTAGGTAGCAAGGCATCCGTTTTCCTCCTTTTCGGTTGGACTCTGTTCCAGCGAGGCCTCTGGTCGCCTGGGAGGGAGGGCCCAGGTTCCATTGGAGTCGGGGGGGGGTGATGAACGTGGTGAGTTGAACTTGAGGTTGAGAGAGCTGGAAAGGTGTTCAAGGTTGCTGTAATCCTTATAGGTAATTTGGGACCCGTTATGGTTAACTATCAGACTAAACGGAAAGCCCCAGTGGTATTTTATATGATGTTCCTGCAGGGTACTTGTAATAAATTTTATTTCCTTGTGCCTTTGTATTGTATAAGGACTAAGGTCCTGGTATATTTGTAGAGAATGACCCAGGAACTATATAGATTGCCGACATCTTGCAACTTGCCAGGCGGCATCTTTTGCGGTGAAGCGCAAAAATCTAATGATAACATCCCGTGGTGGTAGAGGGGGTTTAGGTAAGGGATGTAGCGCCCTGTGAGCTCTTTCGATATCCTCACTGAGCAGCTGAGGTGAGTTAGGTGACAAGAAGTGAAACAGAACTTTAAGATATTCTTTGAGCTGGTCTTGGAGTATGTCTTCAGGAATACCATGGATCCGCAGGTTGTTCCTGTGGCCACGGTTATCCAGGTCCTCGAGTTTGTCCTGTAGTGACTGTACCATGGAGTCCTGGATAGATATTTGATGTGTATTAGTGCTTACCAGGTTGTTTAAGGTATCTTGGCCCTCCTCCAAGTAGTCAATCCTGGCCCCCATCTCATTCAGATCTCTCTTCAAATCTCTCATCTCCTCCTTTATGAAGGACTTCAATGACTCCAGGTCAGACTTGGAGGGTAGAGATGCCAGCTTAGCTTGCATAGCCTGTAGTGAGTCCTGCTGGTTATTGATGGGCATTGAAGGGTTAATTGGACCCGGTGTCTCGGGGGTATCCATAGGCGTGTTAGATGGGATATCCGTGGATTGGAAAAAAGAGGAGACAGAGGGGGTTTGTGATTGTGACTTTGTGGGCTTATCGGATTTCTGCCCTTTTTTAGGAGTCATCTTAAGTCCCTTTAGCAGGTGGGTTCTTAAGTTAGAGATGGTGCAGATCTCTACTTGTATATAATATACTGTGGAGTAGTAGATGGCAATATACTCAGTTTCTGGGTGTTATTATTAAAGTCTATGCAAGCTAGGTGGCAGAGTTGAAGCTGTGCTAAATAAAGTTAGCTAGGGCTATATCTGGTTAATAGGGCTGATGGTTTTAGTGTAGCGTTAAAAGTAAATATATGTCCCTCAATGCAACCTCTGGGGAACAGTGCTTTGTATAACTTGCTGTTCTTGGTATAGTGCCAGCAGCGATGTGAACAGCGAGTCAGCCACTTACTTTTTGAGACCGGGAGGAGTACTCTCACGGCCCAGCCACATGGGCAGCGTCAAGGGCAAGTGTCGGGTGTGCGATCCGGTTAGGGAAACGGATCATTTGTAATCCGGTCCTGGCGCCCTAGTATTTGGCACTAGCCCTGTCCTCCACAAGTAGGATGTGAATGGGAGCGCAACGGGTGTTAGAGGGAGGCTGGGTATAGTTAACCTTGAAGGCCGAAAATGGCGATGCCTCACAGGAGCTCCTTATTATGCTGCTCGTCATGTTGGCTCTTCTCCGCTCAGGCAACTGGTAGGCTAGGGTGGTCACCCCTACATAGCACTCCGATTTACTTTTTGAAGTTGAGGCTTGTCTCCTGGCCTGTTAGAAAGGGCTGAAAGTGTAGGTGATTACGGAGCAATTCTAAAGTGCAGCCATGTTCCTGCATGGCTTGGCTCTGCCCCTCATGATATGAATTTTTAATTAGATTTATTTTAATTATATTAAACTTAGTGGGTATTAGGGTTAGACTTAGGGTTAGGTGAAGGGGTTAATAACTTTAGTATAGTGGGGGCGACGTAAGGGCGGCAGATTAGGGGTTAATAACTGTAATGTAGGTTGCGGCAATGTTAGGGACAGCAGATTAGGGGTTAATAATATTTAACTAGTGTTTACGATGCAGGAGTATGGTGGTTTAGGGGTTAATATGTTTATTCTAGTGGCGGCAATGTCCTGAGCAGAAGATTAGGGGTTAATAATTTTATTTTAGTGTTTGGGATGTGGGAGGGCCTTGGTTTAGGGGTTAATAGGTAGTTTATGGGTGTTAGTGTACTTTGTAGCTTTCTAGCGTAAAACCCATAACTACTGAATTTCAGTTTACGGTATGGATCTTGGCGGTATAGGCTGTACCGCTCACTTTTTGGCCTCGCAGGCAGACTCTAACATTACATAAAAAGGCGCTATGGAAGTCCCATTGAAAAAGGACTTTTTGAAAGCTGTGGTAATTACATTGCGTTACGGCCAAAAACTGTGCGGTGCAGCTAAACCTGCAAGATTCGTAATACCAGCGGTAGTGAAAAAGAGCCGTAACCCATACCGCAAAACTTGTAATCTAGCCAGTAGTTTCTAGATGTGATCTTATTCTATGAAAAAGGTAGCATAGAAAGCAGTCTATATAGAAAAGAAACAGATTCCAACAGCTATTTACATGCTGTCAGTTACCAACACAAAAAATGGATCCATAATATACCTTATGGACAATTCCAACGTTCACGGTGGAATTGCACTAAAATGGATGATTTTGACAGGTAAGCCAATATTCTAAAACATAAGTTTAGGGCTAAAAAATACCCAGAGGAAATAATAAAGAACAGTTACAAGAAGGCAAGAAATTTGGATAGACAAGAATTGATTAAAAACAAAAACAATAGAAATTTTAATAAGTCCAGGGGATAAATAACAAATCTCTTTTCCTGACTAAATATAACAATAGAGCTAAAAAGATAGAGACGATCACTAAGAAACATTGGGATGTTTTAAAACAGGATGATAGTCTATGTAAAATATTGCAAGAAAATACTAGTGTGTTTTTAGGAGAAATAACAACCTAAAACAGTACTTGGCACCAAGTAGGCTAAAGCCAATACAAGAAAAGAAGATTGTAAAACATACCTGGCTAAATAATAATATGGCTAGAATTTTTTTTTAAATGCAATAGGAAAAATTGAACTGTGTATAAATTAGTAGATGGGAACAATACCTTTTTTTGTCATTAAAATAAAAAAAAAACATTCCACATTTGACATGTCAGTCCAAATTCGTGGTGAACCTCTTAGAAAAAAAACTAATATTGCAGAAAATAATAACAATCTAAATATACACAAAATAAAAATATCTAACATTACAAAAAAAAACTAACATTAGAAAAAAAATATCTAAGATTACAAAAATAAAATAACTAACATTACAGAAAATAACAAATTAAATTATACAAAATAAAAAAAATGTATTCCTAATCTAATACCCCCTTAAAAATAAAAGCCACCAACCCCAAAATAGGTACTCACCATTACTGAAGGCTGGCAATCCATCTTCTTCCAGGCGGCAAAAAGTCTTCATCCAGGCGGATCCATCTTAATCCATCACGGGATTAACTTGACAGAGGTGCGGAGCGGTCTTCTGATGCACAGATCTAAGATTACAAAAATAAAAAAACTAACATTACAGAAAATAACAAATTCAATTATCCAAAATAAAAAAATGTATTCCTAATCTAATACCCCCTTAAAAATAAAAGCCACCCCAAAATAAAAAAAAAACCCTAATCTAACAATAAACTACCAATAGCCCTTAAAAGGGCCTTTTGTAGGGCATTGTCCTAAAAATATCAGCTCTTTTTCCAGAAAAAAATACAAAACCCCACCTAAAATTACAACCCCCACCCGCCCAAACCCCCCCCAAAAAATAAAAAATAATAATCTACCCATTGCCCCTAAAGGGGCATTTGTATGAGCATTACCCTTAAAAGGGCAATCAGCTCTTTTACTGCCCATAAAAATTAAAAAAATGCCCTAATCTAAAAAAATAAATCACTCTAAAAAAACATGAAAAAACTAACACCAACCCCAAAATAGGTACTTACAATTACTGAAGGCTGGCAATCCATCTTCTTCCAGGCGGCAAAAAGTCTTCATCCAGGCGGATCCATCTTAATCCATCACGGGACCAACTTCTTTCTTCTTGACGGATGTGCAGAGCGGTCTTCTGATGTGCGGATCTGGAGCGGTGGTCCTTGGCGGCAGCAGCAGTCAGCAGCAATGTGGAGGTCCTTTACATGCAATAGTCTGCACGACACTGAAGATTAAATGCAAGGTACCCCTTTTATAATTGGGGTACCTTGCATTCCTATTGGCTAAAAAATTCAAATCAGCCAATAGGATGAGAGCTGCTTACATCCTATTGGCTGATTAGACTTTGATGAAATCAGCCAATAGGATGTAAGCAGCTATCATCCTATTGGTTGATTTGAATTTTTTAGCCAATAGGAATGCAAGGGCACCCCAATATAAAAGGGGTACCTTGCATTCAATCTTCAGTGTGCGGCCGACGATCGAAAGAAGAGGACCCTTCACGTCCCCGAAGACCGCTACCACAGAAGACTGCTCCTCACCTCAGACGACCGCTCCATGCCTCCAGAAAGATGAAAGAAGATGGCTCTCCGATGGATGAAAATTGAGCTGTCTGGATGAAGACCTTTCACCGCTGGTTAGAAGATGGATAGCTGGACTTCATCAATAGTGAGTACCTATTTTGGGGTTAGTATTAGTTTGTTTTTTTTTAGGTGTTTTTTTTTTTTTTTTAGATTAGGGCTTTTTTATTTTTTATGAGCTGTAAAAGAGCTTATTGATTAACAGCTATTTATAGATTAGGGTGTTTTTTTTATTTTGGTGTTTTTTTAAGGGGTATTAAATTAGGAATACATTATTATCAGTTATTTGTAGAGGGCCAATAGATTCTGCAGCACTAATGTTTTTTTAATGTAAGGTTAGTTAGTTTTTTTATGTAATGTTAGATTTTTTTCATTTGTGTAATTTTAGATTTTTATTATTTTCTAAAAATTTTTTTCGAAGTTTAATCTTAGGTTGTTTTTTTTCACAGTTAAGTTTTTATTTATTTTAATGTAGTTAATATATTGTAACTTTAATTTAAAAGTAGGGGGTGTAGTTTTAAGGGTTAATAGTTTAATTTAGGTAGTCACGATGTGGGTGGACAGCGGTTAGGAGTTAATAGGTTTATTTTAGTAGTCGTGATGTGGGGTGGTTGGTTTAGGGTTTAATAGGTTTATTTTAGTAGTTGCGATGTGGGGGGATGGCAGTGTAGGGGTTAACAGCTTTAATACGACTTGTAAGTCATTGCGTCTTACTGAATGGCCATGTTTGCTTTTTCAACAAACAGACATGAACTGCACGACAGATTGCGGCTCTCAAATAGGGAGCCACAATAGGAGCATCTGTACCTCAATGGCACTAAGAACAGTGCCTTGGGATTGTGTTGATTCTTCGTGGAACTTATTTCTGCAGAATCTTGTTCCAGGAGGATCCCGCTCCACTTTACATGTATACATACCTCACATGTTTGAGGTCACCTCTCGTGAGTAGTTCCGATTTGGGGGATTGGGCCCATGTTTGTTTTTTTATCTGTTTTACTTCATTAAATGATGTGTGCGCTCCTCTTTTTTTTTTTTTTAGATATATAAATACACACATCCAATGGGGAGAGCCGGCTGAGAAAAAGTCTAACACCTGCAAAAAAGCGGCGTAAAGCTCAGTAACGCAGCCCCATTGATTCCTATGGGAAAACACATTTTATGTTTACACCTAACTACACCCTAACATAAACCCCGAGTCTGATTTGAATAGCCAATACAATTACAGTAGCTCTCATCCGATTTGCTGATTTGAATTTGAAGGCTCAAATCAGCCAATAGGAATTCAAGGGACGCCATTTTTAATCGCGTACCTTGAATTCCTATTCATCGTATGAAGAGGATCCTCCACGCTCCATGGCTCCGGTCTTCAGTTCCAGCGTCGCCGATCTTCAGTTCCAGCATCGCCGGTCTTCAATTCCAGAGTGGACGGTCTTCAGCTCCGTGGTCATCGGTCTTCAACTCCTCTGCTCCGTGCCGGCTGGTTCCTGGAAGATGAAGAGGTCACCGCTTGGAAGAAGACTTCTCCGCCTGGAACAGGACCTTCTCCGCCGGTCTTCAGGACAGGTAAGGACCACTTGGGGGTTAGACTTAGTTTTTTTTTTAGGGGGGATCGGGTGGGTTTTAGAGTAGGGGTGTGTGCGTGGTGGGTTGTAATGGGGGGGTTCTTTTTTTTTACAGGTAAAAGAGCTGATTACTTTGGGGCAATGCCCCGCAAAAGGCCCTTTTAAGGGCTGGTAATAGAGCTGATTACTTTTTTAATTTAGTTTAGGGTAGGGAAATTTTATTATTTTGGGGGGCTTTTTTATTTTATTAGGGGGCTTAGATTAGGTGTAATTAGCTTAAAATTCTTGTAATCTTTTTTATTTTTTTTAATTTAGTGTTTGTTTTTTTTGTAATATAGTTTAGTGTATTTAATTGTATTTTAGTTAAGATAATTGTAGTTTATTTAATTAATTTATTGATAGGGTAGTGTTAGGTGTAATGGTAACTTAGGTTAGGATTTATTTTACAGGTAATTTGGTAATTATTTTAACTAGGTAGCTATTAAATAGTTATTAACTATTTAATAGATATTGTACCTAGTTAAAATAAATACAAAGTTACCTGTAAAATAAATATAAACCCTAAAATAGCTACAATGTAATTATTAATTATATTGTAGCTATCTTAGGGTTTATTTTATAGGTAGGTATTTAGTTTTAAATAGGAATAATTTAGTTAATAATATTAATATTATTTAGATTTATTTCAATAATAATTAAGTTAGGGGGTGTTAGGGTTAGACTTAGGTTTAGTGGTTAATATATTTAATATAGGTGGCGGCGGTGTAGGGGGATTAGATTAGGGGTTAATAAATTTAATATAGGTGTCGGCGGTGTAGGGGGATCATATTAGGGGTTAATATATTTAAAATAGGTGGCGGCGGTGTAGGGGGATCATATTAGGGGGTAATATATTTAAAATAGGTGGCGGCGGTGTAGGGGGATCATATTAGGGGGTAATATATTTAATATAGGTGGCGGCGGTGTAGGGGGATCATATTAGGGGGAAATATATTTAATATAGGTGGCGGCGGTGTAGGGGGATCATATTAGGGGGTAATATATTTAAAATAGGTGGCGGCGGTGTAGGGGGCTCAGATTAGGGGTTAATATAGTTAATGTAGGTGGCGGCGGGGTAGGGGGCTCAGATTAGGGGTTAATATAGTTAATGTAGTTGGCGGCGGGGTAGGGGGCTCAGATTAGGGGTTAATATAGTTCATGTAGGTGGCGGCGGGGTAGGGGGCTCAGATTAGGGGTTAATATAGTTAATATAGGTGGCGGCGGTGTAGGGGGCTCAGATTAGGGGTTAATATAGTTAATATAGGTGGCGGCGGGGTAGGGGGCTCAGTTTAGGGGTTAATATAGTTAATATAGGTGGCGGCGGTGTAGGGGGCTCAGATTAGGGGGTAATACATTTAATGTAGCTGGCGGCGGGGTCCGGGAGCGTCAGTTTAGGGGTTAATATATTTATTATTAGAGTGAAAGGGGGGATTGCGGATAGAGGGGTATACGTGTCGGGATGATGTTTGGGAGGCGTGTTAGACAGTTACGGATATTTAATACTTTAGTTAGTTTTTTTTAGGCGGCAACAGTTTCTAAAGTGCCATAAGTCACTGGCGACTCCAGAAATTTGTACTTACGCTTATTTCTGGACATCACTAGTTTGTCCACTTACGCACTTTAGCAACTGTCGGTGCCGGTATATAAGATAGGAGTCGATTGCTAGGTGAAACTATGGGCGGCGCAGGTTTCCACGCTTGCGCCGAAACCTGAGCCGTATATTGGATCGCGCCCTAGTTAAATATTATTAACCCCTAATCTGCTTCCCCTAACATCGCTGCCACCTACCTACATTTATTAACCCCTAATCTGCCGCCCCCAACGTCGCCGCCACTATACTAAATTTATTAACCCCTAACCCTAAAGTCTTACCCTAACCCCCCTAACTTAAATATAATTAAAATAAATCTAAAGAAAACCTACAATCAATAACTAAATAAATCCTATTTAAATACTTAAATACTTACCTGTAAAATAACCCCTAAGCTACTACAATAAAACTAATAGTACATTGTATCTAGCATATGTTTATTTTTATTTACAGCATAGTTTGTATTTATTTTAACTAGGTAGAATAGTTACTAAATAGTTATTAACTATTTAATAACTACCTAGCTAAAATAAACACAAATTGACCTGTAAAATAAAACCTAACCTGTCTTACACTTAAGCCGTCGATTGAAGAGGATGCTCCGTGCCGGATGTCTTGAAGATGGAGCTGTTCCGCGTCGGAAGGATGAAGATAGAAGATGCTGTCTGGGTGAAGACTTCTGCTCGTCTGGAGGACCCCTTCTGCGGGCTTGCATGAAGACTACTCCCGGCTTCATTGAGGACTTCTTGCCGCTTGGATGAAGACTTTTCCCAGCTTCGTTGAGGATGGATCTTCAAAACTGTAAGTGGATATTCGGGGGTTAGGGCTTTGGGCCACAATAGAGCTAAATGCCCTTTTCAGGGCAATGGGGAGCTTAGGTTTTTTTAGTTAGGGTTTTATTTGGGGGGTTGGTTGTGTGGGTGGTGGGTTTTACTGTTGGGGTGGTTGTTTTTTTTTTTTTTTTACAGGTAAAAGAGCTGATTTCTTTGGGGAAATGCCTTGCAAAAGCCCTTTTAAGGGCTATTGGTAGTTTAGTTAGGCTAGGTTTTTTTTTATTTTGGGTGGGCTTTTTTTATTTTGATAGGGCTATTAGATTAGGTGTAATTAGTTTAAAGATCTTGTAATTTGTTTTTTATTTTCTGTAATTTAGTGGGGGTTTTTTTTGTAATTTAGCTAATTGTATTTCATTTAGGGAATCGTATTTAATTTTTATAATTGATTTAATTGTAGTGTAAGGTTAGGTGTTAGTGTAAGACAGGTTATGTTTTATTTTACAGGTCAATTTGTATTTATTTTAGCTAGGTAGTTATTAAATAGTTTTTATTCTGCCTAGTTAAAATACATACAAACTTGCCTGTAAAATAAATAAAAAAACCTAAGCTAGATACAATGTAACTATTAGTTATATTGCAGCTAGCTTAGGGTTTATTTTACAGGTAAGTATTTCGTTTTAAATATGAATTATTTAGTTATTAATTGAAGGTTTTCTTTAGATTTATTTTAATTATATTTAAGTTTGGGGGGTTAGGGTTAGACTTAGGTTTAGGGGTTAATAAATTTAGTATAGTGGTGGCGACGTTGGGGGCATCAGATTAGGGGTTAATAAATGAAGGTAGGTGACAGCGATGTTAGGGGCGGCAGATTAGGGGTTAATAATATTTAACTAGTGTTTGTGAGGCGGGAGTGCGGCGGTTTAGGGGTTAATATGTTTATTATAGTGGCTTTGATGTCCAGAGAGGCAAATTTGGGGTTAATATTTTTATTATAGTGTTTGCGATGCGGGAGGGTCTCGGTTTAGGGGTTAATAGGTAGTTTATGGGTGTTAGTGTACTTTTTAGCACTTTAGTTATGAGTTTTATGCTTCGACTTTGTAGTGTAAAACTCAAAACTACTGACTTTAGAATGCATTACGAATCCTGATGGGTGTACCGCTCACTTTTTGGCCTCCCAGGACAAGCTTGTAATACCGGAGCTATGGAAGTCCCATAGAAAAAAGACTAATCCAAACTGCGTAAGTTGATTTGCAGTAGAGGCCAAAAAAGTGTGCTGTGCCCCTAAATCCGCAAGACTCGTAATAGCAGCGTAGTAAAAAAGCAGCATTATGAGCCTTAACGCTACTTTTTACTCATAATGCAAGATTCGTATCTAGCCGATATATTTTGAAACTTAATATATAGAAATATATATATATAATTATATATAAATTAGTATATATAGTACTTTATTGTAACATGTTTTACATGTTTTTTTTTAACTTTTATTCTACCCTAACTTTTTAGCACAGTAATACTTAAGCGCAAGTCATAATTGCAACTTGTAATTTGATCTAAACTTTCTCTGGCAATTCTGTTTTACCACTGACTTGTAATATCAATTGCAGGTACCCCTGCTCTAGCAATACTCTTCACTTGTAATCTGAGCCAATGACGGGGATTGTGTATGTCTTGATGTGCCGGCGTTATGTATGTGTTATATGTGTGATTGTGCATCTCCTGATCTAAAATATAACAAACTGCACTGAGAGTGATACAAGTGATTAATTTGAACATCTATGAAAATTCTACTGTCGCTATAAATTTTTTCACAGGGGCATCTTTACAGTGGCTGTGTAGTATCTGTTTATGATCAGTCTAATTATATAACTATTTAGGGTATAATGTATAATTATAAATAGCTTTTTCACAATACGCTGTGTTTATAAAGGCATCACACGTGAGGATTTTAGGTTAAATAGTCTAAATAAAGGAATCACTGTTGACGGTAGTCTTGCAAATATGTATTTTAGTACACTTCACAGTGTGAAGCGAGGGTTCTCTGATAGAGGCAGAATGTAAAGGCAGCATTGCCATTGCAGTGAGGGCTTTAATGTAAATTGTCACTTTAGACAGTATTGAATGACAATAAAATTTACAAGCGTAAACCGAAACTGAAACTCTTTGTTCAATTCAATATGTAACATGTGTACATGAATAATAAGAGCTATATGACTGGGGATTGTGGGAATATATTAAATGTATAAATATATATATATATATACAGTATATATAAATATATATATATATACACTCACCGGCCACTTTATTAGGTACACCTTGATAGTACCGGGTTGGACCCCCATTTTGCCCTTCAGAACTGCCTTAATTCTTTCTGTCATATATTCAACAATGTGTTGGAAACATTCCTCAGACACTTTGGTCCATATTGACATGATAGCATCACGCAGTTGCTGCAAATTTGTCGGCTGCACATCCATGATGCGAATCTCCCGTTCCACCACATCCCAAAAGTGCTCTATTGGATTGAGATCTGGTGACTGTGGAGGCCAGTGGAGTACAGTGAACTCATTGTCATGTTCAAGAAATCAGTTTGAGATGATTTGAGCTTTGTGACATGGTGCATTATCCTGCAGGATAGATGCAGAAGATGGTTACACTGTAGTCATAAATGGACTGACATGGTCAGCAACAATACTCAGGTAGGCCATGGCATTTAACAATGCTCATTGGTACTAATCCAGGAATCTGTGAAGAGGAATCACAAACAAGAGGGTGCCCTCCTAGTATAATACTGCGAGTGTAACAAACAGTGGCAAGTCTTGTTTAGTAAATATACTCACAAAGGGCCAGTACCAAATGTGCTTAGTGATGCAAGCTGGGATCTCGCAGTGTCCCCAGCAAACTGATCCTCAAAAGGATGTAGAGGCCCAGGTGTGCCAAGGAATAATCCAATAAAGCTCAGGCTATCCATATAACACAGTACTTTTTTAATAAAACCATTAATAAAAACCAATAGGTGTGTACATTACCCAAAGAGTTAAAAGCAATATTGGCAACAGATTGCAACGTGTTTCTCAACTATGCTAGCTGTTTCATCAGGCATGATGGGATGCCTGATCAAACAGCTAGCATAGCTAAGAAGCGCATTGCAATCTGTTATATATATAATACACAACAACAACAGGGAAAGGCACTCTCGCCTCCTCTACAACTTACCTTGTTGACAGGAGGCAAAATCATTATAAAAGTGACGTTTCGGGAACAATCGCCTAGATTTAGAGTTTTGTCGGTAAAGGAACCTGCCATGCTAATGCTCCTTTTTTTTTCCAGTATTTAGAGGTACTGAATGGCTGCGTTAGCCTCAGAAAAGGGAGCGTTGAGCATAATTTAGCTCCACTTCAACCCTCTATACCAGCGCTGCTTACTGTAGCGTAAGCTGGAAAAATGTGCTTGTGCACGATATCCCCATAGGAAATAATGGGGCTGAGCTGGCCTGAAAAAAAAACCTAACACCTGCAAAAAAAGCAGCGTTCAGCTCCTAACACAGCCCCATTGTTTCCTATGGGAGAAACACGTTCCAAGTCTGCACCTAACACCCTAACATGAACCCCCAAGTCTAAACAACCCCTAACCTTACACTTATTATCCCCTAATATGCTGCCCCCGCGATCGCTGACACCTGCATTTATTATTAACCCCTAATCTGCCGCTCCGGACACCGCCGCAACCTACATATCGCTATGAACTCCTAATCGTCTGCCCCTAACATTGCTGATACCTCTATATATTTTATTACCCCCCTAATCTGCCCCCCCAACGTCGCCGCCACCTACCTACACTTATTAACCCCTAATCTGCCGACCGGACCTCGCCGCCACTATAATAAATTTATTAACCCCTAAACCGCCACACTCTCCCGCCTCGCAAACACTATAATAAATTGTATTAACCCCTAATCTGCCCTCCCTAACATCGCCGCCACCTACCTAGAATTTTTAACCCCTAATCTCACGCCCCCAACGTCGCCGCTACTATATTAAAGTTATTAACCCCTAAACCTAAGTCTAACCCTAACCCTAACACCCCCCTTAGTTAAATAGAATTTAAATTAATCTTAAATAAATTTACTATAATTAAATAAATTATTCCTATTTAAAACTAAATACTTACCTATAAAATAAACCCTAATATAGCTACAATATAACTAATAGTTACAATTGTAGCTATTTTAGGATTTATATTTATTTTACAGCAACTTTGTTATTTATAAAGTTTGGACTAGATGCAAGTTGAAATGAATCAAAATGCTTACCAAATGGATAAGCACCGTACTTTGACCGGTGCTGACAAGCCGGCTAACACTCACAGTGGTTAGTACACTGGTGTCTGTGGTCTGCAGCGTCTTGCTGAAAGTCGAGTGATTCTGTCTCACTCCGTGTTTGGGGTCAATCACTTTCTTAATACCAACGTAATATTCTGTTGTTGGATACACACTGCAAACAAAGTGTCGGACCTTGATCCTTGTGAATTGAAGATAAAAGCAGAGTACAAACTTCCGTAAAAGTAAAAAAATATTATTCCATACAAGTATCCGCTACGCGTTTCGCGACCGCAACTGGTCGTTTCTTCAGGCATGAAATAGTGGATACAATTGATACAAAGTAACAGTCTTATATGCATTGTATTTTAAAAACGGAAGTTGTCAAGGGAACCTAAAAACCAATGATAGTTTTAGTGATACGGTGAATATATAATTGTCCCTGATTCAGACTCAACTGGAGTTAACCCGAGAAACTAATACATAAGTCTGATTCGGTTATTTAGTCAGACCTCAAAAGAAACCATGATATTTATTATCCATATTGGTCGTGGTCTGTGTTATGATATAAATGTGACTGTTTGATCTAACAGACAAAACAAAAAACATATAGTATTTTGTTATCCCTATAGATCGTATATGTTAAAATAAAAACAGCTGAAAAACATTAAAATTAAAAAGACAATGACACTGGTTTAAAAAGGAGATAAAATGTTGATGGTTTTTGTTTTGAATCTGTAAAGTGTTTTTAAGAAGCACCATAGGATATATTGTTGCAATGAATGTATTGTGTATCTATATGTCAAAAGTGTGTAAAATTATAAATTATAAGAGCGGTGGGATTACTCGCCCAAGCAGAAAAAACAAGGGGCACCACATAGTATATATGGTGATTTTTTGAAGGAATGTATGATGTATTAATTTTTATGAACTTGTATAGTGTATAAAAATTGCTCTAATCCAAACATTTGCTGAATGTTGAGAATGTATAATATATAGGAGAATTTCTTTGTAATAAAAGTATGTTAGTGACTTAATTCACTTAGATCACTATGGAGTTCCTATAATGCTTGGGCATAATCGATCAAATAAAATTATGGTGGCCTGCAGACTTTTATTTGGTATAATGATACCCGTATGTGTTGGGACATGTTAGAATGAATACTTGATGTAGTCCTATGTGACCACTGTTAAAACATATTATGATATAACTCTGTGTTGACCTAGTATAAAAAGAGTCCCTATATATTCAGTAGTGGTATATGCAATCTCAGTACTATGTGTACCTTTGGGTGCTTGTTGAAATAGTGTATAATCGTTGTGAAAAATGGGTGCATAAATCTGTGATGGTCAAAATATAATTGCTAACAAAGGATTCTGGCTAATGTGAGAAATGGGATATGTATATATGGAAAAGGTTTATTTAAAATATTAAAAAATATATAAAAATAGAACAAGAACAGAAAATTTTCCAACAAGGTCGGGCCAAAAGACCACATATATCAGAAAACGAGGCAGCAGGGGCAGAGGCCTTGCCGCCAAGAAAGCGGAATTATCCCGATTAGACCAGGTTTGTTCATTTATCATCTCACATATTATCCACTGAGGAGAAAAGAGTACTCAAAAAAGGTCTTTCTTTTTGCCCACCCAATCCCCCAAACATTTCAATTTATTCGTGGATATAAATAATTTCACACGAAAATTATCTTTACAAAAATATTTTGTAAATAAAAAACTAAAAAAAGACCCTTATAACAACACAGATTCCCAGGTGATAGTAACTGATAACATGACACCTAACAGACTAATCCCATGTATAACGGCAAATGAAAATGTTGATGTTTTAACTGACCACCTATTTGAAGAATACATACACACATCATTCAAAAACAAATCTAATTTTAACCCTACGATATCAACAACAAATATATAGAACTATACCAAAATATGGTCTTAGAGGATTGTGAGAAATTGCTTAAACTAAGTGCCAAAAAGAAAAACCATTCTTTCTATAGACACAAGCAAGCATTATATAGCCTACAGAATAATTCCAACATTGTTATTCGCGATGCGGATAAGGGTGGTGGGATTATTATCCAAAATTACAAAGACTATATTACAGAAGCAGAAAGAATCCTAGGGGACCATAATTATTATAAAATTCTATCACAAGATCCCACCAAATCCTTTCTACAGACTTATCAGAAATTAATAGCAAAGGGTTTTCTACAAGGAATACTGAACAAAGATGAAAGGGAATATTTGAGAGTAGACAATCCAAGCATTGCACATTATTACCACCTTCCCAAAATCCATAAGGACAAAAAATACCCTCCTGGGCGTCCCATCATAGCAGGAATTGCAATTTAACATATAATTTATCATCTTATATAGATCATTTTTTACAGAAATATGTAATAAACACTTCCTTCCTACATTAGAGACAGCACTCATCTCTTACAACTGTTACAAGACCTCACCCTTACAAACACTACTAAACTTTGGATTACATGCGACGTCAGTTCTCTTTATTCAAACATCACCCATGATTTGGGACTGTTATCAGTATCTCATTTTCTAGAACAAGACCTGTATTTGCCTAAAGAACAAAAAGCTTTTATTTTAGAATGCATCAAGTACATATTACAACATAATTATTTTTATATTTAGACCGTTTTTATTACAGACCAGGGGAACGGCCATGGGTACCAGGTTCGCCCCAAGTTTCGCTAATCTCTTTATGGACTCTTCGAGGAGGTGTACATTCACCAAGCGGAACTTTGGGGCGAGCTGGTATTCTATGGCCGTTACATAGACGACCTGCTATTTATATGGAATGGCAATCTTGAATCAGCAGAATCTTTTGTTTCACATCTTAATAACAATGATATGGGAATCTCTTTCACAGCTAACATACAAACTGATTCAATAGAATATTTAGATTTAGTACTCAGTTGGGGACCCAATCTAACGATAACATCTAAAACGTTCTTTAAGGACGTAGATAGCAACAGCTATCTAGAATACTACAGTAACCATCATAGAAGTTGGATTAACAATGTCCCCATATAGCCAGTTCAGACGCATTAGGAAAAACTGTTCAGAATATCAAACTTTTCTGACCAGAGTCAAATTTTATACAACAGATTCATGGAAAAAAGTTACCCAGTCCATATTCTAGATCAAGCATTAACGAGAACAAAATTATTAGATAGAAATGCAATATTATCTAAGAACAAAAACATCAATCAAACAATGGATAAAACAACTGAGCAAAGTAACACTAATGTTTATCACGCAATACAATAATAGCTTTTACAAAATACAACAGATAATTTTAAACACTGGCATGTCATCCAAAGGGACCCCATACTGAAAAGTATCGTACAGGACAAACCACGAATAGTCTATAGGAGAGCTCCTACTTTGAGAAGTAGACTAGCACCGAGTAAAATAGTTAAACACATACAACAGAAATCTAAAGACAACAAAATCAAGAAGGGTATTTTGGCCTACAGGGAATCTATAAATGTGGCAAAACTGGATGTATTTCCTGTCAATATATCAAATCTGGTGCTAAACTATTCAAGTCTCATATCACTGGGGAAATTTTTCCTATTCAGAGGCTTTTTCAATTGCGATTCCATATTTGTCATATATCTATTGGAATGTGGTATGCGGCCTACAATACGTTGGCCGCACCTCCAGAAAGGCAAAAACAAGGTGGGGTGAACATTTTCGTAATTGTAAAAATTGCAAAAAATCAAAAATTAAACATAGTGTCCCTAATCATTGTATAACAAAACATCAAGGCAATCCTTACATTTTTAAATACTTACCTATAGATTTTATCCCCAAGTCCTCAGATTATAATAGAGTCAATAACTTAGACAACGAGAAACCTTTTGGATCTTTAAATTGAAAACTTTGTTTCCGGAAGGTTTATATGCCAACTTGGACTTGGCGGCCTTTAATTAAGGTTTCTCTAAATCTGGTAGCTCAACCCATCTGAATATAAGCCATCTTATTCACCACTATTCCACATTCCCATTTCATTAGACTAAAACTTATTGACAGAATCGCATCTTTTACAGCAAAGTATAGAATCATTTACATTTAGACATTGATACTCACATATTAATGACATTGTCAGATTGTTAGTAATATAATATACATGCGTATATATAATATATATATGTATATATATATATAATTTTGTGGCTCATCCAATTATTTTATTATTTTGTACTCATTTCTTAACTAGACACACTACAGTGGAATACACCAATAACATGTATTGGGTTCCAAATTCCCTCAATGAGTCCAATCTAGAATAGATAGATGCTAATGTCCGCTTAACATGATTTAGAAGCACTATTAGTTCAACATCCACTGCTTCCATTTCCTGAAAAGACCACCAAAAATGTTGACATGGTGGGGCAAACACCATTAGATCTTCAGTAAAATTTCTGGTAGGGCAGTCCCAAACTAACAAAATCTGGTTCTAATCATTTCCCTAGGACCGATAAGGTCACGATATTCATTACATGAGCAGGATTCCCTATTCCATGAATATTTCTACATACACATCACTTTCAGACACACAGGTCCCAATCCCCCTGCACTTGTATTTACATAATAATGATTCTTTCATTTTATGTCTCTTTCTATTGGCATCATATGATTGATATGAGACCAGTGTTTTTCCAACACAGTCATTATAATACAATATATAATATATTTTCATATATTTTTAATATTTTATATAAACCTTTTCCATATATACATATCCCATTTTCACATTAGCCAGAATCCTTTGTTAGCAATTATATTTGACATCACAGATTTTGCACTCCATTTTCACAACGTTTATACACTATTTCACACAAGCACCCAAAGGTACACATAGTACTGAGATTGCATATACCACTAAACTGAATATATAGGGACTTTTTTAATATAGGTCAACACAGAGTTATATCATAATAAGTTTTAACAGTGGTCACATAGGACTACATCAAGTATTCATTCTAACATGTCCCAACACATACAGGGTATCCATTATACCAAAATAAAAGTCTGCAGGCACCATAATTTTATTTGATCGATTATGCCCAAGCATTATAGGAACTCCATAGTGATCTATGTGAATTAAGTCACTAACATACTTTTATTACAAAGAAATTCTCCTATATTATACATTCCCTCACACATTCAGCAAATGTTTGGATTAGAGCAATTTTTATACACTATACAAGTTCATAAAATTAATACATCATACATTCCTTCAAAAATCACCATTATACTATGTGGTGCCCCTTGTTTTTTCTGCTAGGGCCGAGTTATCCCACCGCTCTTATAATTATAATTTTACACACTTTTGACATATAGATACACAATACATTTCATTGCAAACAATATATCCTATGGTGCTTCTTAAAAAACCTTTACAGATTCAAAACAAAACCATCAACATTTTATCTCCTTTTTAACCAGTGTCATTGTCTTTTTAATTTTAATGTTTTTCAGCAGTTTTTATTTTAACATATACGATCTATATGGATAACAAAATACTATATGGTTTTTTGTTTTGTTGTTAGATCAAACAGTCACATTTATATCATAACACAGACACGACCAATATGGATAATAAAATATCATGGTTTCTTTTGAGGTCTGACTAAATAACCGAATCAGACTTATGTATTAGTTTCACGGGGTTAACTCACAGTTGAGTCTGCAATCAGGGACAATTATATTCACCGTATCAACTAAACTATCATTGGTTTTTAGGTTCCTTGACAACTTCCGTTTTTAAAATACAACTGCATATAAGCCTGTTACTTTGTATCAATTGTATCCACTATTTCATGCCTGAAGAAACGACCAGTTGCGGTCGAGAAACGCGTAGCGGTACTTGTATGGAATAAATATTTTTTTACTTTTACGGAAGTTGTACTCTGCTTTTATCTTCAATTCACAAGGATCAAGGTCCGACACTTTGTTTGCAGTGTGTATCCAACACAGCAATATTACGTTGGTAAAGAAAGTGATTGACCAAACACGGAGTGAGACAGATCACTCGACTTTCAGCAAGACGCTGCAGACCACAGACACCAGTGTACTAACCACTGTGAGTGTTAGCCGGCTTGTCAGCACCGGTCAAAGTACGGTGCTTATCCATTTGGTAAGGCATTTTTGATTCATTTCAACTTGCATTCTGTCCAAACTTTATTACGCTATGTGGCGCCCTCTTTTTTCAACTTTAATCCTACAGAATCCACACACCGAGGATCAGAGGAGCTGCCACCCACGGAATAGCAGCCATTACGGAACTGCATTCACTTCACTCTTTCCGTCTCACAGGAGCCATTAGGCAATATCGATTCAATCATCTTATTGACGGTTTGTGCAGTGACTGATTTACATCTTTTTTAGCGCACCCCATTTGTTTGGAATCCCTTCCCTGGTTTCCTAATTTGTTTAACTTTGTATTTATTTTAACTAGGTACAATAGCTATTAAATAGTTAATAACTATTTAATAGCTACCTAGTTAAAATAATTACAAAATAACCTGTAAAATAAATCTTAACCTAAGTTACAAATACACCTGACACTACACTATCAATAAATTAATTAAATAAATTACCTACAATTAGCTAAACTAAAATACAATTAAATAAACTAAACTATAATACAAAAAAACAAAACACTAAATTACAGAAAATAAAAAAAAATTACAAGAAGTTTAAACTAATTACACCTAATCTAAGCCCCCTAATAAAATAAAAAAGCCCCCCAAAATAATAAAAAATGATCGGAACAGCCAATAGAATGCGAGGTCAATCTGATTGGCTGATTGAATCAGCCAATCAGATTTTTCCTACCTTAATTCCGATTGGCTGATAGAATCCTATCATCCAATCAGAATTTGAGGGACTCCATCTTGGATGATGTCCTTAAAGGAACCGTCATTCATCGTTAGGTCCGTCGGTTGAAGAGGATGGCTCTGCGTCGGCTGGATGGAAGATGGCTCTGCTCCGCTCCGGAAGGATGAAGATAGAAGACGCAGCTTGGATGAATACTTCTACCGGATGGAGGACCTCTCTTGCCCCGCTTGGATGAAGACTTCTACCCGATGGAGGACCTCTTCTTGCTCCGCTTGGATGAAGAATTCGGCTCAGCTGGGTGAAGATGACTCAAGGTAGGGAGATCTTCAGGGGGTTAGTGTTAGGTTTATTTAAGGGGTTTGGGTGGGTTAGAGTAGGGTGTGTGGGTTGTGGGTTTTAATGTTGGGGGGATTGTATTTTTTTACTGGTAAAAGAGCTGATTACTTTGGGGCAATGCCCCGCAAAAAACTCTTTTAAGGGCTGGTAAAAGAGCTGATTACTTTGTAATTTAGAATAGGGTAGGGCATTTTATTATTTTGGGGGGGCTTTTTTATTTTATTAGGGGGCTTAGATTAGGTTAGGTGTAATTAGTTTTAAACTTCTTGTAATTTTTTTTATTTTCTGTAATTTAGTGGGGGGGGGGGTTGTATTATAGTTTAGGTTTATTTAATTGTATTTTAGTTTAGCTACTTGTAGGTAATTTATTTAATTAATTTATTGATAGTGTAGTGTTAGGTGTATTTGTAACTTAGGGTTAGGATTTATTTTACAGGTAATTTTGTAATTATATTAACTAGGTAGCTTATTAAATATTATTAACTATTTAATAGCTATTGTACCTAGTTAAAATAAATACAAAGTTGCCAATAAAATAAATATAAATCCTAAAATAGCTACAATGTATTTATAGTTATATTGTAGCTATATTAGGGTTTATTTTATAGGTAAGTATTTAGTTTTAAATAGGATTAATTTATTTAATTATAGTAAAATTATTTCTTTAAATTTAATTTATATTTAAGTTAGGGGGGTGTTTGGGTTAGGGTTAGACTTAGGTTTAGGGGTTAATAACTTAATTATAGTAGCAGCGACGTTGGGGGCGGCATATTAGGGGTTAATATTTGTAGGTAGGTGGCGGCGATGTTAGGGGAGGGCAGGGTTAGGGGTTAATAAAATGTATTATAGTGTTTGCGAGGCGGGAGGTGCGGCGGTTTAGGGGGTTAATATATTTATTATAGTGGCAGCGATGTCCGGCTCGGTAGATTAGGGGTTAATAATTGTAGGTAGGTGGCGGCGACATTGGGGGGGGCAGATTAGGGGTTAATAAATATAATGTAGGTGTCGGCGATGTTAGGGGCAGCAGATTAGGGGTTCATAGGTATATATGTAGGTTGCGGGCGGTAACCGTTAGCAGCAGATTAGGGGTTAAAAAAAAAAATTCTTGTCAGGTAGAGGCTATCTTCCGCTCACTTCTTCCAAGACTCATAATACCAGCGTTAGGCAAATCCCATTGAAAAGATAGGGTACGCAATTGGCGTAAGGGATCTGCGGTAGCCTCGAGTCGCGGAAAGAAGTGAGCGGTAGACCTTTTCCTGCCTGACTCTAAATACCAGCGGGCATTAAAAAGCAGTGTTAGGACCCCTTAACGCTGCTTTTGACGGCTAACGCCAAATTCTAAATCTAGGCGATAGTTTTGTAGAAGGGGAATATTTTCTCAGACACATCACTTTTTGAAAAAAAACAGCTACACTGTGAGCGTGGATCTCTAATCCAGTGAGCATGGATCTCTTGGGCTATTTACAATGACTTTGCTCCTGTCACCCTGGTAAGCTGTAAAGGAGGTGAGAGTGCCTTTCCCTGTTGTTTTTTTGCATTATATATATATATATATATATATATATATATATATATAAATCCTGTGAGAGCGGATCTCTTGGGCTATTTATATATATGCATATATACACACAAAGTATAATATATATTATTTTACAGCATACTATATATATGTATGTATATATATATATATATATATATATATTTATATATATGTATATTATGCTGTAAAATAATATATTCTATATTGTAACTAAGTTCGTTATTTAAATATACTTGTTTATAAAAATAATAATAACATGTTTGGTACAGTGTGACTGTGATTTTAGAAGTAAACCCATTCAATACAGTGTGAACTTACTTTAAAGTTGCGGGAATGTAGCTGCTGAAAAAATACAATCTTAAGAAAAAAGTCGTCTTTTAAAAATATGTTTTACATAGTAATATCCCAACCACTAAATCTTGTACCTAAAAAATAAATGCCAAAATGAAAAACACATTTGTTTAAATAACAAACACCTAAATTCCAAGTTATGCGCTTAACCCGGTGCGTAAATAACACTAAAAATTTAGCGGTACCGCACTTTCCATAGTGCTGCCATTACAAGTTACAGAAAAACCTTCTTGTGCTGTGTGTTATGGTGCGTTAAGCTCCATACCGCACAAAAGCCAAGTCCTGACTTGACGTGCTTGTGCACGTTTTCCCCCATAGACATCAATGGAGAAAAAGTGTTAGAAAAAACTAAGACCTATAACAAAATAAAATATACCAAAAATAAAAAACCTAAATTAAAAATAAAAAAAATCTAAGATTACAAAAAACAACAAAATTATCCAAAATAATAAAAATGAATCTAATAAAACCTAATCTAAAATAAAAAATACTAATTAGGGCTGACCATATACGTCCCGTTTTGAAAGGGACAGTACCGTTATTTTATGTTTTTTCCCCTGTCCCGTTGTTTCTTTATTAATAGTCATTTTGTCCCATTTTGAGGGTTATCAGACCGTGCGGGCAGCGCAAGTGTAATTTTTTATTGCACACACACCACTTAATTTTTTTTTAAACTCCCCGCCGGCGGGGAGGGCAGTTTTTTAAAAAACTATTTTTTTTTAACTGCAGCCGAGTTGGGGTTGGGTGGCCGTGCCCACATGTTCCACAGCATGCAGTCTTCATGCAGTCTTAGCAGTCTATGCCGCCCACGCTCTTCAAAATTAGGGGCGTGTCATTGATAGGTGCCTATAAAGAGTCAGTGACAGCAGGTCAGTACTCAGTCATGAGCTGTCAGACTGAGCCTAGGAGGGAGGCTGGTCACTGGTCAGCGTGAGGGAAGTTAGATTACTAGCTAGCTCAGCTGCAGTAGTGCCAATACTTTACTAGTAACTTACACTCAGGACAGGCTAAGCACAGGGGCCGGCAGGAGTCGGACTAAAAATATCTGAGATTCAGTCAGTCATCATCTGGATCTGATGTGATGATCAATCATCTGCCTTTAGCCACTGCCTCACCATCATCCGAATTATAGGCTGACCTGACCATCACCAGACACCAGAGAGATAATTCTTGTTGCGATCTTCTTCTTGTTTGTGTCACAGACGTGTGAAGTGAACATACAAACTAGTGTTATGGTCTGGTCTGGACGTAGATCAATTCAACTGTCTACAGTCTATGTTCTGAACTTCAGCTTCTGCAAGAATTGTGCACGGCCAAGGTAAGACCAGTGTCTGTTCCTGGAAATCAATTAAATTAATTGTCATTTATTATATCATATGCTTATTATTATTATGCTTCTGCAGTGCTGGTTGTAGTACAGACGTTATAAAATAACGGTTGTTATCAAGTAACTATGTAGTTCCACATTTTTATCAGTTCTTCCACCATTTACATGTGTAACAATGATTTTGGGCAACTCAGCTAAAAAAAATCTACAACTACTATCCAGATATTCAAACCAAACGCAAGTTCAGAGGCTTTCACCCTTTAAAATCAGTTAATATGGGGGAATTTGCCTTGACAACATAGGATAATCTCACTTTTTTAAAGCATGTTTGTTGTTTGCATGATAAATTAAATTGTAATACTTTTGTTCACAAGCTTCAGAATCAGCTCTTCTTATTATATAAGCATGTTCTCTTTGATTTTCTTTGTTTAAACAACAAATTTGGCTTGGGTATCCATCTGTTTAAAAGTGACAATGAGTCTGAGACAAGTTCCATAATATATATTAATATTAATGAATATTGTGTGGGAGGGGCATGATGGATATGATCTAATGGAGGGGAACCTTCGTCTTTAGAATAGTTTATTGGATAAGTAATTTTATTTCCCTTAACAACAGTTATAATAAAAGGCATTTTATAGGGTGTCTTTATAAGTCAGAACATTTGTGCTTTATTTGTATATAGATTTGCCAATTTTCTGTGTGCATCAAATTTAAAGTAAAAATAATTTCATATACATGATACATCAGCCCATGGAGTGTGAGAAGTTTTATTATATGGTGTTGAAAGATCGAAATTTGCTGTGTAAACTTGTTTCATCAGACAAATATTCATGGTACAATCATGATGAAATACAGTCCCCCTCTAGCTCTACGTCTACATAAACTTTTTTGTATGAGTTCTTTTGTCACTGAAGGATAATTGTTGGCTCAATAGTTTAAATTAATGTCATAAAAGTTAACTTTTGTTAAAATCATATTTTTTTTCATATAAATAAAGAATATAACCCTGTCCCGTTTTTGACCGCTCAATGTCCCGTTTTTGTCTCAAGGAAATATGGTCAGCCTAATACTAATGTAACAATAAACTATCAATAGCCCTTAAAAGGGCCTTTTGTAGGGCATTGCCTTGAAGCAATCAGCTCTTTTTTGAAAAAAAAAGCTGATTAAATCCTATTGGCTAATTTGAACAGCCAATAGGATTGAAGCAGCTCTCATCCTCTTGGCTGATTTAAATATTTCAGCCAATAGGAATGCAAGGTACCCAATATAAAATGGGTACCTTGTATTCAAGCTTCAGTGTGCGTTCCCGATGACCGCCGCCGATAGCTCTGCCTCCTCAACACATTAGCTCTGCGACCCCTGGATGAAGATGGTAGATAGCTCTGCAATACCGGGATGACGATTGAAGATGGAGCTGCCTGGAAGAAGACCTTCATCGCCACACTTCAAGAATGTTGAGAACTATTTTGGGGTTAGTGTTAGATTTTTTTTTTTTTATTATTATTATTTTTGTTTTTTAGATTAGGGCTTTTTTATTTTTAATGGGCAGCAAAATAAGTGATTGCCCTTTGAAGAACCTTTAGGGGCAATGGGTAGCTTAGGTTTATTTTAGTTAGGTCTTTTTTTTTTGGGGGGTTTGGGGGGGGGGGGGGGTTGTATTGTTAGGAGGGATTGTATTTAAAAAAAAAAAAAAAAAAGAGCTGATTGCTTTAGGGCAATGCCCTACAAAAGTCCCTTTCAAGGATTATTGGTAGTTTATTGTTAGATTAGAGTTTTTTTATTTTTGGGTGGCTTTTTTGTTTTTATAGGGGTATTAGATTAGGTTTAATTTTTATTATTTTGAATAATTTCATTTGTAATTTTTTGCAATCTTAGGTTTTTTATTTTTGTAAGTTTAGACTTTTTTTTGTAGTGTTAGGATTTTATAATTTTGCAATTTAGTTTTTTTATTTTTGGTATATTTAATTTTTTAAAATAGTAATTTTAGGTTTATTTATAGTTTAAGCTTAGGGTTTTTTTTATTTCATAGGTAAGTTTTTATTTATATTAAGGTAGTTATCTTGTAAGTTTAATTTAAAATTAGGGGGGGGTTAGGTTTGGGGTTAATAGTTTAATTTAGAGTGTCGAGATGTGGGGGTTGGCGGTTTAAGGGTTAATAGGTTTCTTTTACTATTAGCAATGCAGGGGGATGGCGGTTTAAGGGTTAATACTTTAATTTAGGTAGTTGCTATGTGGGGGGCGGCGGATTAGGGGTTATTACTTTATTTTAGTGTTTGGTGATGTGGGGTGGGGCGTTGGAATAGGGTTAATAGGTTTATTTAGTAGTCGCGATGTTGGTGGGGTGGAATTTGGCTTAATAGGTTTATTATAGTACTTGCGATGCGGCGGGTGGTGGTTTAGGGGTTAATAGTAGTTTATGGTTGTTAGTGTACTTTATAACATTTTTGTTATGAGTTTTGTGAAACATTTTTGTTTCACAAAATCCATAACTACTGGTCTTTGATAGCGGAATGAAGAGTTTTGGTACATGCTAAAACGCTAGCGGTATAGCCGTACCACCGCCACTTGTAATGTTTATAGTATAATATATATATATATATATATATATATATATATATAAATAAGACTGGGTTATGTGTGTGCACTCTCACCACCACAAAACAGCTTCCAGGGTGCTATTTGAAGAAATGTATAAAAGTTTAAAAATAAAGCACTCACTGGACTTTAGTCAACCGTGTTAATCCTTATTTATTACTGTGATGTTTCGGGACTGCAAGTCAGAAGAAGGGGCGCTTGCAGTCCCGAAACGTCACAGTTCAAAATAAGGATTAACACGGTTGACTAAACTCCAGTGAGTGCTTTATTTCTGAACTTTATATATATTATATATATATATATATATATATATATATAATATATTTATATATACTATATATATATATATATATATATATATATACAGTATAGGCAAAATGAGTCAGTTGCACTCTCACAAACAATTTTCCAAGGGCCAGGGTGCTAGAGTAGGTGAAATGTGGTAGAGTAGAAAACAGCACTCTCTGGACTTAAAATTTAAACAAATAGTTTAATAGGTAACGTTTCGGGGAATGCTCCCCTTCATCAGACCAACAACATACAAGTGAAGCAAACATTTAAAACATACATAGACCCCTCCCCCTTGTGAAAAACTGCCAAAAAACATGGTTGTCATAGCAACCAAACAAACAGTGCATAGAAAAAACAAATAATCAAGCAATAGTTATATCACAGAACCCCAAAATTAAATAACCCTTATAACTGGGCAGTTGTACACAGAGCCATTGTTAACTATACCATGGATCAATACATCCAGATCCAAATCAAATATTACTAAAGGGAACATAAGAGAAAAATAAAATAATAGAATATACTTCAGAATCAGGCTGGGTGGGCCTATTCCGAATAGCACAGTTTACAAATAGTCATGCAATAGTACTATCCCAAAGTTACATAGTTGTTACAAATTGGCAGCTATATACAGAGTCATAGAAAAATGTATTACAAAACAGTGCATCCAAACCCATATCAAATGCTACTGGATGGTATATAAACTCAGCATCAGGCTCAATAAGCAAATACTGTTCAACATCGTTTGTAGGCAGGTGATCTAAGTATTACAAATAGATCTGTGCAATATTAACTGTCTAAAGGTGCTCCAGCGGTCCTATGTAACACGTAATATAGATACCATACCAATAACTACTCGCATTATTCTGGTATCAATAATCCTAATGTAGGGGTCATATACTAACTACACTTCCCTTCATGTGTCAAAAATGCAAAGTAGCGATAGTGGAAATTGCAGAGGGAGTGATCTTCCTACCTGATCGTATCAGTAGCTAAGAAGAAACATTGCGTGTGACAATATTGAATGCAGGCCTATGCAGATGCTTACAGACTGCACTGTGTCTCGCACATATTAAGAAGTACGCATGCGTATCGCCTCAGTGCGAACCGCCCCCAAGACATCAACCAACGTACCAATTGGCTATAGAAGACAAGCCCCTATATGTAGCAATGTGAAAAAATGTGACCAACATGTAATCGCTAGAATGTGATTACTAAGCCCCAGCGTTAATGTTGCACAAAGAGAACTGCGAGTAAATGCAATATGTAAAGCTGTAAACATAATTGGGATGGTTAGGGGCATGGGAGTATACATTGCCTATTGGGTAAGGGCCCCATTATAGTATAAGAAAAGATCGGTCACTACAGGAGCCATCCTAGTGCTCAACTCCGGGATCTGTATGGTGATTGGCCCTAATGGGACAGGGCCCACTATATCAAGATACTGTGTCCAAACCAAAAAAACTTGGAGTTAACGTAGCAAGGAAATTTCTAAAAACAGTTAGGGTCAGATATTATATATGTGACTATAATATAGTACATTGACACAGAACCAACCAGAGCCAAGGCAGTCATAATACAATCAGCTACAAGTATGGTATGATGTGTTAGCCAACAGGATAGCATGTTGTGTTTACTAGCAGGGAGAAGTAAGTATAAACAATGTGTAAACGGATTTGCTTAGCACTGGCTCTACATAGTCAAATGTCACTAGATGATAGCAGGGAGAGTACTTCCCATATGTTAGGTAAGCAGGGACAGGGAAATAAGAATATACAAATATACAAATGTACAAGAGAGGCGTTATGAGTGCCACCCCATCTACTCAATAAGATGAGATGTACAATATATTAACACACATGCTTCAATTAAACAATTAATGTTCAGAGAAAATCATAAACAGGTCATAGAAAACAGTGCCAGTCTATCCCCATGTTCAAACCTCTGGGGTGTATGGTATCCAATCTGAAGATCCACTCTGCTTCTTTTTGTAGGAGACGATTGTCCCTATCACCGCCCCTAGGAAGTGGGGGTACGTGATCAATGAGCTTAAATCTAAGGTCAGCAACAGAGTGGCCCTTCTCCATAAAATGTCTGGCCACCGGCTGGTCACTCTTCCCTTTTTCAATTGCTGTCCGGATTGCACTCCTGTGGTTGGCCATTCTTTTCTTGATATCGTCAGAGGTTTTACCGATATAAAAGAGTCCACAGCTGCAGTTCAACATATATACCACAAATTTCGTGGTGCACGTAAGATAGTGCTTAATCTTGTAACTTGTACTGTTGTGTGGGTGTCTGAACTGTTTACATTGCAACATAGAGTTGCATGTTACAGAGCTAGAACATTTATAGGAGCCTCTTTTAGTAATTGGTGTTACTTTATTATAGCTGTCAATGGGGTCTGTTTTCATCAGAATGTCCTTTAAGTTCCTTCCCCTTTTGTACCCAATCCTGGGTGGTCCATAGTGCTGGTAAGGTAATGCTGGGTCAGTCTGGATAATCTCCCATTTTTCCTTCAAAGTTACCCCCAGTGTCCTTGTGTTGGGAGTGTATGATGTGACAAAGTTCAATCTCTTCTGGTGGTCACGCTTAATGGTCTCCATATTCACCTGAGACCTAGCTTCCTTTACAATATTGCTTTTGTATCCTCTGCTGTAGAATCTTGATTCCATTTCATTTAATTGTACCTCCTTCTTCTCAACAGAAGTATTGTTGCGGCAGACCCTCAGCATTTGTGCCCTGGGAATCGCTTTTATGAGTGATCTGGGATGGTAGCTAGAGGCGTGTAGCAGTGTATTTCTATCAGTAGTCTTCTTAAATAGAGTAGTTCCAAGTTTATTGTCAACCTTAAAGATTCTTAGATCCAGGAAGTCTACTTCATTATAACTGGAAACCTCTTTCAGTTGGACCTGTCCCCCTCTTTCATTCAAGGATATGACCCATTCACCAAAGGACTCAATCGTTCCTCGCCAGATTATCACAATATCATCAATATTCCGCTTGTAGAAAAGTACCTGTTTGTTGTCATATACCTTGAATATGCTTTCTTCAACATACTCCATAAAGAGGTTTGCAAACGCAGGGGCCATGTTTGAACCCATGGCTGTCCCCATGAGTTGCAGGTAGAATCTTCTCTCAAATTTAAAATAGTTCAATTTGAGACATAGGGATAGAAGTTCAACAATAAAACTGGTTGGTGGTCCCACATACGGGCATCTCTCAAGGCAGTTGGTGATAATCTCCATCCCCATTTCATGAGGTATAATGGTGTACAAACTTGTGACATCAAGGCTGGCAAGTACATCACCTGGTCGTATGTCAGTCAGCGTGGTGAGGTACGTGATAAGGGCAGAGGAGTCCCGTAGATAAGACTGCATGTTCACCACCAAGGGTTGTAGCAGAGAGTCAACAAACTTTGCCAGGGGTTGCAGTAATGACCCCCGTGCTAAAACTATGGGGCGTCCAGGTGGGTGTATCAATTGTTTTTGTATTTTTGGTAACGTATATAGTATTGGTCTTACTGGGTAGTCTGTAGTCAACCATTCTTTAGTAGTTGAATCTATCCAATTCATGTTCGCAGCATGTTCAATAACAGAGTCAATCTGCGCCTTATATGTAATTGTCAGATCACAGGGTAAAGACATATAGGTAGAACTGTCCGCTAGTTGTCTGTCTATTTCAGCTTTGTAATCCTGGTAGTCCTGCAAGACCACTGCACCACCCTTGTCCGCTGGGCGTATGACTATTGAAGAGTCATTCCTGAGGGATTGTACAGCCTCCCAATCACTTGCTGTCATATTATTTCTGCTGGGGCCCTGTTCACCCTGTCTTAGTCTCTGTTGTACAATGCGAGTATATGTTTTGATACTTGCATTGGTTATGGGGTTCAAACGTGCTGGGTTTCTTAAAAGGGTGTCTCTTATCTTCCAGCACTTTACCCTGGAAAAAATCCCCCAGTTTCAATTGTCTCTGGAAGCACATAGTATCAATATATGCTGTAAAGTCATCTGGTTTAGTAGTTGGTACAAAAGAGAGGCCCTTCATGAGTACTCTTCTTTCATCATCATTCAGGACATGTTGACTAAGGTTGACAGTCACATCCTCCTCCTTTCTGCGTGGTAGCGGGGGTCTTTTTCCAAAACCCGCCCCTGCGTGTCAATACCCAATTACGTGAATATAACAATGCCCTAATTGCCTTTAAAAATAAGAAGCTGGGTTATGTTATGGAGGATTATAAAGATAAAAAAGTGTACCGGTGGACACTTGGACCTGTTGAAAGAGCCCAATACCAACCAAGGAGACAAAGGCGGTTCAGAACATATGCACACCGACAACTGAATACAGTGGACTCTAGCTCTGGCTCAGATACTGAGTACTCGAGTGATCGTCTACAGGAGACAGAGAATCAGCATAATACACAGCCTTTTTTAGGCATTACCACCCGCTCCAGAGGAAGGGGCGAAGACCACATACACGCAGGGGCGGGATTTGGAAGAAGACCCCCGCTACCACGCAGAAGGAGGAGGATGTGACTGTCAACCTTAGTCAACATGTCCTGAATGATGATGAAAGAAGAGTACTCATGAAGGGCCTCTCTTTTGTACCAACTACTAAACCAGATGACTTTACAGCATATATTGATACTATGCGCTTCCAGAGACAATTGAAACTGGGAGATTTTTTCCAGGGTAAAGTGCTGGAAGATAAGAGACACCCTTTTAAGAAACCCAGCACGTTTGAACCCCCCATAACCAATGCAAGTATCAAAACATATACTCGCATTGTACAACAAAGACTAAGACAGGGTGAACAGGGCCCCAGCAGAAATATTATGACAGCAAGTGATTGGGAGGCTGTACAATCCCTCAGGAATGACTCTTCAATAGTCATACGCCCAGCGGACAAGGGTGGTGCAGTGGTTTTGCAGGACTACCAGGATTACAAAGCTGAAATAGACAGACAACTAGCGGACAGTTCTACCTATATGTCTTTACTCTGTGATCCGACAATTACATATAAGGCGCAGATTGACTCTGTTATTGAACATGCTGCGAACATGAATTGGATAGATTCAACTACTAAAGAATGGTTGACTACAGACTACCCAGTAAGACCAATACTATATACGTTACCAAAAATACACAAACAATTGATACACCCACCTGGACGCCCCATAGTTTCAGCATGGGGGTCATTACTGCAACCCCTGGCAAAGTTTGTTGACTCTCTGCTACAACCCTTGGTGGTGAACATGCGGTCTTATCTACGGGACTCCTCTGCCCTTATCACGTACCTCACCACGCTGACTGACATATGACCAGGTGATGTACTTGCCAGCCTTGATGTCACAAGTTTGTACACCATTATACCTCATGAAATGGGGATGGAGATTATCACCAACTGCCTTGAGAGATGCCCGTATGTGGGACCACCAACCAGTTTTATTGTTGAACTTCTATCCTTATGTCTCAAATTGAACTATTTTAAATTTGAGAGAAGATTCTACCTGCAACTCATGGGGACAGCCATGGGTTCAAACATGGCCCCTGCGTTTGCAAACCTCTTTATGGAGTATGTTGAAGAAAGCATATTCAAGGTATATGACAACAAACAGGTACTTTTCTACAAGCGGTATATTGATGATATCATGATAATCTGGCGAGGAACGATTGAGTCCTTTGGTGAATGGGTCATATCCTTGAATGAAAGAGGGGGACAGGTCCAACTGAAAGAGGTTTCCAGTTATAATGAAGTAGACTTCCTGGATCTAAGAATCTTTAAGGTTGACAATAAACTTGGAACTACTCTATTTAAGAAGACTACTGATAGAAATACACTGCTACACGCCTCTAGCTACCATCCCAGATCACTCATAAAAGCGATTCCCAGGGCACAAATGCTGAGGGTCTGCCGCAACAATACTTCTGTTGAGAAGAAGGAGGTACAATTAAATGAAATGGAATCAAGATTCTACAGCAGAGGATACAAAAGCAATATTGTAAAGGAAGCTAGGTCTCAGGTGAATATGGAGACCATTAAGCGTGACCACCAGAAGAGATTGAACTTTGTCACATCATACACTCCCAACACAAGGACACTGGGGGTAACTTTGAAGGAAAAATGGGAGATTATCCAGACTGACCCAGCATTACCTTACCAGCACTATGGACCACCCAGGATTGGGTACAAAAGGGGAAGTAACTTAAAGGACATTCTGATGAAAACAGACTCCATTGACAGCTATAATAAAGTAACACCAATTACTAAAAGAGGCTCCTATAAATGTCCTAGCTGTGTAACATGCAACTCTATGTTGCAATGTAAACAGTTCAGACACCCACACAACAGTACAAGTTACAAGATTAAGCACTATCTTACGTGCACCACGAAATTTGTGGTATATATGTTGAACTGCAGCTGTGGACTCTTTTATATTGGTAAAACCTCTGACGATATCAAGAAAAGAATGGCCAACCACAGGAGTGCAATCCGGACAGCAATTGAAAAAGTGAAGAGTGACCAGCCGGTGGCCAGACATTTTATGGAGAAGGGCCACTCTGTTGCTGACCTCAGATTTAAGCTCATTGATCACATACCCCCACTTCCTAGGGGCGGTGATAGGGACAATCGTCTCCTACAAAAAGAAGCAGAGTGGATCTTCAGATTGGATACCATACACCCCAGAGGTTTGAACATGGGGATAGACTGGCACTGTTTTCTATGACCTGTTTATGATTTTCTCTGAACATTAATTGTTTAATTGAAGCATGTGTGTTAATATATTGTACATCTCATCTTATTGAGTAGATGGGGTGGCACTCATAACGCCTCTCTTGTACATTTGTATATTTGTATATTCTTATTTCCCTGTCCCTGCTTACCTAACATATGGGAAGTACTCTCCCTGCTATCATCTAGTGACATTTGACTATGTAGAGCCAGTGCTAAGCAAATCCATTTACACATTGTTTATACTTACTTCTCCCTGCTAGTAAACACAACATGCTATCCTGTTGGCTAACACATCATACCATACTTGTAGCTGATTGTATTATGACTACCTTGGCTCTGGTTGGTTATGTGTCAATGTACTATATTATAGTAACATATATAATATCTGACCCTAACTGTTTTTAGAAATTTCCTTGCTACGTTAACTCCAAGTTTTTTTGGTTTGGACACAGTATCTTGATATAGTGGGCCCTGTCCCGTTAGGGCCAATCGATCCCGGAGTTGAGCACTAGGATGGCTCCTGTAGTGACCGATCTTCTCTTATACTATAATGGGGCCCTTACCCAATAGGCAATGTATACTCCCATGCCCCTAACCATCCCAATTATGTTTACAGCTTTACATATTGCATTTACTCGCAGTTCTCTTTGTGCAACATTAACGCTGGGGCTTAGTAGTCACATTCTACCGATTACATGTTGGTCACATTTTTTCACATTGCTACATATAGGGGCTTGTCTTCTATAGCCAATTGGTACATTGGTTGATGTCTTGGGGGTGGTTCGCCCTGAAGCGATACGCATGCGCACTTCTTAATATGTGCGAGACACGGTGCAGTCTGTAAGCATCTGCATAGGCCTGCATTCAATATTGTCACACGCGATGTTTCTTCTTAGCTACTGATACGATCAGGTAGGAAGATCACTCCCTCTGCAATTTCCACTATCGCTACTTTGCATTTTTGACACATGAAGGGAAGTGTAGTTAGTATATGACCCCTACATTAGGATTATTGATACCAGATTAATGCGAGTAGTTATTGGTATGGTATCTATATTACGTGTTACATAGGACCGCTGGAGCACCTTTAGACAGTTAATATTGCACAGATCTATTTGTAATACTTAGATCACCTGCCTACAAATGATGTTGAACAGTATTTGCTTATTGAGCCTGATGCTGAATTATAGTTTATATACCATCCAGTAGCATTTGATATGGGTTTGGATGCACTGTTTTGTAATACATTTTTCTATGACTCTGTATATAGCTGCCAATTTGTAACAACTATGTAACTTTGGGATAGTACTATTGCATGACTATTTGTAAACTGTGCTATTCGGAATAGGCCCACCCAGCCTGATTCTGAAGTATATTCTATTATTTTATTTTTCTCTTATGTTCCCTTTAGTAATATTTGATTTGGATCTGGATGTATTGATCCATGGTATAGTTAACAATGGCTCTGTGTACAACTGCCCAGTTATAAGGGTTATTTAATTTTGGGGTTCTGTGATATAACTATTGCTTGATTATTTGTATTTTCTATGCACTGTTTGTTTGGTTGCTATGACAACCATGTTTTTTGGCGTTTTTTTCACAAGGGGGAGGGGTCTATGTATGTTTTAAATGTTTGCTTCACTTGTATGTTGTTGGTCTGATGAAAGGGAGCATTCCCAGAAACGTTACCTATTAAACTATTTGTTTAAATTTTAAGTCCAGAGAGTGCTGTTTTCTACTCTACTATATACAGTATATATATATATATATATCACAATATATACACATGCACAATACAGTTGTGACACCCCCCGCCCCCCGCTCATATAGGTTTATTATTAAGTTGTTTTTTTTTTCTTTATTAACAATGGTGATCACATACAAAGTGAATATATAAGTATTCCGTGGCTGTTTATGGGAGTGACCTGTATAACAATGGGGAAACATTGCAGGTATGTTCTAATGTCCTAAACAATACATGCTACGTGAGGCAAATGTTTTCACACATACCTGTCTCTCCACCCTTTCAGTAGCGAAATGAGCTATGAAAATAAATCTGTTCAGAGCGCCTCAAATGGGCTAGGTGTTGCAATAATATATGTCTAGGCAGCTAATATCCCTGCTAGTTGTGGAGGTAATATGGATTTTGATGGGGTATAGCGCCAATGACGAGCACCTATAGCTCTGAACAGTGGGCTAACTAGCTAGCTTGGAAAATGTACTAAGAAAATAAATGTGTTCAGAGCGCCTCAAATGGGCTAGGTTTTGGAATAATATATGTCTAGGCAGCTAATATCCCTGCTAGTTGTGGAGGTAATATGGATTTCGATGGGGTATAGCACCAAGGACGAGCCAATAATATATGTCTAGGCAGCTAATATCCCTGCTAGTTGTGGAGGTAATATGGATTTCTATGGGGTATAGCGCCAAGGAAGAGCCAATAATATAAGTCTAGGCAGCTAACATCCCTGCTAGTTGTGGAGGTAATATGGATTTCGATGGGGTATAGCGCCAAGGACGAGTCAATAATATATGTCTAGGCAGCTAATATCCCTGCTAGTTGTGGAGGTAATATGGATTTCTATGGGGTATAGCGCCAAGGACGAGCCAATAATATAAGTCTAGGCAGCTAATATCCCTGCTAGTTGTGGAGGTAATATGGATTTCGATGGGGTATAGCGCCAAGGACGAGCTCAATAATATATGTCTAGGCAGCTAATATCCCTGCTAGTTGTGGAGGTAATATGGATTTTGATGGGGTATAGCGCCAAGGACGAGCAGTGGCGAAATGAGCACTTGTAAGAAATATACTACATTGACTGTGAAACTTAGTTTGCATATAGAATGTTTGACCTTTTACAAAACACAATTTTAATATTTATGGATGGTACATAAAATATTGTGTAAACATGTTTTGAAAACATGCCTCCTCCATGCTGCTGAGCTTTGCACTCACTGGCAATGTGCTCGGAATGTTTAAAGGCAACAAGTACTATACTTTCTTTAGAAGGCTCACTGCTACTAGTCTGTACTGCGAGAGTCAGACAACTTTTTATAACATTTTACCCAATGGGAGCTTTGCGAGGCAGGTAAGACTGAAATAAGCATTTCTTATTGTTTAGTGTTCATGGTTTTACTAACTAAGCCATCGGAAATGTTTTGTTCTGTTTTTGTTTTGTTTTTATTGAGGGCCTCTTGTTTTATTGTTCATTCACAAAAATTAGCTTGTTAAATCCTCATTATTTAAGGTAGTTATTTCAGCTGCTTGGTAAATATGCCTGTTGAGATATTATTTTTGAAAGCAACTTTAAGATTTAGAGTATTCAATTTAATCAACCCCTAGAGGGATAAACAATCCTTATCTATGTCATGTTTCTGAGTTTCACTATCACATTGTGCATTCTGGCTGTTGTTTAAGGACTCATAATCACACATTTTCTTGCAATCATCTTAATGTTTTCCTGAAGATGTCTCTAGGGTAGATTTCACTTTAGGGATGCCTTACAGGCAAAAAAATGTCTTCTGTTTGACATTCTCTGAAAATTAATCCTGACAGATATGATTGGGGCTCATTGATTGCAGAAAACTGTACATCTTATTAAAAGTTCTAACTACAACAGCTAACTGTCAGCAACATATTATCTTAAGCTATTATCTGCTTCTTATATCTGTTAAAGAGATTGCCTTAAGAGGTATCATTAAACAAACCAGTTAAACTGTAATGATAGCATAGTTTTCACCCTTAATAAGGACTTTTTATTATCCACATTGACAAGTGTATATTTTTATAGATATATTTATGAATATATAGAAGAATATTCAGAGAATGAGAGTTTAGCACAGCTTAATTCCATTTATATATACTAAAATACATACTTCTGACTGCTTTACTGTTTGAAAAGTATTTGCTGTGAAGGCTTATTCTATAGCTCAGCTAATATCTATCTTAATGTTCTTCATAATTCCAATCCATCTGAAATACATCCATGTTAATAGTTATTTTTTCTGATTTACTAAACACACAAGTATGTGGGGTTCAATGGCATTGTTTTATATAATATATATTATTGAACTCTATGGAAGTAGCCTATAACCATCTAAATACAATTTAGAAACTTGAGTTAGGTTAGAATTATCTGACTTACATTACACTTGCAAGACTGTGTCACCAACCGCACACATTTAACACATACAGCTTTATTTTTTATTATTTATTTATTTATTTGGAAGAAAAAAAAAGCAGGACAATACATGGATACATTATTGTACATGAAACAAGGCAGTATATCAATCACAGCAAATGTATAATTGCACAATGTTCTTTTGTGCACTGTTCACAACAACTTCTTTGGGCTTTCATCAGTCTTCATGTCAGGGGTTCACTTAACCTTGCATTTAAAGAAGAATTGTAGTAATCTACTTTTCAAGTGTTCAATGCAAGTCAAGCCTTTGTAAATAAACTACATATTTAACTAAAATAATACTAATAAACTATGGTTATGAAAAAAAAGTATGTGTTGCTACAATATATTTTACTTTAATGTATTATAAAAGAAAAGGATATTGGTTAAATTTCAGTGTCTACGACTAAAGAAGGAAATCATCTGGTACCAAGTATAAAGTTATTTGTTGACAGTCCCCTACCGGTTTATGGTGTGAAGTACTGAAGATATTATTCAATTATAAAGATTAAAATAGCACTTTTGTCATATCCATTGTATGTGTATGTGGAGGAGGCCATTCTATAATAAAATACCATATTATAGAAAAAGCCAATTTATCCAGTTTAAAATAGTGGAACCTTTCGAGTGACAATATTGTATCTACCGGATTTCTCCACTCTTTTTGGGAAGAGACAGTAGGCGATTTCCAGTATCTGGGAACTAGTTTCCTAGCTGGATTTATTAATACCTGGCATAAGTTTCTCCTAATTTTATAACTTATCTTTTGGGTCTGGTTGAGTAGGAACATCTTTTGCAATGGTTGAATGTGTTGGCCAATGATCCAATAGATGTGTTCTATTACCTGAGTCCAGTACAGGCATATTTTAATGCATCTCCACCAAACATGTAGCATGTCTCAGTGAAATAGGTATTTTTGTTTATGTGGAGTCAGGTACCATCTGGACAAGGTCTTTATATTTGTTTCTAAAGGTTGTAAGTAGTGAGCTGATTTAAGGTGTGGGTGTCTGTTGGAAAAGTTCTCTGACCTACGTTTTAATATAGGGTGGGAATACAGCTTTTTTATTTATCTTAAATTCATTAAGTGGAGATAGAGGGAGTGAGATGGGTAGTAAGAGGGGAGATGATATTGTAAAAGAAGAGGTATTGAGATGGGGAGAGATAAAGTGAGAATAGGAAAGGGGGAAAAAAAGGAAAAGTGAAAGTGGGGAAGAGTGTATAAGATCCTCAAACTCAATCTTCGGTAAGCGCTCCGATATGCGGACAGTCTCTCTGTGACCTGGCTTCCACCCTGGTCCACAACCTACTCTCACTACACTGTACTGTGTCACAACTACCTCAGCGCTCCCCATGGGAACTCACTGCAAGCACTTCGATCGGGTGCCCAGGAATTACAGGGGGTTCCACCAAAACTCCCAAAACACATAAACGAAAGAACCATATCCTTGCACTCAGTGATGACAGGTCTGGGTTAAAGACAAAACGCTGCTGATTGCCATAAAAAAAGATTTTATTACTTATATCCATCAAGGTAAGGAAGGTCAAACGTGTTTCGTATGCTCTTTACTTTCTCAAGGGTCATCGAGAAAGTAAAGAGCATACAAAACGCGTTTGACCTTAAAAATTAAAGATGATCTTTTATGGACATGAGATAAAAGTGAGCAATGAAAATAATGTATTGTGGGTTAAAGTAAGGGATGGTGTATGTAGTATAATTTAAAATGTCTATTGAGTTTATAAATAGGTTGTATCATAGTAAAAAAGTGTTATTAAGAGATAAATGTGTTGTGTAATAAAGTTAACAAACTAAAGATGGTTCTACTGTAGAATTGTAGAAATTATATTAAATGAGTGGGAGGAACTCTATATCCAAGCTTGTAGTTATAGCAATTCTGCATTTAGTGGATGAATCTAGTATAAGAAATTCCACAGAGGAAAACATGAAAAAAACAAAAAAAAGAATACATGGTTCTATCTAACTGTTCATCGTGTTTGTATAAATTGGATATAATGATAAGTTAAACTAACCATCTATATTATGCATTGCAGTAGGAAATATTTTATCTTATAAAAAACAAGTATATAGCACAAAAGTATTTAACCTGTCTCATCCTAATTAAACATGTACATCTATCAGACAGATATGATAGTGCCTCAATTGTATCCAAAGACAGAACCTGAACCTGCAGAAACACAACTTGCTCAGATTAAACTGTCTTTATTAAAATTAGAGGCAGGAAAACAGTAATATCACTTTTAATGCAGCACTCAATACACAGTATATATAAGAATTATAAACATTTATGCATTTGTGTGAAAATACATATATATTTATAAATATATATATATATATATATATATATATATATATATATTTGTGTGACAATTAGAGATGTTGCGAATTGTTTGCCGGCGAATAGTTCCCGGCGAACATAGCTTGATCGCGTTCGCTGCGGCGGGCGAACATATGCGATGTTCGATCTGCCCCCTATTCGTCATCATTGAGTAAACTTTGACCCTGTATCTCACAGTCTGCAGACACATTCCAGGCAATCAGCAGCAGACACTCCCTCCCAGACCCTCCCAGCTCCTGGACAGCAGCCATTTTAGATTCATTTGGAAGCTGCATTGTTAGTGAGAGGAGGGACAGTGTAGCTGCTGCTGATTTTATAGGGAATTGATAGCTAGGCTAGTGTATTCAGTGTTCATTACAGTCCTGAAGGACTCATCTGATCTCTGCTTTAAGGAAAGCACCCCAAAAAGCCCTTTTTAGCCTGTGTAATCTAATTTCAGTTGCTTGCCTGCCAAGCCACTTGCCCAGTGCCACCACTCATATCTGGTGTAACAGTAGTGTAAATAATAAAAAAACAAAACTTTTTTGACTGTGAAACATCAGTCTGCTTGTGTAATCTAATTGCAGTTGCCTGCCTGCCAGCATGTGTGCCAGGCCCACTTTCCCAGTGCCACCACTCATATCTGGTGTAACAGTAGTGTAAATAATTAAAAAAAAAAAACTTTTTTGACTGTGAAACATCAGTCTGCTAGTGTAATCTAATTGCAGTTGCCTGCCTGCCAGCGTGTGTGCCAGGCCCACTTGCCCAGTGCCACCACTCATATCTGGTGTAACAGTAGTGTAAATAATTAAAAAAAAACTTTTTTGACTGTGAAACATCAGTCTGCTAGTGTAATCTAATTGCAGCTGCCTACCTGCCAGTGTGTGTGCCAGGCCCACTTGCCCAGTGCCACCACTCATATCTGGTGTAACAGTAGTGTAAATAATTTTAAAAAAAACTTTTTTGACTGTGAAACATCAGTCTGCTAGTGTAATCTAATTGCAGTTGCCTGCCTGCTAGCGTGTGTGCCAGCCAGGCCCACTTGCCCAGTGCCACCACTCATATCTGGTGTAACAGTAGTGTAAATAATTAAAAAAAAAAATTTTTGACTGTGAAACATCAGTCTGCTAGTGTAATCTAATTGCAGTTGCCTACCTGCCAGTGTGTGTGCCAGGCCCACTTGCCCAGTGCCACCACTTATATCTGGTGTAACAGTAGTGTAAATAATTTAAAAAAAAAAAACTTTTTTGACTGTGAAACATCAGTCTGCTAGTGTAATCTAATTGCAGTTGCCTACCTGCCAGTGTGTGTGCCAGGCCCACTTGCCCAGTGCCACCACTCATATCTGGTGTAACAGTAGTGTAAATAATTAAAAAAAAACTTTTTTGACTGTGAAACATCAGTCTGTTAGTGTAATCTAATTGCAGTTGCCTGCCAGTGTGTGCTCCAGGCCTACTTGCCCAGTGCCACCACTCATATCTGGTGTAACAGTAGTGTAAATAATTAAAAAAAAAAACTTTTTTGACTGTGAAATATCAGTCTGCTAGTGTAATCTAATTGCAGTTGCCTGCCTGCCAGCGTGTGTGCCAGGCCCACTTGCCCAGTGCCACCACTAATATCTGGTGTAACAGTAGTGTAAATAATTAAAAAAAAAAAACTTTTTTGACTGTGAATCATCAGTCTGCTAGTGTAATCTAATTGCAGTTGCCTGCCTGCCAGCGTGTGTGCCAGGCCCACTTGCCCAGTGCCACCACTCATATCTGGTGTAACAATAGTGTAAATAATTTAAAAAAATGTTTTTTGACTGTGAAACATCAGTCTGCTAGTGTAATCTAATTGCAGTTGCCTGCCTGCCAGCGTGTGTGCAAGGCCCACTTGCCCAGTGCCACCACTCATATCTGGTGTAATAGTAGTGTAAATAATTTAAAAAAAAAACTTTTTTGACTATGAAACATCAGTCTGCTAGTGTAATCTAATTGCAGTTGCCTGCCTGCTAGCGTGTGTGCCAGCCAGGCCCACTTGCCCAGTGCCACCACTCATATCTGGTGTAACAGTAGTGTAAATAATTTAAAAAAAAAAACTTTTTTGACTGTGAAACATCAGTCTGCTAGTGTAATCTAATTGCAGTTGCCTGTCTGCCAGCGTGTGTGCAAGGCCCACTTGCCCAGTGCCACCACTCATATCTGGTGTAATAGTAGTGTAAATAATTTTAAAAAAAAAACTTTTTTGACTATGAAACATCAGTCTGCTAGTGTAATCTAATTGCAGTTGCCTGCCTGCTAGCGTGTGTGCCAGCCAGGCCCACTTGCCCAGTGCCACCACTCATATCTGGTGTAACAGTAGTGTAAATAATTTAAAAAAAAAAACTTTTTTTTACTGTGAAACATCAGTCTGCTAGTGTAATCTAATTGCAGTTGCCTGCCTGCTAGCGTGTGTGCCAGCCAGGCCCACTTGCCCAGTGCCACCACTCATATCTGGTGTAACAGTAGTGTAAATAATTAAAAAAAAAAACTTTTTTGACTGTGAAACATCAGTCTGCTAGTGTAATCTAATTGCAGTTGCCTACCTGCCAATGTGTGCCAGCCAGGCCCACTTGCCCAGTGCCACCACTCATATCTGGTGTAACAGTAGTGTAAATAATTAAAAAAAAAAACTTTTTTGACTGTGAAACATCAGTCTGCTAGTGTAATCTAATTGCAGTTGCCTACCTGCCAGTGTGTGTGCCAGGCTCACTTGCCCAGTGCCACCACTCATATCTGGTGTAACAGTAGTGTAAATAATTAAAAAAAAAACTTTTTTGACTGTGAAACATCAGTCTGCTAGTGTAATCTAATTGCAGCTGCCTACCTGCCAGTGTGTGTGCCAGGCCCACTTGCCCAGTGCCACCACTCATATCTGTTGTAACAGTAGTGTAAATAATAAAAAAAACAAAACTTTTTTGACTGTGAAACATCAGTCTGCTAGTGTAATCTAATTGCAGTTGCCTGCCTGCCAGCGTGTGTGCCAGGCCAACTTGCCCAGTGCCACCACTCATATCTGGTGTAACAGTAGTGTAAATAATTTAAAAAAAAAAACTTTTTTGACTGTGAAATATCAGTCTGCTAGTGTAATCTAATTGCAGTTGCCTACCTGCCAGCGTGTGTGCCAGGCCCACTTGCCAAGTGCCACCACTCATATCTGGTGTAACAGTAGTGTAAATAATTTAAAAAAATGTTTTTTGACTGTGAAACATCAGTCTGCTAGTGTAATCTAATTGCAGTTGCCTGCCTGCCAGCGTGTGTGCAAGGCCCACTTGCCCAGTGCCACCACTCATATCTGGTGTAATAGTAGTGTAAATAATTTAAAAGAAAAAACTTTTTTGACTATGAAACATCAGTCTGCTAGTGTAATCTAATTGCAGTTGCCTGCCTGCTAGCGTGTGTGCCAGCCAGGCCCACTTGCCCAGTGCCACCACTCATATCTGGTGTAACAGTAGTGTAAATAATTTAAAAAAAAAAACTTTTTTGACTGTGAAACATCAGTCTGCTAGTGTAATCTAATTGCAGTTGCCTGCCTGCCAGCGTGTGTGCAAGCCCCACTTGCCCAGTGCCACCACTCATATCTGGTGTAATAGTAGTGTAAATAATTTAAAAAAAAAACTTTTTTGACTATGAAACATCAGTCTGCTAGTGTAATCTAATTGCAGTTGCCTGCCTGCTAGCATGTGTGCCAGCCAGGCCCACTTGCCCAGTGCCACCACTCATATCTGGTGTAACAGTAGTGTAAATAATTTAAAAAAAAAAACTTTTTTGACTGTGAAACATCAGTCTGCTAGTGTAATCTAATTGCAGTTGCCTGCCTGCCAGCGTGTGTGCAAGGCCCACTTGCCCAGTGCCACCACTCATATCTGGTGTAATAGTAGTGTAAATAATTTAAAAAAAAAACACTTTTTTGACTATGAAACATCAGTCTGCTAGTGTAATCTAATTGCAGTTGCCTGCCTGCTAGCGTGTGTGCCAGGCCCACTTGCCAAGTGCCACCACTCATATCTGGTGTAACAGTAGTGTAAATAATTTAAAAAAATGTTTTTTGACTGTGAAACATCAGTCTGCTAGTGTAATCTAATTGCAGTTGCCTGCCTGCCAGCGTGTGTGCAAGGCCCACTTGCCCAGTGCCACCACTCATATCTGGTGTAATAGTAGTGTAAATAATTTAAAAAAAAAAACTTTTTTGACTATGAAACATCAGTCTGCTAGTGTAATCTAATTGCAGTTGCCTGCCTGCTAGCGTGTGTGCCAGCCAGGCCCACTTGCCCAGTGCCACCACTCATATCTGGTGTAACAGTAGTGTAAATAATTTAAAAAAAAAAAACTTTTTTGACTGTGAAACATCAGTCTGCTAGTGTAATCTAATTGCAGTTGCCTGCCTGCCAGCGTGTGTGCAAGCCCCACTTGCCCAGTGCCACCACTCATATCTGGTGTAATAGTAGTGTAAATAATTAAAAAAAAAAACTTTTTTGACTATGAAACATCAGTCTGCTAGTGTAATCTAATTGCAGTTGCCTGCCTGCTAGCATGTGTGCCAGCCAGGCCCACTTGCCCAGTGCCACCACTCATATCTGGTGTAACAGTAGTGTAAATAGTTTAAAAAAAAAACTTTTTTGACTGTGAAACATCAGTCTGCTAGTGTAATCTAATTGCAGTTGCCTGCCTGCCAGCGTGTGTGCAAGGCCCACTTGCCCAGTGCCACCACTCATATCTGGTGTAATAGTAGTGTAAATAATTTAAAAAAAAAAACTTTTTTGACTATGAAACATCAGTCTGCTTGTGTAATCTAATTGCAGTTGCCTGCCTGCTAGCGTGTGTGCCAGCCAGGCCCACTTGCCCAGTGCCACCACTCATATCTGGTGTAACAGTAGTGTAAATAATTTAAAAAAAAAAAACTTTTTTTTACTGTGAAACATCAGTCTGCTAGTGTAATCTAATTGCAGTTGCCTGCCTGCTAGCGTGTGTGCCAGCCAGGCCCACTTGCCCAGTGCCACCACTCATATCTGGTGTAACAGTAGTGTAAATAATTAAAAAAAAAAACTTTTTTGACTGTGAAACATCAGTCTGCTAGTGTAATCTAATTGCAGTTGCCTACCTGCCAATGTGTGCCAGCCAGGCCCACTTGCCCAGTGCCACCACTCATATCTGGTGTAACAGTAGTGTAAATAATTAAAAAAAAAAACTTTTTTGACTGTGAAACATCAGTCTGCTAGTGTAATCTAATTGCAGTTGCCTACCTGCCAGTGTGTGTGCCAGGCTCACTTGCCCAGTGCCACCACTCATATCTGGTGTAACAGTAGTGTAAATAATTAAAAAAAAACTTTTTTGACTGTGAAACATCAGTCTGCTAGTGTAATCTAATTGCAGCTGCCTACCTGCCAGTGTGTGTGCCAGGCCCACTTGCCCAGTGCCACCACTCATATCTGTTGTAACAGTAGTGTAAATAATAAAAAAAAACAAAACTTTTTTGACTGTGAAACATCAGTCTGCTAGTGTAATCTAATTGCAGTTGCCTGCCTGCTAGCGTGTGTGCCAGGCCAACTTGCCCAGTGCCACCACTCATATCTGGTGTAACAGTAGTGTAAATAATTTTAAAAAAAAAAACTTTTTTGACTGTGAAATATCAGTCTGCTAGTGTAATCTAATTGCAGTTGCCTACCTGCCAGCGTGTGTGCCAGGCCCACTTGCCAAGTGCCACCACTCATATCTGGTGTAACAGTAGTGTAAATAATTTAAAAAAATGTTTTTTGACTGTGAAACATCAGTCTGCTAGTGTAATCTAATTGCAGTTGCCTGCCTGCCAGCGTGTGTGCAAGGCCCACTTGCCCAGTGCCACCACTCATATCTGGTGTAATAGTAGTGTAAATAATTTAAAAGAAAAAACTTTTTTGACTATGAAACATCAGTCTGCTAGTGTAATCTAATTGCAGTTGCCTGCCTGCTAGCGTGTGTGCCAGCCAGGCCCACTTGCCCAGTGCCACCACTCATATCTGGTGTAACAGTAGTGTAAATAATTTTAAAAAAAAAACTTTTTTGACTGTGAAACATCAGTCTGCTAGTGTAATCTAATTGCAGTTGCCTGCCTGCCAGCGTGTGTGCAAGCCCCACTTGCCCAGTGCCACCACTCATATCTGGTGTAATAGTAGTGTAAATAATTTAAAAAAAAAAACTTTTTTGACTATGAAACATCAGTCTGCTAGTGTAATCTAATTGCAGTTGCCTGCCTGCTAGCATGTGTGCCAGCCAGGCCCACTTGCCCAGTGCCACCACTCATATCTGGTGTAACAGTAGTGTAAATAATTTAAAAAAAAAAACTTTTTTGACTGTGAAACATCAGTCTGCTAGTGTAATCTAATTGCAGTTGCCTGCCTGCCAGCGTGTGTGCAAGGCCCACTTGCCCAGTGCCACCACTCATATCTGGTGTAATAGTAGTGTAAATAATTTAAAAAAAAACACTTTTTTGACTATGAAACATCAGTCTGCTAGTGTAATCTAATTGCAGTTGCCTGCCTGCTAGCGTGTGTGCCAGCCAGGCCCACTTGCCCAGTGCCACCACTCATATCTGGTGTAACAGTAGTGTAAATAATTTTAAAAAAAAAACTTTTTTTTACTGTGAAACATCAGTCTGCTAGTGTAATCTAATTGCAGTTGCCTGCCTGCTAGCGTGTGTGCCAGCCAGGCCCACTTGCCCAGTGCCACCACTCATATCTGGTGTAACAGTAGTGTAAATAATTAAAAAAAAAAACTTTTTTGACTGTGAAACATCAGTCTGCTAGTGTAATCTAATTGCAGTTGCTTACCTGCCAATGTGTGTGCCAGGCTCACTTGCCCAGTGCCACCACTCATATCTGGTGTAACAGTAGTGTAAATAATTAAAAAAAAACTTTTTTGACTGTGAAACATCAGTCTGCTAGTGTAATCTAATTGCAGCTGCCTACCTGCCAGTGTGTGTGCCAGGCCCACTTGCCCAGTGCCACCACTCATATCTGGTGTAACAGTAGTGTAAATAATAAAAAAAAAAAACTTTTTTGACTGTGAAACATCAGTCTGCTAGTGTAATCTAATTGCAGTTGCCTGCCTGCCAGCGTGTGTGCCAGACCAACTTGCCCAGTGCCACCACTCATATCTGGTGTAACAGTAGTGTAAATAATTTAAAAAAAAAAACTTTTTTGACTGTGAAATATCAGTCTGCTAGTGTAATCTAATTGCAGTTGCCTGCCTGCCAGCGTGTGTGCCAGGCCCACTTGCCAAGTGCCACCACTCATATCTGGTGTAACAGTAGTGTAAATAATTAAAAAAAAAAAACTTTTTTGACTGTGAATCATCAGTCTGCTAGTGTAATCTAATTGCAGTTGCCTGCCTGCTAGCGTGTGTGTGCCAGGCCCACTTGCCCAGTGCCACCACTGATATCTGGTGTAACAGTAGTGTAAATAATTTAAAAAAAATATATATATTTGACTGTGAAACATCAGTCTGCTAGTGTAATCTAATTGCCAGGCCCACTTGCCCAGTGCCACCACTCATATCTGGTGTCACAGTAGTGTAAATAATTAAAAAAAAAACTTTTTTGACTGTGAAACATCAGTCTGCTAGTGTAATCTAATTGCAGTTGCCTGCCTGCCAGCGTGTGTGCCAGGCCCACTTGCCCAGTGCCACCACTCATATCTGGTGTAACAGTAGTGTAAATAATTCTCTGTCTGGGAAATTATCTATCTATCAAATCTATCTATTTATCTATCAAATCTATCAAATGTATATTGCATCTATTGATCTATCTATCTATGTATCTATCTATCAAATCTATCTATCGTGGCCGGACTGTTTTGTGACAGCCACTTGTGTTTCGGCCAAATGTCTGTCGGCCAAATGTCCGTCGGCTAAAAGTCTGGCCACGATTGCACGCACAGTGCCCCAAATTTGAAGTAGGAGGACCGACCAAGCATCTTTTTCCATCTCCCGGTTCCTAAAATCCATGCCATATATACGTCCCCTGGCGCAGCAACTGCCTCTGGGAACCTTACCATGGGTCCCAGACCGCACGTCTTGTAATTCTCTGTCTGGGAAATTATATATCTATCAAATCTATCTATTTATCTATCAAATCTATCTATCTGTCGTATCTATCAAATATATATTGCATCTATTGATCTATCTAATCTATGTATCTATCTATCAAATCTATCTATCTCGCGGTTGTGCAGATGGACATTTTGCGTTTGTTTGCGGTGCGTTAAACGGGGAGTTTGGTCTGTCACTGTGAAGCGGGCGTAACCCTTACACAACCTGATCGATACAACATCATACCTTATGTTTTAAAGCACGTTATTCCAAACAATTTAGGAATGTTAGGTGATTTATGCCCTTTATGGATTAAAACCAGACTCTGCATCAATTATGTCATTTTACGTGGGATTTTTGCCATGGACCCCCTCCGGCATGCCACAGTCCAGGTGTTAGTCCCCTTGAAACAACCTTTCCATCACTATTGTGGCCAGAAAGAGTCCCTGTGGGTTTTAAAATTTGCCTGCCTATTGAAGTCAATGGCGGTTTGCCCGGTTCCCCCGTTCGCGAACAGTTGCGGACGTTCGCGTTCACCCTTCGCGAATGGAAAATTTTCAGTTTGCGACATCACTAGTGACAATTCCACTAATGAAAAGACTTTCTAAGTTAAAAATAATAAATACAATACAATATAAGTTTTATGCATGTTCTTTACACATCATAGTTACACAATTATATAATTAAAAATAGAAATTTCACCATAATTATTACAACTAAATTAAGTTACCATTTTATTTTTTATTATGAATTAAAACTAAAAATATTTAAGAATTATAAATAAATAAGGTTTATACACTTTTAAGTGAAATTCTAAAGATATTAATAACTCTCTGTAAGTATTCCCTTTTATAACACAGAAAAATATTATTCCAATTTATTCTGATTGTAAATAGATACATTACCTAAAACGTATCTTACTTACTAATCAGTTAGGGGCCAAGTCTATAAAATTCTCAAGACTAGATGTGGTTTCCCACACTGACAATTTAAGTTTCAGCCCTCATGGAATTCTATAAAAAAAAAAGGTGTTGTTCCTGGGAGTGGTGAGATGTCGCCCATATAAATAGTAGGAGCTCTTTGTTATGTAAAAGTTCTGTAATGGAGTACGAAGTACAGAGGGAGACCTCAATGTATATTTAAACTTTAATATTTTGTAATTTTAAATTTGAATTCCTTGCTTTTTTTTTTTGCACATCCAGTGTACTAAAATTATGATTTGTGCTGTACATATGATTTATTCCTATGTAATTTACCCACAAATGTTTACGTTTTTGATAAAATAGGATTTATGGTGAACAATTTTGATACAATTTTTTATGAACCTTAACAATACAATTTTTCCTGCATTTGTTGTGTGAATGGGTAAATTATTTATTTTGTATGATTTTTTTTTGATCTTCTTCCCATATTATGCAGTATAGGCCCCTTAGTGAGAAACCCTGTTTTAAGGGTAAAAAGTGGCTTTATATAATTCCACCAGGGAAATAGAAGGACTGGCAAGCATTCTTATAGAAACTCACCAGCCCAGAGACCTTTTTAGAATCGGACCCTTGGTGTCTTTTTTTAAGCATAAAGCACACAATAATTCCACAGATGTGTAGCACCTAATAGACCAAGATATTTATATTAAATTAAATAAGGGGGTGGTTATATAAAGGAATATATAAAGGAATAACAGCTATACAAAAACAAACAAATTGAATCAAAATTGTCAGATTATATTTTACAAGTCATTTATTGTACTCCTAGGGCTCCATGTACTAAGCAGTCAGCGAGCTACCCGCAACAAATCTCGCGTCAAAACTCGCAAACTGATATGTACAAAGTCGTCAACTATGTTCAAACTCGCATCTTTAAAATTGCGAGCGTACTTATCCGCCAAACCTCGCTACCTCTCCATTTTTCACTGTAATTAGACACATTTGACCACCAACTCGCCAAAAACGAATGTACTAAAAAATCTCCGCTCGCTACAATTTCCGCTCCCACCTCGTTATTTTTGCCTCGCCACCTTTTAGGTGGCGGGCAAGGTACAAAACAATAGGAAAGTCAATCTAGACGCCAGTCTAGACATATATAAAAGGCAGTAATATCAGCATTGTACAGCATAACTGGCGTCTAATTTGTCTCTCATTTCCATGTACGTAAATTGCGCCAAATTTGTCGACTGTAATTAAAGAGTAATCTATATTTTAAATTTGTATTGTATAGTTGTCAATCTTTATAATTATTTTTATATTAATATTTATATATTATCAGATCCAGATGAAGCCATATCCAAATTGTAAATAAATATTACAAAAATAACGCTCTGTTATCACTCTTCAAAAAATTTAGAACAATAATAAAGTTGTTTAGATAAGTTGAACTTTTATAGGAGCAAAATTCTATTCCCGCGACTACTATGATGTTCGTGACACCTTGCATGTCACGTGTTAATAATTGGCCAGACAATTCAACTGAAAGTTAAAAGTACATCAGCTTAGTCGCGGCGAGCGAGACGTCAAATTTATCAATAATCCGCCACTGCTCGCGGCGGGCTAGACTTGTCTATTTATTGGGGGATTATTAGTACATAGTGACAGCGGACACCATTTCGCCCACGGCGAGTAACGGCGAGTTTATCCGCGTCTAAAATGACGGATGAATTGACGGCTTAGTACATGGAGCCCCTAATTTTGGTTTACTAATTAAAAATTTGTTCAAAATGATTTTGTAATTACAATACAAGATGAAACAAGTTAACTGTATGGGCTATTACTACAGTATACAGTAAAAAAAAATATATAAACACCCAATTGCTTTTATACTTAGAGTACCACACGGTTTAATAATAACTAAGTATATTGATAAAAGTGTCAAGGGACAGTGTATAGCTGCATAAGTCAATGAGGGTTTGTGAAGCTTTTTCTAACTGGTAAATAAAAATAATGATAGAAAATCCATTCATTTTAAAAAATAAATTTGATCCCTCAATTTGGAATATCTATTAAGTTATCGTATTATTATTTTTTAATTAAAGATACAAAGCTACCACTACATTCAATAGAAATTACACATTTTTAAATAGTTTGAGCAAAGATGTATTATACTAAATATGTAATTGTAAATTAATAATGAACATAGATATAAAAAAAAAAAAAAAAATCATATGTAAAGCTCAAAGGAGGAGATTTGATAGATTTCTAAAGCTTGAACAGCACGAGGCATATTGGATTCATGTTTTGTACTCATTGGAGCAACAGGGCCTTAATAAAGATATTGATCTGGCAGCAGATCACTTTTAACAACTTGTTATGGGTAATAGCGTTAGCGCTACTAATTAACAATCATCTGGTTCAGTCATGCATCATATATATAATTATTAATAAATCATTTATGACATTTTTAACTATTGGAATAATTATTATTTTGAATAATTTTACATTGTAAAGCTATTGCATACATGTTTTTGTTTTTTTAAAGCACTATATGTCCATATGAAGTATTGTTTAGGATATATGACTGTCTAGCTTTAAATAGCTAACAATACTGTACCCACCATATCTTTTTTAGCTTTCTATGTATATTTTGTCATTCTTGGATTAAGAGATCAATTAGTTGTGCAAATATAATTCACGTAAATTATAAAAATTGGTTCAGTCTTTAAAGCTGTTTTTGGCAACAATCCATTTATTGTAACTAAGAAATCCTTAACTTTTTTTTTGCTGTTTGAATTTAGCCACAGGATGATCTCAAGTTCGATATTATTGCCAGATACTAGCATTTATACAAATATGGTGTTCAAAGTTTGCATATTCTTTAAATATTATTATCAGCTTATGAGGTACATTTGGGTTTTACATAATTTAAAAAAATATGTATTTTTGTTCATCTATGCCTTGAAAATATATAATTATAACCAACCCTTTACAAATTCAGCTTATATATTTTCTTATAAGAATACATTTGATTTAACATCCTACATCTTTTACAGTAAATCCAGTCACCAATTCTCGCATGGAGACTTACTGCATCAGTCCATATTGATTATATTCATTAAATGTGTCAAATCAATACTAACTATAGAAGTATCATTTTCAGTATGCACTTCAGATATACTAATGATGATATAATTTCTGCTTAGTTGCAAAAGATATTTCCTATACATTATACATTTATTAATCATGTAAGTAAAAAGTATTTGTTTATGAAGAAGAAAATGCAGAGTAAATTATTCATATTTCCAAGTTTTAGAATACTAGAAAATAATTATATGAAATGGGGCAAAAATGTCAATACACAAAATTAAATTATTACAATAAAGAGCGATGAATGGAACATTCTCAACTCAGTCTTTTGTTCTTAGCATTTGTAGAGCAAATGATAAAATACATTTATCCATAAAGAAAAATACTCATTTCACAATACAACATAATAATAAGCCACAAGAAAAATAATAAAGTCCAATAAATGAAAATCCAAACAAAACCTGCATGACACACAAATAAATAAGAGTTCAGTGAGATACATACTACATTATACAATCTTAAATTAACCTCCTCTCCCAAACTGGAGAACACATTTATAACACATTCAAGAAATCTAGGACACAACTTTAAAATTTAACACATGAACTACAAATATATATAGGATTTTTATGCATTTTTTGTCAAGCTAATTGTAGGATTAGGTAACAGGAGCTTGTTTTTCGTGGTTATATTAATAACATGTTTTTTTACAGTGCCGTCTCAATATTAGAAGTAAAACACATTCAGAACTTATAGTGGCTTAAAAAATACCATATTAAAAAAGCTGTCAATTCTAAAAAAAAAACACATTTTATGAAAAAGCTTTGGCTACTGTCTTTAATGGAATATTAATATCCCATACAGAAAATCTTCTTCCTAAAAATCCTAAAGATCAAAAGTAAAAAACATTTTTAATTAAGTCACAAAAACACTTGAAATACATATTATAGTATATAACAGTATAATGCATACACATGATAAACTGCACACACATGTACAATATAAGCCCTTTCTCCAGCTCCTATAGGTTTATTATTAAGGTTTTTGTTTCTTAATTAACAATGGTAATCACATGCACAACTAATATATAGGCATTCCATTGGAGTTAAAGGGGTGTTCCATGGGAATAACTTTTATTTTAATGGGAAACATTGCTGCGAGCTTCTAATTTTAAAGGACTATCTTCCATCTTAGGTGCACACTTTCACTGGCAAGATTTTAAGAAATCTACATATGTATTATTTGAATAGTTTTACACAGAAGCACTTTTAACTTTTAGTGAATACACATTTTGGGGAAGATTGCATAACCAGCGCATTCTGATTTCTCCGCCCGTAGTTTCCAGCTCACCAGAAATGGCAGTTAAGAAGCAGCGGTCGTAAGAGTGTAGTCCCCTTCCGTGTTTTGTATATGTCTAGGGTGATTACATAAGCCTGTGCACCCTTCCCTTGTTCCCACTTTGTTTGGATTTGAGAGCTTGCATTGTGTGGCTGTTTTAGGGTCCCAGGTATTGGAAAGGACCTTGATGTGGTACCTGGTTTTGTCCCATTTGGCCAAATGCGGTAACTAACCTTTCCATTTTTGCTTTTAAATCTTAGCTGAGAGCTTGTAAGTGAGTGCTGGACTTTCTCTGTGTGTTGTATTAATTTGTTTTGTAATTTTCCCTATAGTTCTTGCACCCAGACCTGTCTGGGGTTAACTGCCTGTGACTCTGGGGGCAGCACAGCTTCCTGTGAGTGTCCGTGAGCACCCAGGGCTGAGCATGTTGCAGGGTCATGGCATATGTACCCGGTCCGGTATGAGAGTGCAGTCCCCTTCCGTGTTTTGTATATATATATATATGGCCAAAAATGTTGGAACCCCTGCATTTCTGTCAGATAATGCGCCACTTCGCCCAGAAAATTGTTGCAATTACAAATGTTTAGGCATTATCATGATAAATTTTTTTTGTTTGTATTGGTATGACACAAAAAGTGGAGAGAAAAAAGCCAAATCTGACACATTTCACGCAAAATTCCAAAAATGGACTGGACAAAATTATTGGCACCTTCTCAAAATTGTAAGAAATAATTGCATTCCAAGTTTGTGATGCTCCTTTAATTTGTAATTAAACTCACCTGTATCAATTAACAGGTACTGACAATATAGAAATCACACCAGCAACTAGTTAAAATGGTTAAAAATTGACTCAACCTTTCTGCTGTGTGTCTCTGTGTGCCACACTGAGCATGGAGAAGACAAAGAGCAGCAAAGAATTGTCTGATGATTTGAGAACAAAAATTGTGGGAAAGCATGAACAATCTCAAGGTTACAAGTTAATCTCCAGAGATCTTAATGTTCCTGTGTCCACTGTGCACAACATTGTCAAGAAGTTTACAGCCCATGGCATTCTAGCTAATCTCCCTGTACGTAGACGAAAGAGATAGATTTATCAAAGATTAAAACAAAGGATTGTTCGAATGGTGGATAAAGAACCTCAATCAACTTCCAAACAAATTCAAGCTGACCTTCAGGCACAGGGTATAAATGTGTCAGCCCGCACTCTGGGGCCGATTTATAATGTCCGCCTGACATTGATAAATGCCGACAGCATACGCTGTAGGCATTTATCATTGCACAAGCATTTCATGTGAAATGCTTGAGCACTGCCACCCCCTGCAGATTTGCGGCCTATCAGCGGCTAGCAGGGGGTGTCAATCATCCTGATCTTATCTGATCGGGATGATTGCTGTCTGCCACCTCAGAGGTGTCGGATGAGTTAAGGAGCAATGGTTTTAAGACCACCTCACGCTGAAACAGCTGCATTTGCAGCATCATAAATCGGCCCCTCTACGTCGCCATCTGAATGAAAAGTGACGCTATGTTAGGAAACCCAGGAGGACCCCACTGCTGACACAGAAACATAAAAAAGCCAGATTGGAGCTTGCCAAACCTTATCTGAGGAAGCCAAATTCATTTTGGGAGAAGGTGCTGTGGACTGACAAAACAAAATTACAGCTTTTTGGTAAAGTGAAAAGTTTCACTAATGTTTTGTGGTTGCTTTGCTGCTTCAGGCACTTAATGTCCTGAATGTGTGCATGGCATTATGAAATCTGAAGTTTACCAAAGAATTCTGTGGTGCAATGTAGGGTCCAGTGTCAGAAAGTTGGGTCTCCGTCAGAGGTAATGGGTCTTACAGCAGGACAATGACCCAAAGCACATGTCAAAAAGCACCCAGAAATGGTTTAAGCCAAGCGCTGGAGAGTACTGAACTGGCCAGCAATCAGTCCAGATCTCAATCCCATAGAGCACATGTGGAGAGATCCCAAAACAGCAGTTGGGAAAAGGAACCCTTCCAATCTGAGAAGCTTGGAGCAGTTGGTGACAGAAGAGTGGTACAAAATTCCAGTTGAGAGGTGAGAAAAACTAATTAATGGTTACAGGAAGCAATTGATTTCAGTTATTTTTTCCAAGAGGTGTGCTACCAAATATTAAATTGAGGGTGCCAATAAATTTGTCCAATCCATTTTTGGAGTTTTGCGTGGAATGTTTCAGATTTAGCTTTTTTTCTCCAATTTTTTGTGTCATACCAATACAAACAATAGAAATAAACATGAGAATGCCTAAACATTTGTAATTGCAACAATTTTCTTGGTGGTGGTACATTATCTGACAGAAATGCAGGGGTGCAAATATTTTTGGCCATGACTATATATATATATATATATATATATATATATACTGTATATCAATCTTATCTCCCTAATAGGTCCTTTTCTGTTTCATTTGCTGGCGACTCCTCCTCTTCATTGCCTCTGTCTGTTGGAGTACCTCAAGGTTCTGTTCTAGGCCCTTTACTCTTCTCTATCTATACTTCCTCACTGGGTAAACATATCAGTAGCTATTGCTTCAACTATCACCTCTATGCTGATGATACTCAGATCTACCTATCCACCCCTGCACTCTCTCCTTCTGTCCTTTCTCACATCAGCGACTGCTTAGGTGGCATTTTTTCCTGGATGGCCTCTCACCACCTAAAAATCAACATGTCCAAGACTGAGCTTCTTCTAATCCCCCCATCTAATTCTACTCCAGTTTCTAACTTTACTATCACTGTTGGTGACACCACTATCTCCCCATCACCCCAAGTCCGCTGCCTAGGAGTTACACTTGACTCCAATCTCTCCTTCATACCCCACATCCAATTGCTCTATTCATCCTGTCACAACAACCTATGCAATATCTCCAAAATGTGTCCTTTTCTGAGTGCTAAAACTACTAAACAGTTAATCCATTCCCTAGTAATTTCCCGGCTTGACTACTGTAATAACCTTCTAACTGGCCTTGCTCTCTCCCGCCTCTCCCCCTTCAATCCATCCTAAATGCCTCTGCTAGGCTTGTCCACCTCTCCCGATGCTCTTTATCTGCTACTGTTTGTTAAATTTTTGTCTGGTGTCTCATATTGTACTGTACTTTTATCTTTGTTGCCCATGGACAGCGCTGAGGAATCTGTTGGCGCTATATAAATAAAGACTAATAATAATAATAATATATATACAAAGATACATAAATATTCATCCTACCTAGCAAAAAGAAGCAAAAGGCATAATATATTGAAAATTTTATTTGCATATATTATACAAAGTTGTGTGGTGCATTGGTAACAATGTATACAGAATAGCTCTGGGGAAAAGCAAGCAAGGGTACTTGCCTAGACGGGCTTATTGTCTTTATAATAGTAAATTGTCTATACAATAATACTACTGCTCATACTCATTTCTGTAACCTATGCTAATGCAAAGTTTAAAACTTTGTTAGGCCTTCTGTTTATGTAAATCAATTCAATCGAGGAGCACTCTCCTAAAAATCCATCTTTATTTAAATCATCATTTAAACATAATGCAAGAAATGACGATGACAAACTGTGCTGTTTCAGTCATCCAAAAAAGTGGTGTTCAGTTTATGCGTTTTGGCTATATCGCCATACTCATAGCTGATACCATTAAAACAATTACACACTTTAAAAAAAAAAAACTAATATCTTATTGGTTACATTTTTAGGACATTATCTCATTATCTTATTGGCTTACACTGATTTAAGATGTAATCTTATCACAACTTTATAATTCCTTAAACCACTGCAGAGAATTTTCTGTAGGGAATGAGTCTGTTTACTACCTTAATTCAACGTTTGTCAATTCATAAGGCCTGCTTGTATTCTTTATTTCCTTATACTACCTAATGTGCATCCATTTTTGCAAGTATTATCCTCCACAGTGTTCCTTTCCATTACATTCAAGTCCCATGTAAAAAACCACAATTGAGCTAAAAGAGGCTGCTCCTGGGTGGTAACTCGCCATAGAACAAGCTACTGTGCTGTTCATTTCTGGTGGAGAGGTTATCTTTCTGTATGCATTTGTATTATAACCCATGGGAAGTCTCTCTAAGGGTGATGGGAAAAACCAGACTGGGTCTCCTTGTCCAATGTGCTTAAAGCAATATGGCTGCACCTCACTGATTAGGCCCAATGAAGGCTGAAACAATCATCTGGGGTTGTCATTTTCCTTGTTCAAAGGAGGATTGCCTGGTATTTCGGCACTGGGCTTACCATACCAGGCGGGATCAGACTGATATACTTCAGGAAAGTTATCCTCTGTGAAAAGCACAATCGGGCTAAAAGAGGCTGCTCCTGGGTGCTAATTCACCAAAGAACAATTTACTGAGCTGTTGTTCGTTTCTTGTGGAGCACTTTTCTTTCTCTATGCACTTGTACTATAACCCTGGTGAAGTCTCCCTAAGGGTGATGGGGCAAACTAGACATGGGCTCCTTGCCCAATGTGCTTAGAGGAATATGGCTGCAGCTCACTGATGAGGAAAAATGAAGGCCAAAACAATCATCTGAGGTTGTCATGTTCCTTGTTCAAAGCAGGATTGCCTGGTATTTCGGCGCTGGACCGACCTTACTAGGCGAAATTTGACTGATATACTTCAAGAAAGTTATCCTATGTGAAAAGCATAATTGGGCTAATAGAGGCTGATCCTTGGTGGTTAATCACCAAAGAACAAGATGCTGAGCTGTTGTACGTTACTAGTGGAGCACTTTTTTTTCTGTATGCATTTGTATTATGACCCTGGGGAAGTCTCCCTAAGGGGGATGTGGTAAACCAGACGTGAACTCCTTGCCCTATGTGCTTAGAGGAATATGGCTGCACCTCACTGACGAGGCCCAATGAAGGCTGAAACAATCATCTGTGGTTCTTATGTTCCTTGTTCAAAGAAGGGTTGCCTAGTATTTCGGGGCACTGAATTGACCTTACTAGGCGGGATCAGACTGATATAGTTCAGGAAAGTTGTCCTCTAAGTTTCTGTTCCTTGATCAAAGGAGGATTGCCTAGTATTTCAGAGCTGGATTGACCTTACAAAAAAAGGCAGGCAAAGAAATATCTTATATATTAGGTTACAATGTTACTTATATTGATCTCAGCAGTAACCCCCAACATGTAACATATTTTGATTAATGGAATAATGAATATTAATAATTAATAACAGTACTAGAATTATCATCAGCAATACCTCCAATTAAGATAGTAGAATCTTAGCAGTACACAAATGTTATATAATCTCTGTAGTGCACTCCAAAATAATACTGTTGGGATATTTGGAAATTAATGACAATACAGTTATTATCAAATATTAATTTTTAACCCCAAATTAAAATAATTCCTAAATTCTGATCAGGTAATTTTTATAAACACAATGATTATATTTATGCAGTAAACAGAATATTACTTATGACCATATATATATATATGATATTTGATAGTTAATTCAAAATGAATTAACTATCAAATATCTCAAAAGAAATTTACTAGAACAATTTATAATTAGCCAGTAACATTAACCAATTCAACATATAGCTTATTTACTAAAGTTTGAGCAGCACATACATCCAAATCTCACAATAAAATCTTACCTTAACTCCAACAAATCTAATGGAATCTCCAGTAAATTATAATTCAACGATTTAGCCCCAAATAGTTTTATATAACTTCAATTTATCAACCAGAGAAATGTATACACTTCCAAATAAATCAATATATTATCAACGCAATAGCAGTAGGTTTTCATCAAGCCAATTTAAGTGCAATTTCTAAGATATATCCCAGAAACTAAACATGACCATTAAATACAAAATCATTTATTTTCTTCAATGGTACATTTACTTAATGTTAAAATAATTATTATATAGAATACACAGGTCTATGAAATATTAAATTATAAATATAAACTACACTTTTAAATCAGAGCTTCAGCTATACTATTTCTATAAAGAAAACTTAAGCTGTAGTACCTATTTATACATTACTAGAGAGAGTTCCAGTACCCAGTTTCTTCAATGTCATATAAGGGAGATAAGTACAATTTTAGAAGTGAAGTGAGCCCAATATCTCTTTTAAAAAAAAGAGTGATCCAGCAAAAGTTTGTCTCACAAAGACTGTGTCACACACTAGCGTCTATGTGAGTAAAAAGGCAGCAGGACAGCAAGCACAAGGGCAAGCAAACCAGTAATTCAGCAAGGGTCTCATTTTCTATGTGCAGAGAGTTTTTGTCAGTGACAAAACTCCTCCTCCATTACTAGAATCATTCAATGAGGGAAGTTATGGGTGTGAACTTAGCTCTCATTGGCCATTTACTTATTTGTATCTGGTAACTTAATTCCTTTATAATTAAGTACCTTGGCTGCATTATTCGGATCGACTACCGGGGGCACAAGACCCCAAACTGAGTTTTATTAGTACAAATTAAATGTTACTCCAAATACAGAAGTGTAATTTCCTTTTATATATATTTTTTTTTTTTTTTTTTTTTTTTATAATATTTTTATTGAAAAAGGAAATCCATGAGGGGTACAGAAAAAAAAGCAAAGGAGAAGGACATTGGGGTATATTACATCTCAAGTTCACATATTTAGAAGTTATAGATATACATTTTACATTCGAAGAAAGAGAAAAAAAAAAAGAAAGAAAAAATTTCCTTCTATGTTATATACCAGCCTTTTAACCACGGGCTTACTCACAAAAATTAAATAAAATCTCAATCCTTCAAATCCCCTACCTTTCTTAACAACACCAAAACAGTTAATTCCTCCCTACAAGAACAACCTTTTATTATATGGTATGGAAACAGCAAAACAAGGTGAAGGGAAAAAGAAAAAACAAAAAAAAAAAAAAAAAAAAAGAAGAAGAAGAAAAAAACAAAAAACAAAAAAAAAAAAAAAAACAACAACAAAAAAAAAACAAAAGGGAATATAAGTATAATATAGTGTCCTCAGTCTTCTCCTATACCCAGCTCAGTATACCAAGGGTAGCTCATTTCTAAGTATGGCATTCATTACATACTCTGTAGATCTAAGTGGATAGATAATTTTCTTTTGCATATCCGGTGACTGTGAATATATCAATATCTCCCATTTCTTGAAAAATCTCTCAACTTCATTGCTTTTGTCTAATTCTAATAAGCATTGCTCTATAGTCATTTGTTTCATGATCTGGTTATTTACTTCAGATATAGCAGGCACTTTTTTCGAGATCCATGTTTTCAATAATAAGAACCTGGCCACCCCAATAGCTAGTTCAATAAATTCCTTATTATTGATCTTTTCTTTTATATCTGGAGGGAATAGAAAAAATACTAAAGCTCGATAGATCTTAAACTCTTTTTTTAATATTCTCGATAGCCAGAAACTCATTTTATTCCAGTATTGTCTAATTAATGTGCATTCCCAAAAGTAATGCACAATATCAGCCCCCCTGCTACCGCATTTGACACATTTATCTTGCGTTTTGCTATTCCATCTTGCCATGGCAGAAGGGGTAAGATATATTTGATTTAATATATTATTGTTTACTTCTCTAAAGTTAGTAGAAATAAAGATCTTATTAGATCTCATGATACTATTTTGTATATATTCTTCATTGCATACTGTTAAACCCTTCAAATGCCATTTCTTAACGATCAATTGCAGATTTGAATTGCCCTCCTGTCTTAATGATTCCCTGTACCATTTTTTTATTGAGAAATTCCCGCTCTTACATAGATCCAAAAGATGAGTAAGTGATGGCCAGCCCCATTCATTATTTTGATTCTGTGATAATTTGTTGACAAGATCTCTTAATTGTAGATAAGCAAAAAAATCTTTGCTAGGGAGGTCAAATTCACCTCTTAACTCTTCAAATGTTTTAGTCTGTGCTATAACTGAAGTAAAATTAATCATTTGACTAATATTTATTAAACCCTTTCTTTTCCATCTATGGAATACTGCAGATTTTAAAGCTTCTGGAAACGGAGGATAACCAGTTATTGTTAAAAACTTGGATACTACAAAATTAACTCTTAATTTCTTACAGTATTGTTGCCAAGCTTTTATAATGCTGAGATATGAAAACAGACGTTTAATTTTCTGAGGGATATCTTTAGCTTGTGTGTGTAGTAACGCTTTAGGTATGTAAGGCTTTGCAATCTCTTCTTCTAATAATTTATCTGTGAAATATTCTTTATCTATCAGCCATTCAGCTGCTATTTTAACCAGGCATGCTAAGTTGTAATTCCTAATATCTGGTAATGCATAGCCCCCATATTCTTTGGAGTATGATAGTGTTTTTAAAGAGATTTTTCTCCTTCCATTTCCCCACAGAAATTCTGTTATATTTTTATTAAACAGTGAGATATCGGCCTTCTTTAGAAGGAGTGGTAGATTCTGTAGTTTATAGAGGATCTTAGGGAAAATAATCATTTTAATTAAACCAATCTTTCCAGATAGAGATAGTGGTAAATGTTTCCAGGCATTTAGCTGGAGATATATTTTCTGTAGAGTTGGAGTTAAATTTAAGTCATACCAACATTTTGGATTCTTATTAAGAATGATACCTAGATACGAGATTTGATCAACAACTTTAAATGGACTTTTATACGAATCCTTATAATTACTGAGCCATAAGAGTTCCGATTTATTGACATTTATTTTATAACCTGAGAAGGAGCTATATAGTTCTATCATTTCCATTAATTTTGGGATATTGTACTTACTATTTCTTAAGAAGATCAGTATATCGTCCGCATATAATAAAATCTTTTCTTCTATATTTTTACATAGTTCCAGTACCCAGTTTCTTCAATGTCATATAAGGGAGATAAGTACAATTTTAGAAGTGAAGTGAGCCCAATATCTCTTTTAAAAAAAAGAGTGATCCAGCAAAAGTTTGTCTCACAAAGACTGTGTCACACACTAGCGTCTATGTGAGTAAAAAGGCAGCAGGACAGCAAGCACAAGGGCAAGCAAACCAGTAATTCAGCAAGGGTCTCATTTTCTATGTGCAGAGAGTTTTTGTCAGTGACAAAACTCCTCCTCCATTACTAGAATCATTCAATGAGGGAAGTTATGGGTGTGAACTTAGCTCTCATTGGCCATTTACTTATTTGTATCTGGTAACTTAATTCCTTTATAATTAAGTACCTTGGCTGCATTATTCGGATCGACTACCGGGGGCACAAGACCCCAAACTGAGTTTTATTAGTACAAATTAAATGTTACTCCAAATACAGAAGTGTAATTTCCTTTTATATATATTTTGATAAAATGTAGATTCAAATACACTAATTATTTCCTACTTTTAATAAAATATTGACTCAAATATATGGCCTATTTAATTTGACTGAGTATCTATCTATCTATCTATCTATCTATCTATCTATCTATATATATATATACAGGGAGTGCAGAATTATTAGGCAAGTTGTATTTTTGAGGATTAATTTTATTATTGAACAACAACCATGTTCTCAATGAACCCAAAAAACTCATTAATATCAAAGCTGAATATTTTTGGAAGTAGTTTTTAGTTTGTTTTCAGTTTTAGCTATTTTAGGGGGATATCTGTGTGTGCAGGTGACTATTACTGTGCATAATTATTAGGCAACTTAACAAAAAACAAATATATACCCATTTCAATTATTTATTTTTACCATTGAAACCAATATAACATCTCAACATTCACAAATATACATTTCTGACATTCAAAAACAAAACAAAAACAAATCAGTGACCAATATAGCCACCTTTCTTTGCAAGGACACTCAAAAGCCTGCCATCCATGGATTCTGTCAGTGTTTTGATCTGTTCACCATCAACATTGCGTGCAGCAGCAACCACAGCCTCCCAGACACTGTTCAGAGAGGTGTACTGTTTTCCCTCCTTGTAAATCTCACATTTGATGATGGACCACAGGTTCTCAATGGGGTTCAGATCAGGTGAACAAGGAGGCCATGTCATTAGTTTTTCTTCTTTTATACCCTTTCTTGCCAGCCACGCTGTGGAGTACTTGGACGCGTGTGATGGAGCATTGTCCTGCATGAAAATCATGTTTTTCTTGAAGGATGCAGACTTCTTCCTGTACCACTGCTTGAAGAAGGTGTCTTCCAGAAACTGGCAGTAGGACTGGGAGTTGAGCTTGACTCCATCCTCAACCCGAAAAGGCCCCACAAGCTCATCTTTGATGATACCAGCCCAAACCAGTACTCCACCTCCACCTTGCTGGCGTCTGAGTCGGACTGGAGCTCTCTGCCCTTTACCAATCCAGCCACGGGCCCATCCATCTGGCCCATCAAGACTCACTCTCATTTCATCAGTCCATAAAACCTTAGAAAAATCAGTCTTGAGATATTTCTTGGCCCAGTCTTGACGTTTCAGCTTGTGTGTCTTGTTCAGTGGTGGTCGTCTTTCAGCCTTTCTTACCTTGGCCATGTCTCTGAGTATTGCACACCTTGTGCTTTTGGGCACTCCAGTGATGTTGCAGCTCTGAAATATGGCCAAACTGGTGGCAAGTGGCATCTTGGCAGCTGCACGCTTGACTTTTCTCAGTTCATGGGCAGTTATTTTGCGCCTTGGTTTTTCCACACGCTTCTTGCAACCCTGTTGACTATTTTGAATGAAACGCTTGATTGTTTGATGATCACGCTTCAGAAGCTTTGCAATTTTAAGAGTGCTGCATCCCTCTGCAAGATATCTCACTATTTTTGACTTTTCTGAGCCTGTCAAGTCCTTCTTTTGACCCATTTTGCCAAAGGAAAGGAAGTTGCCTAATAATTATGCACACCTGATATAGGGTGTTGATGTCATTAGACCACACCCCTTCTCATTACAGAGATGCACATCACCTAATATGCTTAATTGGTAGTAGGCTTTCGAGCCTATACAGCTTGGAGTAAGACAACATGCATAAAGAGGATGATGTGGTCAAAATACTCATTTGCCTAATAATTCTGCACTCCCTGTATATATATATATATATATATATATAATGTATGCACATACATATCCTAACAATATATATACAATTATGTCAGATAATCTGTGAGTGTCATTACATATATACACATATATATGATGACAAAATAATTGAATTATATATGAAGCTATTTCATCAGGAGTTGACACAAACCCCCCTTTACTGATTAGCAAATATTCCAGGATGCCTGAAGTGACCAAATACACAACTCATAATCAAAGAGAAGACAGTTGTCTCAGATATACACACTTCACAGGAATACCATTTAAGGACTTCCTGCACTGGGCAAGGCGTATTTGATCTGCCTAGATCAGAATGACACCTGGGGTGACATAGAGACTGTCTACAGTGATTAGTTATTTCAAGCTAGCTGAATCTCAGGGGATGTAGTAATTAACACAGGCATATTGATAAACAAATGATTAATCACAGTACCTCCCTGAGCCTTCTAAATACACAGATAACCAGATGTGATAGCAGTTTAAATCTTGATATTAGCAGGAGAAACTTGACATTTTGTGTAAACTGAAAGCATATAAGTTTAAAACTTTAAAACTTAAATATATGAATTGTATAAATATCAGATCTATTTAAAATACTCAGATTATATAAATAATATATATATTGGTCTGGGAGATATATCTTTATGCCTGATATACTATATTAGATAAGTGTCTGCTGTATTGAGTTGGTAGCTGTATTGATTAATTTAAAATATTTGACTATATTTCAAAATAAAACTATTTATTTTTCTTTGTTTCAGTAATCTGGTATGAAAATGAAGTTTTGAAATAAATACATATTCAATAAGTTATCCTATTAATATATGAAAGATAGGAGTCCATACTTTTAATTATTAAGAAATGTGCCATGATGAAGTGGAATATATATATATATATATATATATATATATATATATATATATATATATATATATATATATATATATATATTGAACAGTCAATGATTATAATTCTCTTATATATATCTGTCATTATTTAACTGCTACAGAATTATATTGCAGGTATGTAAAGAATATAGAGATCTGCTCAAAAATGCAATGTAATACCAGGATATTAAATGCTATGATTCTATGAAGAGCAAATAATTAAGAATATAATTACTTATTAATATGGCTATATGATTTTTTTTTAAGTTTTATTGAGTTTCAATCCATATTACAACAGATAGTTCGTACTTTAAATAACAAATGGATACAGAAAGAAACATACGGCTAGATTACGAGTTTTGCATTAAGCTGAAAAAGCAGCGTTAACAAACTTAACAGGTCCTAACGCTGTTTTTTCACTACCGCTGCTATTACGAGTCTTGCAGGTTTAGGGGCACCGCACACTTTTTTGGCCTTACCACAAAACGACTTACGTAAACTTTGTAAACCCTTTTTTCTATTGGACTTCCATAGCGCTGGTATTACTAGTCTGTCCTGGGAGGCCAAAAAGTGAGTGGTACAGCCTCTACCGACAAGATTCGTAACGCATTCTAAAGTCAGTAGTTATGAGTTTTACACTACACGCTGTAGCATAAAACTCATAACTAAAGTGCTAAAAAGTACACTAACACGCATAAACTACCTATTAACCCCTAAACCGAGGCCCTCCCGCATCGCGCTATAATACATTTTTTAACCCCTATTCTGCTGCTCCGGACATCGCCACCACTAAAATAAACATATTAACCCCTAAACCGTTGCACTCCCGCCTCACAAACACTAGTTAAATATTATTAACCCCTAATCTGCCGCCCCTAACATCGCCGCCACCTACATTATACTTATTAACCCCTAATCTGCCGCTCTGGACATCGCAGCAACCTGCATTATATTTATTAACCCCTAATCTGCTGCCCCCAACATCGCCGACACCTACCTACATTTATTAACCCCTAATCTGTCATCCCCAAAGTCGCCGCCACTATATTAAATGTATTAACCCCTAAATCTAAGTCTAAGCCTAACACCCCCTAACAAATATAATTTAAATAAATCTAAATAAAATTACTATCATTAACTAAATTATTCCTATTTAAAACTAAATACTTACCTATAAAATAAACCCTAAGATAGCTACAATATAACTAATAGTTACATTGTATCTAGCTTAGGGTTTATGTTTATTTAAGTTACAATAACATCTAACATTAAACTACAATTAAATAAATTAACTAAATTAAATACAATTAAATACATTAAATTAAATTAGCTCAATCACAAAAACCCCCCACTAAATTAAAGAAAATAAAAAACAACTTACAGATCTTTAAACTAATTACAGCTAATTTAATAGCACTATCAAAATAAAAAAAATGCCCCCAAAATAAAAAAAAACCCTAGCCTAAACTAAACTATCAATAGCCCTTAAAAGGGCCTTTTGCGGGGCATTGCCCCAAATAAATCAGTTCTTTTACCTGTAAAAAAATACAAGCAACCCCCCAACAGTAAAACCCACCACCCACACAACCAAACCCCCCAAATAAAATCCTATCTAAAAAACCTAAGCTCCCCATTGCCCTGAAAAGGGCATTTGGAGGGGCATTGCCCTTAAAAGGGCATTTAGCACTTTTCCATTGCCCAAACCCTAAGCTAAAAAAACACAGAATAAACCCTTAAAAAAACCTAACACTAACCACCGACAATCCACTTACAGTTTTTTAAGACTGGACATCCATCCTCATCCAGGTGGCAGAAGTCTTCATTCAAGCAGGCAGACATTCTCATCGAAGCCAGCAGAAGTCTTCATCCATGCGGGCAGAAGTCTTCATCCAGACAGCATCTTCTATCTTCATCCATCTGGTGCGGAGGGGGTCCATCTTCAAGACATCCAGCACGGAGCATCCTCTTCTTCCGATGGCTGTTGAAGAATGAAGTTTCCCTTTAAATGACATCATCCAAGATGGCGTCCCTTACATTCTGATTGGCTGATAGAATTCTATCAGCCAATAGGAATTAAGGGGGGAGGAAATCCTAGTGGCTGTTGCAATCAGCCAATATGATTGAGCTTTCATCCTATTGGCTGATCCAATCAGCCAATAGGATTGAGCTTGCATTCATTTGGCTATTCCAATTAGCCAATAGAATGCAAGCTCAATCCTGCCTGCCTGACCATTCTAGTGGTTTGCCCTTGGACTGCTTTACTGTTGCCAAACCCTGCCTGATCATTTTAGTGGTTTGCCCTTGGACTGATTTACCATTGCCAAACCCTGCTTGCCTGACCATTCTAGTGGTTTACCTTGGACTGCTCTACCATTGCCCTTGAAGAATACCCTGCCTGTGCTGAGTGCTGCTTTCCTCATCCTGCTAACTTTCTCTGCTCTGGGAAATTCCCTATCATTCCGGCTTGACGCCGGGATAACAAGACTACTGGCCGAGTTCGGTCTGATAGAGGAGTATCACACGTGCATTACATTATATTTGGGCCATGGAGCCAGATGAGGTGGCATGAGCAGTTTATCTTCAGGGACAGATGTTGGGAACCCATACCACACATTTGCAGAATATGGATTCCAAGCTAGGGGCTATTACCGCTCAACTCTCCTTACTAGTTACAGCAAGGAATACCGCTCCTGTTGTTGTACCACCAGTCTCTACTCCTAGTACTGTGGCATCTTCCTCTGCTTCTGGGAGTATAACCTGGATACCATTGCCTGACAAATATGAAGGTACTACTGATTGCAGGGGTTTTCTTAACTAATGCAGGCTGCACTTCCGCAATAATCCTAACACCTTTCAGTCTCACCAGTCAAGGGTCACCTTTATTATTTCCTTACTGAAGGACCAGGCCCTAGCCTAGGTCTCTCCCCTTTTGGAACAGAACGCTCCACTCCTGCATGATGCTGATGATTTTGTTTCTGCATTATCTTCTGTGTTTTGGACTTCTAGCCATACCTCTGCTGCAGAACTTTCTCTCCTGGACCTCTGCAAGGGCAATAGAACTGTGGCACAATTCGCCATTGAGTTTCGCACCTTGGCACTTGAAACCACTAGTGATGTCAGTGCTCTCAATGCAGGCCTTTATGAGGGGTCTGCATGAACGCATCAACATATTGTGATGTTCCTTCTACTTTAGATTACTTTTTTAATGCTTTGTATCAGTCTGGACTCTCGGTTCCAGGAGAGACAAGCCAAAAGAGACAGAACTAGGAGGGTCCTCCCCTCTCGTCCTCCTATTTGTCTGGTTTTGGCAGATAAGAAGAAGATTGAGACTATGCTTTTATTGTGGGTCAAACTCCCACCAACTAAAGGACTGTGAAATTCGTCCGGGAAAACCAATGCTTAGGGGATAACACTGGGGTACCTCTAAGCATGATCACTACTAAATCCCCTCATTCCACTCAGATTCTGGTACCTGTAACCATTACCTTTCTTCAGAATACAGTCAACACTCAAGCCTTCATTGATTCAGGGGCAGCTGGAAACTTTCTGGATCACCATTTTATGATTCAAGCTGCCTTGCCTCCTCTGCAGAAAAGACATTGTCTCAAAATAACTACTCTGGATGGCACCCCCCTTGGTTCAGAGTTGATCGATTTTGAGTCTGCACCCCTGACCCTGACTGTGGGAGTCCTTCATACCGAACAGCTGCAGTTTAAGGTCATTTATTCCCCAGCACAGCCTGTCATCCTTGGTCTTCCTTGGCTTCGGATACACAATCCACAAATCGACTGGGCTGAAGGACAACTGGCCTCCTGGAGTTCCTCGTGTTTCCACTCCTGCCTTGCTAAAGTCACTCCACCAAACCTTCCCTCAGTGTATGCGGACTTCACTGATGTGTTTGAGAAAAAAGCAGCTGTTGTGCTGCCACCCCAATCAGCCACTTTCCCAGAGCCCCACTTCCTAAAGGGAGGACGTATCCACTCTCCAAAGCTGAAACCAAATCCATGGAGGAGTACATCCAAGAGAACCTAGCTAAAGGTTTCATTCGCCCTTCCTCCTCTCCTGCTGGGGCAGGCTTCTTTTTCATCAGTAAGAAGGATGGTGGGCTCAGACCCTGCATCGACTACAGGGCCTTGAACAACATAACTATCAAGAATTGCTATCCCATTCCCTTGATCACAGAACTATATGACTCACTCCAGGATGCTCGCTTCTTCACCAAGCTGGACTTACATGGGGCATACAATCTGATTCGTATCTCTCCAGGCCACGAATGGAAGACTGCCTTCAACACAAGATCTTGGCATTATAAATACCTTGTAATGCCCATTGGGCTGTGTAGCGTCCCTGCAGTCTTCCAGGCATTTGTCAACGATGTCTTCCATGACCTCCTCAACCACACTGTCATTGTCTATCTGGATGACATCCTTGTTTTCTCTTCCACTTTGGAGGAGCATCATAAACACATGAGAGATGTACTTCAATGTCTCAGAGATAATTCTTTGGTAGCCAAGCTAGAAAAATGTGAGTTTGATCAAGTTTGGATCCAATTCCTTGGTTATGTCACCTTGAAGGAGGGTTTTGGCATGGAGCCTGCTAAACTCACCGCATTTCTAGAATGGCCTCAACCTACTTAATTAAAAGAAATTACAAAGGTTCTTGGGGTTCTCCAATTATTACCGCAAGTTTATAAAGAACTTTTCACAAACAGTCACTCCTCTCACTGAGTTGACAAAATGGATCAAAGACGGTTAACATTGGCCCCTGAAGCCATGAATGCCTTCTCTTGTCTGAAAAAGGCTTTCTGATCTGCTCCTGTGCTCCTCCATCCAGATCCTGACCTACAGTTCACTTTAGAGGTTAATGCCTCCGAGATAGGGGCTGGAGCAGTTATAACCCAAAGGGATCCTTTAACTTTCAAGTCACACCCTGTAGCCTTTTTCTCTAAACGCTTTACTCCTGCAGAGAGGAATTATGATGTGGGTAATCATGAACTCTTAGCCATTAAGATGGCTTTGACTGCATGGCGTCATTGGTTAGAGGGCACCGCCAATCCCATTCAGATTCTCACTGACCACAAGAATCTGACTTACCTTGAAACTGCTCATCGATTCAATACTCAACAGGCCAGGTAGGCCTTGTTCTTTTCCCATTTTAACTTTGTGGTTTCTTATCTTCCTGGGACCAAGAACAAGAAGGCGGACGCCCTTTCCCATCAGTTCCCTCACTCAAGTGATTCCTCCTCTATTGAACACATTATACCTCCCTCCTGCATGGTAGCTCAACTGAATACCACCATTCTTCAAAGAGTGCAATGTGCCCAATCTAGTAAACCTCCTGAAGCTCCCTTGGCTTCTGATATCCTTTTTGTACCTCTGAATCTACGCACTCCTGTACTCTTCTGGGCTCATGATAGTAAACTCTCAGGATACCCTAGTTTAACAAGAACTTTTAAGCGTCTTTCCCAATATGTATGGTGGCCTACTATGAAGTCTGATGCTCAGGATTATGTGAAAGCCTACACAACTTGTCCTGCCAACAAAACTCCCCGATCCTTGCCTCCTGGCTTGCTCCAACAATTGCCCATTCCCAAACAACCATGGACACACATAACAATGGATTTCATTGTAGACCTTCCTCTTTCTGACCACCATACAGTTATCTGGGTTGTGGTGGATCGCTTTTCCAGAGTGACTCATTTTGTACCCCTAACCAAACTGCCTTCTGCCCAAGACTTATCGTCTCTTTTTCTCTTGCATGTGGTACGACTTCATGGCATTCCTCTGAATAATGTTTCCGACAGATGTCCACAGTTTGTCTCTACCTTTTGGAGAGCCTTTTGTAAGTTGATTGGAACCACTGTTTCCTTGTCTTCTGGCTACCATCCTCAGACTAATGGACTAAATGAGAGAGTAACCAGGATCTTGAAGCCTACCTTAGAGCCTTTGTCAACGCTTGCCATACCAACTGGTCTGAGTTGTTACCTCTAGCTGAATTGGCAAGAAACACTCATTGGCACGCTTCTCTTCGATGTTCTCCATTTCAAGCCGCAGCAGGGTATCAACCTTGTGTCTTCCCTCTTTCTGCTCAGTCCATTGGTGTTCCTGCTGCAGACCAACACATTAATGAACTCACCACTCACCATTCGCTCTCAGCTATGTTCAGCTGTCTCTAGATATAAAAAGTTTGCTGATTGTCATAGAACTTCTGTACGTGCCATCCCAGTGGGTGAATGTGTTTGGGTCCCTACTTGACATATTTGTCTATGTCAACCCTGTCACAAATTGGGGCCTAGGTTTATCGGCCCTTACAAGGTCCTGAAAAGACTGTCTCCTGTTGCCTACAAAGTGGCCTTACCCAAAACCCTGTGCATACAACCAGTCTTCCACATTTCACTACTCAAGCCTTGCATCAAGAATAGATATACCCGGCTCCAAGCTCCTCCTCCTCCGCCCCTAGTCCATGGTGACCCTGAATATGAGGTAGCTGGATCCTGGACTCCAGATACAGGCACAGGCAACTGCAATATCTGATATATTGGAAGAGTTACTCTGTGGAAGATCGTTCCTGGGTTCCTGCCGTGAAGTGCATGCTCCATCTTTGGTCTCCAGATTCCATGCTGCTCATCCTTTTAGGCCGGCTCTGGTTCCCAGAGGGAACCCTTGAGAGGGGAGCTATGTCATGCCGTGCCACTCTAGCTGTTGCTAGGGGCGTGGCTTCTCCTTCCCTGCTTGTTGCCAGGGGCTGTGTCGGGTCCGGATGCGTGCGGTGCTGACGTCATCACCACACGCTCCTCTCTTACTGATGACAGTCCAGACGTCTGTGGCATGAATCCTGCATCTTTGTAAGCATATTTAAACTATCTATCACTGCCCAAGTATAGGTGTTACTTTGTGTGCTCCTGGGTGTGATAGATCATTACTACTGTATTGCCTTATTGTGTTTGAACCCTGCCTGTCTGACTACTCTACCTGTTATACCCCTGAATTGCTGGATTGATATAATGCTGCTGAACTCTGCTTGTCTGACTACTCTACCTGTTTAACCCCTAAATTGCTGGACTGATACTCTGCTGCTGAACTCTGCTTGTCTGACTACTCTGCTTGTTAACCCCTAAATTGCTGGATTGATTTACTGCTGCTGAACTCTGCTTACCTGACTACTCTGCCAATTAACCCCTATTATTTTGGATTGCTTGTCTGTTGCCAAACCCTGCCTGCCTGACCATTCAAGTTGTTTGCCCTTGGACTGCTTTACCGCTACCAAACCCTGCCTGCCTTATCATTCTTGTGATTTGCCCTTGGACTGCTTTACTGTTGCCAAACTGCTCTACCATTGTGCTGATTTCCTCATCTTGCTAACTTTCTCTACTCTGGAATATTCCCTATTGGGCTGTCACCTTATACTCCAACAAAACACAGGAATCCCAACTCTGTATCAGTTCCCTCCAATCCTCAGAGTCTCTGGGAATTCATGGAAACTGGGTAAACCTGAATCCAGGGTAAAAGTACTACAAATGTACCCTGGGCACCCACCTCCCAAATCATAGAATCCCCTCAAGTTCCTGGGTCCATAGTCAGTGGGGAGGAGGCTGGCCTGCAGTCCTCTCCAAGTACAAAATTAACGGAAGCTTCCATTACATTCCCCCCCCCCCTGGGGTAGACTAACAAGGTACCAGACCTCCCACTGGTTTGGACCTGAGTTAGTCGGATGGCCCAGTCCAAAACTTTCTTCCATTTTTGTTTTTGGTCACTGACTCTGGGGAGTGAGAATGATGACCTCTTCTTCCTGTAACATGCTAAGCTGCTGGGGAGAGAGGTCGGCTACCTTCTCTCCCTAGGACCTGCTTTGTTGCTGGGTAGAGAGGCTGGCTACCTCCTCTCCCTGGAAACCGCTCTGCCTCTGGGGAAAAAGGAAGGCTACCTCTTCTCCCTGGAACTGGTTCGGCCACAATGGAAAGAGGTCAGCTACCTCCTTTCCCTGGAAATCGCTCCGCCACTAGGGAGAGAGGTGGGCTACCTCCTCTTCCGGGAACTGGTTCTGCTGATGGGGAGAGAGGTCAGCTACCTCCTCTCCTTGGAAACTGCTCTGTTGCTGGGGAAAGTGGTCAGCTACCTCCTCTCCCTGGAAACCACTCTGCTGCTGGGGAGAGAGGTTGGCTGCCTCCTCTCCCTGGAACTGGTTCTGCCACTGGGGAGAGAGGTCGGCTACCTCCTCTCCCTGAAAACCGCTCTTCCACTGTGGATAGAGGTCGGCTACCTCCTCTCCCTGGAAACCGTTCTGTCGCTGGTGAGATAGGTCAGCTACCTTCTCTTCCTAGAACCGGCTCTGCTGCTGTGGAGAGAGGTTGGTTATATCCTCTCCCTGAAAACCACTCTGCAGCTGGGGAGAGAGGTAAATTACCTCCTCTCCCTGGAACTGACTCTGCTGCTGTGGAGAGAGGTTGGCTACCTCCTCTCCCTATTTTCCCGGAGCTGCTGCAGGTGCTGGGCAGAGGCCAGGGGTGCTCTGCCCTGTGGCCATCTCTTCTGCTGGAAGCTCACTGGTCTGTCCCTCCTCAGAGGAAAAGTCTATTAAATTATCAATTGCTAGAGCCTGTTGCTGTGTAGAGAAATCGACTACCTCCTCTCCCTGGGACTCCAGAGATATCACAGGTGCTGGACAGAGGCCATTGGTGCCCTGCCCTGTTGCCAGCGCTTCTACTGGTGTGGTAAGCTCAGGGCCAGGCTGCTGATCATGGTCTAGCAGCTCATGGTAGCTCATTACCGGTTGCCACTCCTCTGAGGAAAGTCCAATAAATCCTTGATCACTGCACCATAGCCCTATTCAGGCTCTGAGGCATGCTGCTGAACAAGATCTAACAGCCTTTTATATGCCTTTTCTACATTCCACTCATGGGCAGCTAGGTAATAAAGATTGTCTCTCAGTCCGAGTACTTCTGTAAGGTTCAGCCTCAGCTCTCTGTGTTCCAGTATATCCTCCTGACGCCACTCTGCCATACTCCCGCAGTGGGGGTCCTGTGTGAGACTTTCAAATAGCAATCCTGGGCTGCCGTAGTCATAGCCCTCTGTAGGATCATCCGTCTCCATCTCCGGACACACCTGGGACACATACCACCGCAGTGCCCGGTACCCTTCATCCACCTCCATCTCTGTCTGGACCAATCCGTCCAATTCAGTCATCCATTCCTCCCGGGGCTGCTTTCCCAGGAACGGCATTCGTAGATCCATCTGGAGCCAGTATTGCTGCTCTGAAGTAGGAAGGGACTTCCCCTGGTAGTCCTGTTCGAACTGGAGAGCCTTGTTCCAGAGTTTCCTTTAAACTATATCCTTTCAGGCTAGTTTGCCCTCTGCCAAGACAGGGCCCTCAAACTGGGCCAGCACTGCCTGCAATCTCCACTGGAATTCAGCCTCCATTTCCATCAAGGTCCCACTGGTAGTTTGGGTCTACTCCGTAAGGAGGAAGCAGATCTCACAGCTGCCAGCCAATTGTAGCGGGTCTTGGTACCCCAGACTGGGTATACCCACTAAAGTCAGCTTTCTCCCACCAAACGCCAACCCATGAACCTCCACTGGATACCTGCCGCTATTAGAATAACGGCCGCTGCAAGTTGTTATAGCTACCCCCAAGAACATTTGCCAAGACTGAATGCTTGAGGGTCAAAATAGGAACTGCTTTATTGCACAGAAAACACAGCTTTTATACATTTCCAACAAAAGGGGGGAAGTTCTAACAAATATTAAACAATGATACAAACATCAGACATTGGTTAGTTAAACAAGATTCTAATTACATCCTGACTTACAAAAGGACAATGGATGACTCACACAATAACAGAAATACACTTCACACCTAGATTAGATATACAGACACATAACAGCAGGAGGTCTCAGCATTAGATTGTCTGTGCTGTGTGTAATCTCCTGCTCTGTGTCTCACACCTAGACTAGATATACAGACACATAACAGCAGGAGGTTGTAATAAGCTCAAACATTCTGAGTCTAGGGGGGTGGTTGGAGCAGGCAATACTGAATTGGGCTGTCACCTTATACTCCAACAAAACACAGGAATCCCAACTCTGTATCAGTTCCCTCCAGTCCTCAGAGTCTCTGGGAATTCATGGAAACTGGGTAAACCTGAATCCAGGGTAAAGTACTACAAATGTACCCTGGGCACCCACCTCCCAAATCATAGAATCCCCTCAAGTTCCTGGGTCCATAGTCGGTGGGGAGGAGGCTGGCCTGCAGTCCTCTCCAAGTACAAAAGTAACGGAAGCTTCTGTTACAGTGATGTGTATTGGAACTTCAAAGGGACTCAGGGTCCTATAATTCATTTGCATTATACAAGTGTAAGTCAGTAGTTTTTCGTTTGATCCTGCTTGTGCTTCAAACACTGACCACTGTAAACCATCTCTGTCATTACAGGGGGTCATTATCTAGCTCTGGAAGTTGATTCCATTTGGAGATCTAATCTTACAAAGCAATGAAGTAAAGAATCTTTTGAAGATTATACTTTAAACAAATATCTCCTTTATATTCTCAATGTTCTCAAATGTACTGTCTGTGATGTATATCTCATCAGCAAAGGGGGGTCTAGGTCACCCACTTCATGTCATTTACAAATGGTCTGAAGTGACTACATTCAAGACAATTTATATTAAAGTGGATATATATAAATAAAAACTCAAGCTGTATAATATATATATATATATATATATATATATATATATATATATATATATGTAATCTGTATATTACAAATTCACTCACCTTTTACATGACAAATACATACATATACATGTCTAAATATGTATATGTATGTATATACAGTATATATAAATATATATGTCTATGTATGTATGTGTCAGGATTTTAGCATATGGTTGTATACCTTTAAGTTTCCTATCCAATAGTTTCATCACGCCCCCTATAAAACACCTGATCACACCTAAAGCCTTGCTTAGTATTTTGTGAACTTCCTGTAGTCACACCTTCACCTAAGCTGGAGCTAAACTTCGTTTTTCTCTCAAACCACAGACTGTCATACCTTGGAATTTCATAGTCTATTTGTGTGTGCAAAAGGATTTATTATTCTGCCATTCTTTTTTATAGACTGTCAACTCTCCTGCAAAAGAATCAGCAAGCGTATCTGTTACGCATAACATCAGAGGAGACAAATAACACCCAGTCCTATATCTACTAAACAGAATTCTGTGGATTCTACTTATCAAGGTAATCTTCTGCTGTTCCGCTACATTAAACAACTTAATTCTATCTAGAGTCACTCTGCAGCTCTCACCTTCGGCATCTGCTGTGTGCAGACTGACGTCACACGCTGAACTCTCTAACTCCTGCAGTATCACTGCTGAGTCACCTCCCCCTCTGCAACAGAGTCTCAAGGAGCTGCTGTGTTCACCGGACTGTGAACTCCTTCAGAGTTAAGTAAGTTGCTTCTTTAAAACTATTCTGGAATCTATTTAAAGCTACAACTGAAATATAGACTGCATGTTTTATTTAAACTGAAGCAATTGATTTGAATCCACTTCAGCACGCTACTACCATTACAGTCTGTTTGCTAAACCCTTCCTATTAGAAAGTATTGCATTCCATTTGTTACTCTTCCTTCTTGCTAATTACTAACCTGCTAAAGAGACTGCAATTAATACCTATCTAACACTGCTGTATCTGAAGCTTGCTTTAACTAAAGAATACCAGTTGAATTCGCAACTGTCTGTTAAAATAACAGTACAGTGTAAACCTAAGTAAAATCTTATCTAAGAAATACACTAATTCAAAGGTGGCACTTCTAATAGAGCTCACTTAAAAGATTGGTGTGACAAATCAAATATATTAGACTAAGATTTTCTCCACTCTAGCTACACCACAAACCTAAGAAATATTAGGTTTATTACATAACTTATTCCCGGATCAACTCTTCCAGTGGGACACCTTTACCCTTTGAGCCAGGCAGAACTTGATCATTTGAAGCAATATCTACAGGAAAACCTGAAAAAGGGGTTTATTCGCCCTTCATCGTCACCCACTGCTGCTGGTATGTTCTTTGTGACAAATAAAGAAGCCAGTTTGAGACCGATAATCGACTACAGAGAGTTGAACAAACGTACAGTTAAAAATCGCTATCCACTTCCCCTCATCCCAGAATTAATCGAACGTCTCACTAATGCTACAATATTTACCAAACTTGATCTGCGTGGCGCATACAACTTAATCCGTATTAGGGAAGGCGATGAATGGCTTACTGCCTTCCGAACCAGATACGGATTATTCGAATATCTTGTAATGCCATTCGGCCTTTGTTATGCGCCCGCAGCATTCCAACACTTCATAAACGACATACTTCGTGACCTACTGGACATCTGCGTCGTGGTATATCTTGACGACATACTGATATATTCCAGTTCTCTCTCTCAACACATAAAGCATGTACGCTGGGTATTGGCTAGATTGAAGGTTCACAAATTGTATGCAAAATTGGAGAAATGTTCGTTTCATCAAACCTCAATATCTTTTCTGGGGTACACAATTTCCCCTTCAGGGATACAAATGCAAATAGAGAAGGTTGATGCAGTAAGAGATTGGCCAGTACCAACAAACAAAAAGGAACTACAGAGGTTTCTTGGCTTCACTAACTATTATCGAAAATTTATCAAAAACTTTTCTGCTATTGTAAAACCACTTACACAACTCACAGGCTCCTCTGTACCTTTCCACTGGACACAAAGTCATCTGGAAGTTTTTCAACAACTGAAAGAATGTTTCATTTCCGCCCCTATACTACGATTTCCAAACATCAACCTACAATTTGTGTTAGAAGTAGACTCTTCTGATTATGCAATTGGAGCAGTGTTATCTCAACGTACATCTCCAGATGAACCATTGCATCCAGTTTCCTTCTTTTCCAAAATCATGTCCCCTGCAGAGAAGAACTACACAATCGGAGACAAGGAATTGCTGGCTATTAGAAGATCCCTTGATTTTTGGAGGCATTTACTAGAAGGTGCTCAGCATTCTATCATAATTTTTACAGATCACAAAAATCTACAATACCTCCAAAATAACAAGACCTTGTCCGCACGACAAGTAAGATGGAGCCTTTACTTTTTCAGGTTTGATTTTCAGATCATCTATCGACCTGCTCATAAAAACGGTAAAGCAGATGCCCTCTCCAGACATATGCCAAACAAATCAGAACCATCGATACCTAATACTATCATCCCAGCAGAAAAATTCATTGGGATTACCTCAGACTTCCTTACAGAAGTAAAGAATTCTTCTTCAAAACAAGCTCCACTTGCAAACAAAAATACAACTTTAGTAGATGGCGTCTACTATTTCAACAAACGTATTTTTCTTCCAACAGAACTACGACAAAAAGTACTTGTTAAGCATCATGATTCACCCTTGGCAGGACATCCAGGAGTTAAAAGAACATTAGAACTACTTTCCAGGAATTTCTGGTGGCCACAGATGAAAAACACAGTCACAGAATACATTAAAAGTTGTGTTACATGTCAGATATCAAAGACTGACAGAGCTTCACCTTACGGATTACTAATCTCTTTACCAGTATCGAACCAACCTTGGCAACAAATTGGTGTCGATTTTATAGTAGATTTACCTCCCTCAAAAAACCAAACCACTATAATGGTTGTTATAGATACATTCACTAAAATGGGTCATTTTCTGCCATACCATAAACTACCCATATCTTCCGAAACTGCCACACTCTTCCTGGACAACATATTGAAATTACATGGGTTACCTACAGTGATCATCTCCGATAGAGGTACTCAGTTCACCTCCCGTTTTTGGAAGGATCTCTGTAAAACTCTGAATATCCAACACCATTACACTACCTCCTTTCACCCACAAGCAAACAGACAGACTGAGAGGGTAAATCAGTGGTTAGATGAGTACCTCCGATGCTTCTGCTCCTATCAACAAAGTGATTGGGTGAAATTCTTACCTTACACAGAATACGCTTATAATAATCTAACTAGTTCATCAACTAAACTATCCCCATTTTACGCTAATTATGGGTTCCATCCTAGATTCACTTCCATCTCTTCTAACCCATCCAACTCCCCACTAGTAGACGACTTAAAAAATACCATCTTGGATAATTTCAACTTTATTAAGGATAACATTCAGAAAGCGCAAGCCTCTCAAAAAAGCTACTACGATTTGAGACATAGAAAACTACCTGACTATAAGGTTGGGGACCAAGTGTGGTTATCAACAAAGAATTTGAAATTCCATTTTCCCAGTAAGAAGCTTGTTCAAAAATGTTGTGGTCCTTTTCCAATTACGAAAGTGGTAAACAACAATGCAGTTACCCTACAGTTGCCCTCCTCCATGTCAATCCACCCTACCTTCCATGTCTCCTTGCTAAAACCTTATTTGCCAACCAGATCTTCTGTTCCTCTGATACCCACAGCTATGACACCCTCGGATACTGACGTTTTTGAGGTTCAACAGATAATGGATTCTCGATACTCTAGAGGGGTTCTCCAATACCTAGTGCGAAGGAAGAATTTCACTGAAGAAGAAGATAGTTAGGAACCTTCTACCAACTTATCGGCACCACGTCTGGTGTCTTTATTTCACCGACAATACCCAGACCGTCCTAGACCCCAAGCTGAGGATCAGCTTGCTTGAGGAGGGGGTCATGTCAGGATTTTAGCATATGGTTGTATACCTTTAAGTTTCCTATCCAATAGTTTCATCACGCCCCTATAAAACACCTAATCACACCTAAAGCCTTGCTTAGTATTTTGTGAACTTCCTGTAGTCACACCTTCACCTAAGCTGGAGCTAAACTTCGTTTTTCTCTCAAACCACAGACTGTCATACCTTGGAATTTCATAGTCTATTTGTGTGTGCAAAAGGATTTATTATTCTGCCATTCTTTTTTATAGACTGTCAACTCTCCTGCAAAAGAATCAGCAAGCGTATCTGTTACGCATAACATCAGAGGAGACAAAAAACACCCAGTCCTATATCTACTAAACAGAATTCTGTGGATTCTACTTATCAAGGTAATCTTCTGCTGTTCCGCTACATTAAACAACTTAATTCTATCTAGAGTCACTCTGCAGCTCTCACCTTCGGCATCTGCTGTGTGCAGACTGACGTCACACGCTGAACTCTCTAACTCCTGCAGTCTCACTGCTGAGTCACCTCCCCCTCTGCAACAGAGTCTCAAGGAGCTGCTGTGTTCACCGGACTGTGAACTCCTTCAGAGTTAAGTAAGTTGCTTCTTTAAAACTATTCTGGAATCTATTTAAAGCTACAACTGAAATATAGACTGCATGTTTTATTTAAACTGAAGCAATTGATTTGAATCCACTTCAGCACGCTACTACCATTACAGTCTGTTTGCTAAACCCTTCCTATTAGAAAGTATTGCATTCCATTTGTTACTCTTCCTTCTTGCTAATTACTAACCTGCTAAAGAGACTGCAATTAATACCTATCTAACACTGCTGTATCTGAAGCTTGCTTTAACTAAAGAATACCAGTTGAATTCGCAACTGTCTGTTAAAATAACAGTACAGTGTAAACCTAAGTAAAATCTTATCTAAGAAATACACTAATTCAAAGGTGGCACTTCTAATAGAGCTCACTTAAAAGATTGGTGTGACAAATCAAATATAATAGACTAAGATTTTCTCCACTCTAGCTACACCACAAACCTAAGAAATATTAGGTTTATTACAGTATGCATGCTGTATGTATTTATAGAAACATAGAAACTAGCGGCTAGATTTGGAGTTTGGCGGTAGATGGGTTGTTAACGCTACGCGTGGTTTATGTCTAACGCACAGCATTGTTTGACTCCGGTATTTAGAGTTAAAAAAACCTTCTATCGATACTCCTAACGCGTGTATTTCACACGCGGAATCCTGCCCGCGTTAGACAGTCTCCCATAGAGATCAATGGAAATGCAAACAAACACGCATTTTTCATCTAACACTCAATCTCGCGAGAAATACGCACAGCTCGGTCATATGACGCATACCACATCATGCACAACAATAACGCGCCGCAAATGTCACAACAACAATCACTAAACAAAGCACAGAAGCATTACACATTCACAAGCGGGGGGAATTGGATTGAAATAAAATACACGGAATACGCATATACATTAAGATGCGGAAATACGCAAAATAACAACAAGAAAATTAAAAAAAATACATACACTAGCAAAATAATCGCATTCAATATCAATATATAATAGGACAAACATACATATACAACACTTCACTAATACCACACCATCGCAAATTAACATTTAAACATAATACTATTGGACAATGTTATAGAAAACGACCACTATGACATCATCGCATTCTACACATTCCACAAATACTAACTAAAAATGAGCATGCGCAAATTCACACACCTAATACACATTGCACAAATACTAATTGCTAATAAAGCACACATGAACACAATTTACAACGCAAATAGGTACATCATTAAACATTTACACAGGGTATATAAGCACCACACAAGCATGGCTTCTTTGACTGTGTTGCTGGTGGGTCTTTGGAGATCGGAGGTTTAAGATTAGAGAGTTTGTGCATTATTGTGAGTGAGTTAGTGTTAGTGTGAGAGAGTCAGTTGTTAGTGTTATCGTGAGTGAGTGAGTGGGAGTTAGTGGTAGTGGGAGAGAGTCAGTTAGTGGGAGCGTGAGTGAGTTATTGGTAGTGGGAGTTAGTGAGAGTTAGTGGTAGTGTGATAGAGTCAGTTAGTGGGAGTTAGTGAGAGTTAGTGGTAGTGTGAGTTAGTGAGAATTAGTAGTAGTGTGAGTTAGTGAGAATTAGTAGCAGTGTGAGTTAGCGAGCGAGTGCTTTTTCTGTACACTTAACACATTTACACGCAAACACATTCAATACATACATACACTTATCAATAACACTACATACACTCCATACCCCATACCCTCTCATACTACACTCCATACCCCATTCCCTGTACTCCCATTCCCTGTAATCCCATTTACTCTTATCCCATACCCCATCCCATCCCCATCCCCTAGTTACATTTAGTTTACATATCCTCCTTTTTGTCTTCTTCTTCATTTTGTTCATTTAAATACTCCTTACCCTCTTTTATTTATATCCCTTTCACACTTTCAGCACTTTTTTTTGGTCTTTTTTAGTTATTTTGACCCCCTTTCATTTGATCACACTCACTTTTGTTTTGCTTAGTTGGGGTTTAGTTTAGGGAAGAGATGGAGGGCAGGCAGGGGAGAGGTAGAGGGGGGAGGAGAGGGAGGGGGAGAGGAACAGGGCAGGAAGGGGAGCAGGAAGGGGGGCAGGAAGCAGGGTGGAAGTGGTGGGTGGACCCAGCCACTTGGTTCAAGATGAACAAGTGGCTGGGCCCAGTGGCGGACAGAGTAGGGCTTCACAGTCCGGGAAACAGAGGGCATCGTCACAGGGGAAGGCCAAGGCGACTAGGGAGGCGAGGTTTTCGATGGAGGAGAAGGAGGCCCTCATAGTAGCCTATATGGCCAGGTATAGGAGGCTGCAGCATCAGAAGACCACCCCGACTGAGAAGAGGAAGCTCTGGCATGAGATAAGGAATGCAGTCAATGCCGTGCGTGGGTGGACGGAATAGAGATATGGACTCTATAAAACATCGATACCGGAACTGCAAGATGGATCTCAAGAAAAAGTTAAGCCTGGAGGCCCGACATGCCGCAGGAACCGGTGGCGGCTCTGCACTGGAAATCGAGTACTGCAGATGGGAGGAAATGTTGCGTCCCAGCATCTCCGAGGTGGATGTAGTCGGTATCGGAGGAATTGATACCGGGAACCTGCCATTCTCATCTGACGGTAAGCTCATTTAAGAATAAATTCACATACGAATGTATTTCAAGGGACACTATACACAAACCTTTACTTTCATGATTGAGGTAGAGAATACAATTTTCAAAAAAAATTCCAATTTACTTATATTACCTAATTTGATTCATTCTTTAGATATACTTTAATGAAGAAATAGCCATGCACACGGTGAACCAATCACAGGAGGCAGCTATATTCAGCTACCAATCAGCATCTTCTAAGCATATTTAGATATGCTTTTCAGCAAAGAATATCCAGAGAATGAAGCTAATTAGATAAGAAAAGTACATTAGAAAGTTGATTATAATTGTATGCTTCTAAACCATGAAAGATAAAACATTGGGTTTCATGTCCCTTTAAGGATCAGATTAATGCTATAACGTTGTTTACACGCATTCACAATTACTTTGCGGTTACATCAGTATCTAGGCTATAGGTTAGGTGTGCATTTAAACAGACTGAAAATGCGGAAATCGTATTGATTGTTAGATTTCAAAGTGGATTAATGAGGCTGCATTTGTAATTGTATCGTAAGCTAAGTCATTTAAAGCTTGATTTGGAAATATGCAAATATATACATTTCTTTATTTTTCTAATATACAGAGTCTGGGGAGGAGGCAGCACAGCAAATACTGCCTCCTCCTTCTCCCCGGGATGAGAGTGGTGGGGAGGAATTTCCACCTCGGAGGGAAGAGGCCCCCTGTGACGAAGAGGGCACGGAAGCAGATGAAGAGGCCCCGGAAGCAGAGTAGGAGGCCACGGAACCAGAGGCCCCTCAAGGACTCGCACCCCGCCATGCACGGGCACCCCACCGTGCACAGGTACCCCGCCAAGCACAACAAGAGGAAATAGCGGAGGTGCAGGTTCTACTAGACTACATAGACCAGATGCGTAACTCCCGGATACAAAATATAGAAGGCCGAACTAGAATTCTTGAAGGACAAAACAAAATAATTGAAGGCCAAAACCAAATAATAAACATACTTACTCGAATAGAAGAAGGGCAAAACAGAACCTTTAATCTACACCAATAGATGTTTAATTTTTTCCAGGAGGCGCATGCTGGTCTGCCTCCTGGTCCGCCTCCTGCTGCTGGGCCTCCTGCTTCTGGGCCATCTTCTCCTGCCGGGCCATCTTCTCCTGCCGGGCCATCTTCTCCTGCCGGCCCATCTTCTCCTGCCGGCCCATCTTCTCCTGCCGGCCCATCTTCTCCTGCCGGCCCATCTTCTCCTGCCGGACCATCTTCTCCTGCCGGGCCATCTCCTCCTGCCGGGCCATCTCCTCCTCCTCACCTTGGTCATCCCAGTACTCTTCCTTCCACTCTTCCCACAACATATCCAATGAGAACTCGTCGGAGTCGGCAGTTGACCCTCCCAGAGCCTCAGCCCCGTGGGAAGAGGGGAAGGAAGAGGAAGTAAGTATTTGTTTTCATGTTTAATGTTATTTTTATTTAATGTGTAATGGATAGGTATGTAATGATGTGGTTTTCATACACTTGTGGACCACACTCTGTATATAATCTACTTCTATGGGACCGGGTCCATGGAGGCAGATTGTTTGCAGAGTGTGAGTTATAAGTGTGTGAAAACCACATCACATACCTATCCTTGTTCACGATATTGATTGGTTTCTGTGATGTGATGTCCAAACTGTTTCCCGAATCGCAAACAAAATTACCATTACAATTATCCATGATGGCATTTTACTGTTTGAATGCCAATAACACAGCTTAAAGGGACAATCAATAAATTATTGATTACATAGAAAACACTGTATTACGCATTATCAAGTTGGAAACAACAAAACATGGAGAAATACGTGTGACATATGTGCTTACCCTTGTATCTATGACTATGAAAAATGACCACTTATTTGTTGTTCTGACATAACAACATTTTAGACATCAATGATCAATACATGGTAAATAATATGCTGTATGAGCACAAGTTTTTAGATATACAAATGCTATCCAAATGCCCTCTAGTGGTCAAATTGCATAATGATTACATGCACTCTTCAAGCTCTAAGAAATGAGCACACGAACCTCATAGGTTTAGCTAGCAAATTAAAATAAACAGAGACAAATGATTAATTGGTGAGAAACCTTTGATATCATTGAAATTACAAAATTGACTTTTATAATAATGCAAAACATGATATGTTTTCTAAACTGTCCCTTTAACAAAATTACATATGCTAACATATATTTACAGATTGTTGGTATATCTACATATACTTGTTCAAACAATAAATATTGAAAACAGATTTATATTGACGTGTTAAATAAAGTCAATTTTCTTAAAGAGACATTATTGTGTTAATTTTTTTTTATAAAGACATTTGATACAAAAATAAACATTTGCATTAAAGGGACAGTATACTATATTTTTAACCAAACTGTATATAATAGACACTACTAGAAACAACAAGATTAACATATACTGATATCAATATTACAAAGCTTTAAACACTTTCAAAGAAAATCGGGTTAGCTCTCTTGAAAATATAGATGAACCCCCATTACAACCGTAAAGCAAGACAATACCCCATCATTAACATATGAAAAGACCCTTTACACAAACAGGAGAAAGCTGGAGATGGTACTCACATGAAACTTTGAGGCTTGGCGAGGAGTCTGAAAATTACTTACATTTTATTTGAACAGAAGCAAAATGAGACGTGTATTTTGAAAACAATGGACTATCTAACTAGAGACCAAATAAAATATTTTGATTTATAATGTGAGTGTCTAATGAACCTTTAATAAAATATACGACGAAATTACATTTAGAAGAAGTCGGCATCATATATTTAGCATATGATAAAGATAAATGCATATTGATTACTTGATTCTAACACAATTGCGCATATTTATGAATTAGATATCTTTAACATTAAACACAACAGTCATTTTTCATAAAAAGGAACATATTGTTGACCAACATATTAAACAACATGGACTATAGAGATTTGCACTTGCCTCAAAATATCTTATGCATGAAAACATTTTGCTTTTGTTCGTTTATTCAACCAGACATCCAGCAAAAGAGAATGTGGTGGTCTTTATCAGCTATGGGTCAACAATGTAACATGATGCAAACAATCCATATTCGCCATGTTTTTAAACCTGTCTTCTCATTCACAAATGTGTTTAACGTGCACAAACAAATATTGCGGGAATACGTAATACAATCAGACTTTTTTTTATGTGACGTCTTAATTAACATGGCGCTTCCTTGATAGCGTAAGAACGCAAACCAAAAAAAGGCGCATCCTTGATCGCGTAAGAACGCAAACCAAAAAAAGGCGCATCCTTGATCGCGTAAGAACGCAAACCAAAAAAAGGCGCATCCATGATCGCGTAAGAACGCAAACCAAAAAAAGGCGCATCCTTGATCGCGTAAGAACGCAAACCAAAAAAATGCGCATCCTTGATCGCGTAAAAACGCCACTCAATACAAGGAATCATTGGACATCCTGGCAGGTGACGTCTTAAGCAACATGGCGCATCCAAGATCGCTGAAAAACCGCAGACAATACAAGGACTCAGTTGACAGCTTGGCATATCAATAAGAAACGTATTTATATTTTAGTAACTAGTATGTGTCTAGATTGCTATCTAGGAATGTCACGAAATCATGAATCATCTTTTCGGACTTGACTGTCCCTTTAACTATAGCTTTGGTGTATATCTTTAACATTTAAAAGATACACATGAGAAATACATATGCCATTGATGTTTTAAGATATGTTTAGATTGTTTTGGAATAACAATAATAACACATGTATTCATCAAACGTGTCATTTATTCAAGTTGAAATATGGTCAGCCTACCTATAGCCATATATGGGAGGAGAAGTATTTTTTAAAAATATTTGGGGAAAAATATTCCTCATCTAAAATATGCGCATTACACACAGAGATTGATTTGGTTACACTTTTACAATAAGATAGAATTGATCCTCAGATCATTTGTTAAAGGTGCATCAATTCATGCAGAGTTTATAAATACACACATGGATGTAAAATTTGAAATATACATATATATACACAAATAACTATCTATATATACATACATAAACAATTACTATGCTAATCATAATCATGCAATGATAAAGCTTTTCAAAAAATATATAAAGACAAATAATAAAATTACATTGGAGATGTTAATCTTAAAGTCATTTACAATTGTATTACATATATGATTCAGGAAACACCATTATTTTTGGTAAGGTCCCTTTAAGGATCAACCAGATAAACTAGAGATTTCAATCAATGACATGAATAAGGAGGACAAAGAATCGTGCAATGACATGTCTTTTATTAGTATGTCAGAAAACATCAACAACGTTTATAAATAATCATGTAAATATCAGGAAAATTGGAGCCATATGACAAGGTAAGAGAGTGCATCACAGTCCATGAAGAGAGTTGCCAAGGGCCAGCATAGCCCCATTTGAGCCATATGACAAGGTAACAGAGTGCATCACAGTCCATGAAGAGAGTTGCCAAGGCCCAGCATAGCCCCATTTGAGCCATATGACAAGGTAACAGAGTGCATCACAGTCCATGAAGAGAGTTGCCAAGGGCCAGCATAGCCCCATTGGAGCCATATGACAAGGTAACAGAGTGCATCACAGTCCATGAAGAGAGTTGCCAAGGGCCAGCATAGCCCCATTTGAGCCATATGACAAGGTAAGAGAGTGCATCACAGTCCATGAAGAGAGTTGCCAAGGGCCAGCATAGCCCCATTTGAGCCATATGACAAGGTAACAGAGTGCATCACAGTCCATGAAGAGAGTTGCCAAGGGCCAGCATAGCCCCATTTGAGCCATATGACAAGGTAACAGAGTGCATCACAGTCCATGAAGAGAGTTGCCAAGGGCCAGCATAGCCCCATTTGAGCCATATGACAAGGTAACATAGTGCATCACAGTCCATGAAGAGAGTTGCCAAGGGCCAGCATAGCCCCATTTGAGCCATATGACAAGGTAACAAAGTGCATCACAGTCCATGAAGAGAGTTGCCAAGGGCCAGCATAGCCCCATTTGAGCCATATGACAAGGTAACAGAGTGCATCACAGTCCATGAAGAGAGTTGCCAAGGGCCAGCATAGCCCCATTGGAGCCATATGACAAGGTAACAGAGTGCATCACAGTCCATGAAGAGAGTTGCCAAGGGCCAGCATAGCCCCATTTGAGCCATATGACAAGGTAACAGAGTGCATCACAGTCCATGAAGAGAGTTGCCAAGGGCCAGCATAGCCCCATTTGAGCCATATGACAAGGTAAGAGAGTGCATCACAGTCCATGAAGAGAGTTACCAAGGGCCAGCATAGCCCCATTTGAGCCATATGACAAGGTAAAAGAGTGCAACAGGCACAACAATAATAAGAAAAAAAGGCCAAATGGCAACCATAACAAAAACATAAACATGTGGACGGAGGATTCTTATCTGCGCCCTTGGAGCATCTCCAGATCCTCCACTTACTGGTCATCCCCTTCATCGTCCTGTGCATGTCCAGCTCCAGATTCAGGCATTGAATTTAATCGCATGATCTGCCGCAGAGTCAAATGCTGAACCTGGAGCTGGGCCTGCATGGTGTTGTTCATCCCTCTCAGGACAGCTGCGTTCCTCAACACGGCCTGCTCTACACCTGCTATACCTTATAGCATGAGCCATGTTGAGTCACATCCTAAAATAAAGAATAAATAAAATATTAATGATAATTACACAACAGACAAAATAAAAAGCAAATATACATTGTCATCATAAAGACAAATAATTGTTTTAATTAATTTGTTGACATTGATTATTTACACATGAAATATGTTATTCAGACAGACCTAAACCATTAAATGGACATTTTAATCCAACATGTTGTCCCCTTTAATTGGTTTTTGATGATCCACTTTTACAGCTTGAGTGTCTTAAATCTTGTTAAAGGATTTACATTGTACTTACATTAGCAATTTTAAGATTTTAGTTATACTGTGGTAGGCACACCTATCCTTAAACATTTTGGCGTTGAGGACAAGCTGTGTAAACATAGCAACCAGAAGAAATTACATTCCCACCGGGTTATACAAGAGATAATGTATGATCATTTGGACATAAATATTTGGATACAAATAGTGGTGATTGGTATATGTAGTGATATCAAATTAAAGGGACAGTAAACCTAAATATTTTAGTTACTGATTCAGATAGAGCATGACATTAAAAAGAATTATTAATTTACTCGTATTCTTTAAATGTTTGAATTCTCGAGCTATATTTTAAATGCAAGAATGTAAGTTTATAGGGCAGGCCATTTTTGTTTATCAACTTTGGTTGTCCCTGCTGATTGATGGATACATCCATCCAACAATAAAGAAATGATGTCCATATTTTTTAAAATAAAAACAAAATATAGGCATTTCTTTGTTTCAATAAAGATAGCAAGAGAATGAAGAATAATTGATAAGAGTAGTAAATTATAAATTTGATGAAGATTGCATGCTCTATTTGAATCACAATTTAAAAATTTTCAGTCAGTGTACCTTTAAGTATCTTATAATGTTGATTTTAAATGATACTTACAGCTGTGCCTGGGAAGGACAATCCGACACCCAGGACAATGAAGGTTGAGACAGGGGGGAGGGATGGGATTGGGTTGGGGAGGGATGGGATTGGATTGGATTGGGGAGGGATGGGCTGCTGCTCTGGGGTAGCCCGTACAGCTGGGGAGTGGTGAGTTGGGGGCTGGGCAGCTGGGGTAGCTGTACGGGGCAAAAGACGGGGAGAGCGGCGAAGGGGGACGAAGGGGCGTTTTTTGGGAGGGATACGACAGGACAAATGGGAAGGGGACTGGGCAGGGGGCTGGGCAGGGGGCTGGGCAGGGGACTGGGCAGGGAGCTGGGCAGGGGGCTGGGCGGGGGGCTGGGCAGGGGACTGGGCAGGGGGCTGGGCAGGGGACTGGGCAGGGGGCTGGGCAGGGGGCTGGGCAGGGGGCTGGGCAGGGGACTGGGCAGGGGACTGGGCAGGGGAGGAAAAATGATGACCAGAAGCAGAGGATCCATCTGAAATAAATATAAAAAATATATGAACATCTCATACATCATGAAATCAAATCAACGCATTTCAACTTGATTATGTTTGCAATATACTTAGAAGTGTGTTTGAATTTCTAAACAATGATGACATGAGGATATGCTATGCATATAGGCACTCAGATGAATATCAATGACTGTCTGTACAATTCTAAAATTATTATTGTGGTTTGCCCTAGAATATGCATGTGACATCATGATGGCATGAATTTCCAATCCAAATATTTAAACAAATCCAAGCATATCTTCATGCTGCCTGATATATAAAGGCGGCAGTAGTGTATTTGAACAGACAAATAATATTCCTTTTTAAAGTGCAAAAGCTGTAGACTTTGAATGTCTTCAATAAAATGATTTCCAATTAAAAAAAAACATGTTGGATACATGTTAGATATATTTCACATACCATCAGACTCCAAGGGAACCTCTTCCTCCTCCGTCCCACATGTTAAATCAATCTCTGTAAAACATAACATGTTGTGTACACGTTAAGATCAGATATTATAACATATGTTACTGTTGCTCAAAGACACACATCAATGTTGCATTAAAGATATACACACCCAAAGTTATGATTTACATCATTTTGATGGAGCATACAAATGACATTATATTTGTTATTATCAATGATTCAGATTTTCTATTTATTGTTTGTATTAATTTTAAAATCATAAAAGCATAGTACATTGAACATTTAAGATTTCTCATGTGTGTATCACTTGATGATTGTTGTCAAAAATGAACATGGAAACAAACATATGCTATACATCTTCTGAATAACAAAGGTGTAGACTAAGAAAGTTTTAATTCTTAATCTTTCAATATTCAAATAAAATTAATATATAATCAGAGGAGTCAATTATATGTTTGTTTCAAATGTTATGCTTCATCAGAATCATGCTCTTAATATTGATTACCAATACACCTTCAATGACATATAAATGAGTCAATGGACTTACCAGAAGACCGCAAAGGCGGCTCTGTGTCAGTGCTGGATTCCTCTGGGCTCCCCACACCAACTCTCTCTATGAATGATATAGATATATATTAGTGAACACATTTGGGATAGCACTAAATCACATCTGTATCGATTTATAAGAATAATCTGTAAGGATTCCATTCCTGGTTTTCCTTGTTACTGCAGCTTACCTTCACACACCTGTATTTAAGTCATGTCTCCGCCCCAAACAAGTGCTTAGTTATCGTGTTCACTACAGCTAAGCTGTTTGCTCTATTCTTAAAAGAGTACCTTCGTTCATGAAAATTGAATTCAGTTTATATACAAGCATTGGATTACAAATACCACTTTCATCTGGGTTATTATTGCTCTGCTTCATCATACATAACCTGAATTGCTATATTCCTACAAACGTGCCTAATTGATCTCTCAGATTTCATTCTGTTACACTGCCTGCTAGCTGCACTTCATTTCTGCCTTCTCTACTGAGGATATTCACTCTGCAAGTTACTCACAATCTGGGAACTACCGGAACTTTCACGGCAACTATCAAGTGAGTTAATTTTCATCTTACGCTCTTAATATACAGATCTTGCTATAATATCCTCATACCTTCCACTATCTGCGGAACCGGAGAGAAGTTATCTGGAAAACCACCTCCGTTACAGCGCTACGCTGCTAGTGTGACGTCACCGAAAGGGAATTCCCCTGCAATCAGTCACGCCTCTACCTGCGGATTCAAGTTCACTGCGCTACTTCCCAGTTACACAGAAAGAGTTTCTGAAGCCTGTCAGCAGCTGCACATCACAAGACCTCACACTTGTACTCAGGATTATTTAGTGAGAGTTCAAAGCCATAACACTGCCTGTTACACTGAGACTGAAAGTAACAATATCTTTTAACGTATATCAGAATTGTTATATTCTTTTGTTACTATATCCCTGGATATTGACCAAAGAGTCATTTGATAAAATCTCACTCTAAAAGGACACAGCCTATGCTAATACAATAGTCTGTTGCTTAGAGTGATACATTTAAAAAGTAACAGCTCCGGCAGTTGCGATCCTACTTAATAAAATAATAACAGAATCTTACAGTATAACTAAGCCACATTATGGATCCAGCCGAGCTCCCTCAAATTGTGTACAACTTGTCCCAAAGAGTAGACCAACTCAGTCAGGGACTAAGAGAGTTACAACTGGAGAATGAGACTCTTAGAAAAGTCATAAAAGACACCATCACTCCTAAACAAACTACTCTAGAGACCTCTCCTGAACCTTTTGTTGCTCCACCTGATTTCTTCCATGGAGACAGAAACCAATATCGTCATTTCAAAAATGCTTGCCTCCTCAACTTCAGTCTTAAACCCAAGACCTATCCCAATGATAGGGTAAAAGTTCTCACTATGATTAGTTACCTAAGGGGAGAACCTCGAATATGGGCTGACACTCTTTTTAAGAGTAACAATCCGGTTCTGTCATCTTTCTCATCATTTCTTGACATTATGGATGAACTGTATAACGATACCAACCTGCAGCTGACTGCTGAGAGTAAAATGAGGAAACTAAAACAAGGTCCCAGACCTGTGGAACAATATATAACAGAGTTCAAACAATATGCAATCGACTCTCAATGGAATGCCATAGCCCTCAGAAATCAATACAGGCTTGGCCTTTCTGATGCAGTCAAGGATGAATTAGCAAGAACCGAGTTGCCAGAAACCCTTGAAGCTCTTATGAGACTAAGTAGCCAAATCGACAGAAGATTGAGCGAGAGAAGATCAGAAAGGCCATACTCTGATCAGGTGTACAAAAAACTGTCCACTCCTTCTACACCTATTCGCAGGTCTAACAGTCCTAGTTCTGGTGGTGCTGAAGCCATGGACATAAATATCTTCAGGGGTCCCATTTCTCCAGAGGAACGGATAAGAAGGAAGACCAGGGGCCTTTGTATGTACTGTGGTGCTGCTTCCCATAGTGTCAAGGATTGCCCTGTTATACCCCAGAAAAAGAACAGTAAGTGCAACACTGACTTTATCTCTCAGATAGTACGTAACAAACCTCTTCACTGTTCTCTTCTTTTGTCATTACAGTGGGCAAGTAAGCAGATGAACATCCCAGCCATCGTAGACACTGGAGCTCAAGGGAACTACATAGACAGCTCTCTAGTATCTGACAATAAAATACCTCTGATAAAAAAATTGTCTCCAATTTCACTTCGTGTTGTTGATGGCTCAGAGATTGCTTCTGGACCTATTACACATCACACTATCCCACTCTCAGTTACTACCCTAAAAAATCACCATGAACACCTATCTTTTGATGTGATTACATCCCCTTTATTTCCAATAGTTCTGTGTTTATCTTGGCTACAACTACACGAACCCCAGATCTCTTGGAAATCTCTCCAAATACAGTTGAATTCAAAGTATTGCCAACAAACATGTGTTAGACAGTCTTTACTTTCTCTAAACCCTACAACTGAGTCTGTTATTCCCCTTGAATATACTCACTTCTCGGAGGTCTTTAGTAAAAAGGAGGCTGAAACACTTCCCCCTCATCGACCTTATGACTGCCCTATAGAATTAAAACCTGGTACTTCCCCACCTATAGGGCATTTATATCCGCTCTGTCAATCTGAGCTAGACTACCTTAAAACTTATTTAGATGAGAACTTGAAGAAAGGTTTTATTCGGCCATCTGTCTCTCCTGCTGGAGCTGGGATGTTTTTTGTCCGGAACAAGGATCAGTCCTTACGTCCTATCATCGATTTCAGACAACTAAACAAGATCACCATTAAAAACCGTTATCCACTCCCACTCATTCCAGAACTGATCGAGAGATTACGACATGCTACCATATACACTAAACTGGATCTAAGGGGAGCATACAATTTAGTACGCATCAGAGAGGGTGATGAATGGCTCACTGCTTTCAGAACCAGATATGGGCTGTATGAATACTTGGTTATGCCTTTCGGCCTCACCAACGCACCTGCTACTTTCCAGTTTTTCGTAAATGATATCTTCCACGATCTACTTGATATCTGTGTCATAGTTTACTTAGATGACATCTTAATTTATTCCTCTAATACAACTGACCACATAAAACATGTTAGTTGGGTTCTGTCACGTCTCCAGGTCCACCGACTTTATGCCAAATTGGAAAAATGTATTTTTCACACTAGGACTATAGATTTCCTTGGTTATTCCATCAGCCCCGAGGGCATTCAGATGCAAGAGGGCAAAGTTGATGCAGTGAAATCTTGGCCTACTCCTCTCACAAGAAAGGACCTCCAAAAATTCCTTGGTTTCAGTAATTATTATAGGAAATTCATTCGCAACTTTTCTAGAATTTCCAAACCACTTACGAACCTTACCAGTCCTAATTCTACCTTCAGTTGGACAAAAGAAGCTGATGATGCTTTCAGTTTTCTAAAGCAATCTTTTTCCTCCGCTCCTATTTTAAAGTACCCTGATCCAGATCTCCAGTACGTTCTAGAAGTCGATTCTTCCGACTATGCACTTGGTGCAGTCCTCTCACAACGCAAAACAATCAAAGACCCTCTATTCCCTATTGGGTTCTATTCCAAGATTATGTCCACAGCAGAGATGAATTACTCCATAGGTGATAAGGAATTACTGGCTATTAAAAGAGCACTGGAATTTTGGAGACATCTTTTGGAAAGTACCTCCAGTCCCATCATTATTTATACTGACCACAGAAACCTTGAATTCCTACAAAACAACAAAACTTTATCTGCCAGACAGGTAAGATGGAGTCTCTTTTTTAGTCGTTTTGATTTTCAAATCATATACAGACCACGATCAAAGAACGGAAAAGCTGATGCCCTATCCCGTAGAGACCAAAGACCCATTCAGCAAGTGGCACCTAGCTGTATTTTGCCACCCTCAAGATTCCTCGCCTTACTTCCTATCTCAGTTCAAGACTATGAAGCTGCCTTTGGTTCTGACCAACGTACCCCATTGAACTCCCTGATAAAGAAAGATGGCTTTTATTACCATGGTTCTAAGTTATATGTTCCAGAAAAACTTAGAGTACAGATCATTAAGGAACACCATGACCCACCTTTACTAGGTCATGCAGGAATCAGACGCACCAAAGAGCTCATAACCAGAACGTATTGGTGGCCATCTATGGAAAGAACTATCAAGGAATACCTTCAGCAATGTAACAGTTGTATAGTATCCAAACCTGAGAGACAACCTCCATACGGCCATCTTATGCCTTTGGATATCCCCACATCACCTTGGGCTCACTTAGGTATGGATTTCATAGTAGACTTACCCCCAAGCTCTGGACTCACAACCATTTTAGTTGTAACAGATCACTTCACTAAAATGGCTCATTTCATTCCTTACCACAAGTTGCCTACTTCTTCAGAAACAGCACAATTGTTCCTAAACCACGTAGTACGATATCATGGGTTACCAACTGTTATAACCACTGACAGAGGTAGCCAGTTCACTTCAAAGTTTTGGAAAACACTCACTAAGTCTCTTCAAATAGAACAACGTTTGAGTATAGCCTTCCACCCCCAGACGAACGGACAAACTGAAAGGCTAAACCAATGGCTCGAACAATATCTACGTTGTTACTGTTCTTACCATCAAAATAAATGGTCATCCTTCCTTGCTATGGCCGAGTTTTCATACAATAACACGATCAATAGTACCACCAAATACTCTCCTTTCTTTGCAACTTTTGGGTTCAACCCTAGATTTAGCATTCAACACTCCTCCTCAGAAGATACACCTTCTGTTGATGAATTAATACAACGATTAGCCGAAAACTTCCAGCATATACGTACCAATATACAGCATGCACAAGCATCTCAGAAAAAATACTATGACTTACGACGAAGAGCCGCTCCAAAGTATACTATAGGAGATTTCGTCTGGTTACCTACAAAGAACATCAAATTACACCTTCCCAAGAAAAAACTGGCCAGTCTATTCATTGGACCGTTCAAGATTACACGTATTATAAATGAGAATGCTGTCACTTTGGACCTGCCTGATTCATTAGTAATCCACCCCACATTCCACGTCTCATTACTCAAACCTTATGTTGGCCAGGTCCCTTTTATACCCCTGCTTCCTCCTGATCCTGTAACCCTGGACAGTAATGTCTATGAAGTCCAAGACCTACTGGATTCAAGATATTCTAATGGAGTACTTCAGTATCTTGTCAGATGGAAAGGCTTTTCTTCAGATGAGGACTCCTGGGAACCCCATAATCACATAAATGCTACGAGGTTGATTGCTCGTTTCCATAGACGTTTTCCACAGAGACCTAAACATCCAGCCGTGGTCGGCTTCCTTGAAGGGGGGGTACTGTAAGGATTCCATTCCTGGTTTTCCTTGTTACTGCAGCTCACCTTCACACACCTGTATTTAAGTCATGTCTCCGCCCCAAACAAGTGCTTAGTTATCGTGTTCACTACAGCTAAGCTGTTTGCTCTATTCTTAAAAGAGTACCTTCGTTCATGAAAATTGAATTCAGTTTATATACAAGCATTGGATTACAAATACCACTTTCATCTGGGTTATTATTGCTCTGCTTCATCATACATAACCTGAATTGCTATATTCCTACAAACGTGCCTAATTGATCTCTCAGATTTCATTCTGTTACACTGCCTGCTAGCTGCACTTCATTTCTGCCTTCTCTACTGAGGATATTCACTCTGCAAGTTACTCACAATCTGGGAACTACCGGAACTTTCACGGCAACTATCAAGTGAGTTAATTTTCATCTTACGCTCTTAATATACAGATCTTGCTATAATATCCTCATACCTTTCACTATCTGCGGAACCGGAGAGAAGTTATCTGGAAAACCACCTCCGTTACAGCGCTACGCTGCTAGTGTGACGTCACCGAAAGGGAATTCCCCTGCAATCAGTCACGCCTCTACCTGCGGATTCAAGTTCACTGCGCTACTTCCCAGTTACACAGAAAGAGTTTCTGAAGCCTGTCAGCAGCTGCACATCACAAGACCTCACACTTGTACTCAGGATTATTTAGTGAGAGTTCAAAGCCATAACACTGCCTGTTACACTGAGACTGAAAGTAACAATATCTTTTAACGTATATCAGAATTGTTATATTCTTTTGTTACTATATCCCTGGATATTGACCAAAGAGTCATTTGATAAAATCTCACTCTAAAAGGACACAGCCTATGCTAATACAATAGTCTGTTGCTTAGAGTGATACATTTAAAAAGTAACAGCTCCGGCAGTTGCGATCCTACTTAAGAAAATAATAACAGAATCTTACATAATCAACTTTAAAATGTGAAGAATAGAGCAGTCATTATAAAATAAAATGCTTGATTGAATCAAGGGGATTCTGTAAAAAATTATGTATTGAACATATGTTTAATTTCTGATATTAGACATCAAATATATATATATATATATATATATATATATATATATATTAGACATCAAACTCATCTCATACGATGCTATTGCATATCTAAATATACCCATTGAGCAATGTTCTTCAAAGAATACACACAAACCACATTTTGAATAACAGCTGTTGACAAATATAAACAAAGACATGTGGCACATCGATCCATTTGTGCAATGTACAGTAATCTTGTTTAGGACACAACACATATTGATCACAATACCAAACCAAATTGATTAGTACAAATATGTAATCATGGTGCTGTTAGAGTATGCTTATATCTAGAAAGTAACTCCAACAGTGAATATGTGAATTATATATCAATATTGTCTAATCCAAAGAATGTAAGGATTAATGAATCAATTGTTTATTAAAGGGACACTGACATGATTTATTTCAATCATTGATTTCACTGTTCAAACTGTTCCAAATGATTTAACATTGACTCCTATTATAATTGTAATGTTGCTACATTTTAATCTTAAAGGCAGATAAGCAATATTGGATTCAATAAATATTGTTTGTTGAAGGTATCCACCAATCATCAATAAAAACCCAGGTTGGTCAAACAAAATTGAGCTGCAGATAAATGTACATTCTTGATTTTAAAATACATTTAGCAATAGAATATTTCACATATGATTATAGTATTATATTTAAATGTTGCTTAATATTGCATGCTCTATCTGAATAACAACATTAATAATTTTAGCTCAGTGTCCCTTTAATATAAAAATATATTGATTTGACAAGGTTGGTGTTAATGAATTCTCTACTCCAGATGTTGATGTAATGAATGGGATTGAGCATGCAATTCGAATCTAATATGTTATTTAAGGATATCCTAAGAATTATTTAATTTTCATCTATTAAAGGGACATGAAGCTCTAAATGTGTAATTGTATACTTTTTGAAACTATGTACTACTGTTATCTCAACACATGATTTTAACTTTTGACCCAATGCCAATTTATGCATAAAAAAACAGCCGGATAATACCAGTAATGCATTGTTTAACCTAAACCAAAATCAATATGTTTTTAGAAGAACTAAAACAATAGACTGAACCAATGTAGCTCATAAAATGTTTAAACAAAACAATAAAATCACATTTACAAATCATTCAATGTAAAATTTCGTTGGCATGTCCCTTAAATGACGTGATCAATTTCAAAAATGGAATCTATATTTTTTTTAAAAAAATCATATGCAAAAGTGTGTGAGTTTTTAAAAAATGTATACAAAGAATCTTACATTAAAATTAAGATATCCAGAATAGATGGGATATTTAAAATTTGATAAAAATTCAGAGTAGTCTTACAATGTAATCCTCTGTTTATTTTTTTTTAATTCTTATTTGTAAATATTTTACTAATCCATTTTGCAGATACATATAAATATTGAACAATGTGGATTTAGTATGTAATGTTCTTTCCATGTTTCTAAGACAAATGTCAATTCAAATGAGACATACCATACTGTGACAAGCCCTGGCTTGAGGATCCAGCACCAACATCCAGATCTGTAATATATTAAATGAGGATTGGATATCATTAATACAAATCATGCCATGTTTAAAATCTTTACATTATTAGCAAATCAATTAAAAACTATTAATCTTTTGGTAGTCCCATGAGTTAATTGTTTCCTCAATTAAATTCATGATAAATATATCCTGTACTCTTATTTTCAATCAGTTGTGTTGTTTACTGTAGCTTTAATTATTTTTTGGTGTTATTTCATTCTCATCAATTGATGGGCATATGTTATTTTTGTTTATGATTCTGCTTTTTTTTATTATGTATAATATTGAAAATAAGAATACTGTATTCTTCACATATATAATAATTCACATTTCATTTTGACCAACATGTATAAAGCAATGCCACTTACAGCAAACCCATGTTAACGTGTGTGCGCAATTCTAATTTTCGCGATCATTGCGCAATGATTCCAAGCTGAATTACGCATCCGTCATTTGACCAACATGTATAAAGCAATGCCACTTACAGCAAACCCATGTTAACGTGTATGCGCAATTCAATTTTCGCTCTGTGACGCATATTCTGTAGAGCGCAAGAAACATCATTCCTATTTCATGTGTCACTAATCTAAAATCAGATATCTAAACATCATATGTAGTGTATGTTGTGAGATCTGTATAGGTTTAGTATCTGACTATATACACATTTTTTAAAAAAATAATCAAATATTAAGATATTATATGAAGTTGGATAGTTACCTGGTTCAGATTCTCTATCAGCTCCTCCCAGGCCACCGGATGGAGAAGCTGCTGCCCTGGCCCCCGCGTCAGGACTTTCAGATCCCGCAGCTGGGAGGGAAGAAGAGGAGGCCGAGGATGGCGAGGATCTAAATCTTTTGGGGACCCGGAGATTGAGGAGCTCGCATAAAGTCACCTCATAAGGGAGTAGGTATAGTTTCCACGGGGCCTTTCTTTGGCCCCCTCTTTTACGGGCTTGTACCCAGTCCCTTATGAGGTTGACTTTTTTTGTCAAGCGCAACCTCATATCTCCGAATCTCCTCGTGATTTGATCCTGGCTCCTCTGGACGTCACACATAAATTGAACCGCATTGGTGATAGACTCCCAGAGGGCCTTCTTAACATGCGCATCTGTCGACCTCCTCTTGTTCCCAAACAGCTGGGGATAAAAGTCCTTGACGGCGTGGACCAGTGCAGCACTCTCTGGCTTGGTAAACCTGGGAGATGTCATGCCTGCTAGGTTGTCTAATATAAATATTTATATTATATTATAAATATATAACTGCCTGCAGGCATTAGAGAACTGACAAAGATGGCAACGTGTAATGGACTTTTATATGGTGAAGTAAAAATGAGATGCACCATGGGACAAGTTATCTGTACATCTGATTGGATAAAAGTTTGAAATATTGTTAGAATGTCTGTGAGACCATCCTTACTCAAGTTGTGTTTGTGTGATGAACTCTGATTGGCCGTTCCTTAATGTTTCATATCTTAGTAACTTCCTTACACATACCTCCTGGTGGTGCTGTTACTTCATTTTTCATGTAGACTTATTTGTAACTCATGGGCCTGTCATGTGGATATGTGTGACGCAGATTTAATATCCGTGATCCGTTAAATATTAATGTTTAAATTCTCTTTAAAATCTAATACTATCACATTATTAAATGTTGTATACATTTTTCGGTTTAATAATGGTCTGTTTCTTTAATACAAATACACATTTAATATTGTATGTCTTTATTGTTCATTAAATCAATTTGTTGACTTATTGTGAAGTATTGACATTGCTCTATTAAATGTATTTCATAATGCACATTGATTGTGTGCTATTGCGTGACATTAGACTCTAATGTTTAAAGATGCAAATCTGGTGTTTCAAGATCCGTTTCTCACGCAATCTTTCTGAATGTTCAAATTCAGGTTATAATGTCCGTAACTTGTATAATCTGTTAATAAATGTTAAACTAAAGGTTTGTTTGTTATTAGTAAATAAACCTCGAGCTTGTATTTGTCTGAAGTGCTCATATATGTTATTGTGCAATGGCGTCTTTATTTTTAAATAGACATTACAAACAAACAATTGTATCAAAAGATCTGTAGAGATAGAAAATTGTTTAGACTTTAAAATGTAACTCAATTTATCTTAGTATTTAGATATCCTCAACAGAAGAAATTTAAATGCACATGGTTGAGCCAATCACATAAGGCATCTCTGTGCATCCACCAATCTTCATCTACTGAGCCTATCTCGATATGCTTTTCAAGCAAAGTATGTCAAGATAAGAAGAGAAGTAAATACACTCTTTAAATCTCTTAAAGGGACACTGTCCAAACAAATTTAGCGTTCATGATTCAGATTGAGCATGAAATGTTAAGCAACTTTATAATTTAATCCGATTCTCAAATGTTAAGAATTATCTTGTTATCTTTCTTTGCAAATCAATAATGATATTTTAGATTACGGACAATTTTTGCAAAAAAACCTGGGTTGTCCTTGATAATTGTTGGATCAATTAATCCAACCAAAAAAAAAAAAAGGTCTGTCCAGAGTACTGAAGCAAATAAATTATCTATTTAATGCCTTATTTTTAAAGTAATGATAGCAACATCACGAGGAACATTGATAATATGAGACAATTTTTAAAGTTGCTTAAAATAGAATACTCATTCATAATGTATAAATCATTAATTTTTTAACTGTCTCCCTTTAAGTATATTTTGAGTTCATGTCCCTTTAAAGAGACATTTCACAATAATGCTTGAAAAATCATAAACCTAGCCACCTTCCTTTTGCTAAATTAGTATAACATATGAGTAAAGCATATTTAGATTAACTTCTGGATTGTTTTACACACTGACTGAAATATATATTTTAATGGATGTATTTTGCAGTCTTCAGCTTAGAGGGACATTAAGCTATATGTTATGTATGCATTTTGGATAAGATTATAATATTTGAACAACTTAATATGTTTTGGTATTCAATCATTAGATTGTAATTATATATATTCTTGGATTAAATACATATCTAGATAGGCTATTTTGATGCTGATTGTTGGTTGCACATAGATGCCTTATGTAATTGACTAAGATATGTGCATTGATATATATTTTTCGAAGTATATTTAAAGACTGAATGTAATTCTATAGTACTTTCTAAATATGTTAAAATTCTTTTATTATTTTTTAAAAATCAAGACATAATATACTTTGTGAATGTCCCTTTAAGGACCAAAACATTTTGAATGTTGATTTAACATTGTCAAAAGAAACTAAAGGGGAATGGAAATTATATATAGATATGTGATGTCTAACTCAAGAGGTAAGATTTTAAAAAATACATAATATTAATAACTATAGTTAAATGTCCCTTTAAATGACTCCACTAGAAAATAAAATCTATTAACATGGCATCCAATAACTAGCTTGTGAAAAATATGAAGTTAAATGACCTACCATTTATAAAAGTAAACATTTATAAATTTAATAAACTAATGTTTTGAGATACCTAAGGAAGATACAAGATCTTATAAAATTAATTTTACATTCAACAACACTGTCACTTTAATGTAAGTGAACCACTTCCCCTTCTTAAAAGTGAAACGAAATAATTTATGTAAAGTTTTGACTACATATCCGAATTTATTTTAACATCTAAGAATTTCAAAAGAAAAGCATCGATGGATCTCACTCCCCAATTAATTTAAAAAAGATAGTTTAATTTAATATTCTCTGAATCAGTGGATTTTCTAAAATTAATGCATTATTTGATCTTATGCATGTGCTTGTCAAATAGACAACTACCAGTCATGGGAGTCAAATTGTTTTTTATTGACAGATTATCTGGATATTTATTATAATCTGTTCAAAAGAGTGTATTTAATAATAAAATGTTGATTATTACAATTTTAAATAAAAAAAGTTTTTGAAACAAAAACAAAAAAATATTCCTGGAAGTCATCAGATGACAATCTGAAATTAAAATTTTTTTTTTTACAAAGTTAATACACACGTTGTCAAATATTGATAAAATACATTTACAATCATCTTGTGTCTATGCTCTAACTTTGTTCAACATTTTATCAAGATATTTATGATTTAAATTAAAAAATAAATAAAATAAACATACACCATTATATTGTGTAATAAAAATTAAATTTAAATATCAGAATTTCGAATTATACATAATAATGTATATCACATTCCAATAATAAATATATATGTATGCTGAACATAAATGTAATATTTCATGTCCATTGAAATACCTCTATATCAACTATAATATGTATTCCTTTTTCGGATTGTGATCCCTAAATATCTAATTATGAACTAAATATGACTAATGTATGTAAGCTACTAATATTCAACATTCTTCACTAGCATGCATTGGTACACCAACCTGGATAATGCATGGTCTTTGAAAGTCAATTCAGGGGTAAACAGTTGATCTTCAATAGGTGTCTTATTCATCAGTTCATAAAATAGAGGACTGAAATACCATCTAAAAAAGTAAAATCATCTAAGTGTCTGATTGTGATCCCTAAATATCTAATTATGAACTAAATATGACTTATGTATGTAAGCTACTAATATTCAACATTCTTCACTAGCATGCATTGGTACACCAACCTGGATAATGCATGGTCTTTGAAAGTCAATTCAGGGGTAAACAGTTGATCTTCAATAGGTGTCTTATTCATCAGTTCATAAAATAGAGGACTGAAATACCATCTAAAAAAATAAAATCATCTAAGTGTCTGATTGTGATCCCTAAATATCTAATTATGAACTAAATATGACTAATGTATGTAAGCTACTAATATTCAACATTCTTCACTAGCATGCATTGGTACACCAACCTGGATAATGCATGGTCTTGGAAAGTCAATTCAGGGGTAAACAGTTGATCTTCAATAGGTGTCTTATTCATCAGTTCATAAAATAGAGGACTGAAATACCATCTAAAAAAGTAAAATCATCTAAGTGTCTGATTGTGATCCCTAAATATCTAATTATGAACTAAATATGACTAATGTATGTAAGCTACTAATATTCAACATTCTTCACTAGCATGCATTGGTACACCAACCTGGATAATGCATGGTCTTTGAAAGTCAATTCAGGGGTAAACAGTTGATCTTCAATAGGTGTCTTATTCATCAGTTCATAAAATAGAGGACTGAAATACCATCTAAAAAAGTAAAATCATCTAAGTGTCTGATTGTGATCCCTAAATATCTAATTATGAACTAAATATGACTAATGTATGTAAGCTACTAATATTCAACATTCTTCACTAGCATGCATTGGTACACCAACCTGGATAATGCATGGTCTTTGAAAGTCAATTGAGGGGTAAACAGTTGATCTTCAATAGGTGCCTTATTCATCATTACAAAAATAGAGGACTGTGAAATACCATCTAAAAATTAGAAAATAATTTAAGTGTCTCCAATAGAATGCCTCCACAGCCTTATTCTATCAAATAGTTGGCACTTACCATGTGAACATGTCTTTGTATGTTTTTCAAGGTCAGCAGATTGGAAAGATAATGCCAGACATGATCCCATTGGTATACTTCAATTTCAATCTTGGCTTTTTCCACTGTCAGTCTGGGCAATCTTCACTGTCAGGCTTCTAATTCTTCCCTTTCAGTCTTTAGATTAAGTCAGCCCGCTAATGGCAGAAAAAGTTTAATAAAAATTACTACAAGTGTGTGAATCAGTTCTGTACCCCTCTACCACCCCCCATTTCAGAATAAATTTCTGTCACTAGCTTACTAAGCGTGTGTAGCATCTTGTGTTATGTTCTATCAAGTGTGAAGATGAGTCATATTGAGCAGAACGAACCTCTAATGTGTGACATTGAACCATAGTCATGCTAGAGGATAGTTATGCTAGAGGATCCCTTTCTGAGTATGTACATTTTAAGTAATGTGTAAACTAAATACTAGTTTTGAAAATGTATGCCATATGATGTATTTGTGTACAATTCATGCCAGCAACAGTCCATACATTTATACTTACCATCTGATGTCCTCTTTAAAAACCAGGTGGCAAAGACTCACTACAGGACCCAATGACCAGAGCATCACCTATATTAAGAAATCAAACACATTTTTAGCATTTGATGAACAATCCTAACATGTTTGCACAATTCTCTACTTGTCATTTCCCTAGAGTTCACATCTATTGACAATACTCCAGTCTAACTTCTATTATTTACCGTCTAAAGTGGCGGTTGATGATGTCTGCTCTGACATTGAGCCCCTCGTCCCGGAATGGCCCCTCTAGAACAGGATTATCCTCCTCATCTCTGAGGAGGTTTTGGTGCGCCTGAACGCCCTGCAGCATCCCAGCCCGCTGTGCAATATTATGCAGGACACTACAGGCTACAACGATCTTAGCCACCTTCTTTGGGTTGTACTGGAGGGCTCCTCCCGACCGGTCCAGGCACCTGAACCTCATCTTCAGGAGCCCGAACATCCGTTCAACCACCGCCCTGGTTCTCTTATGAGCCCTATTGTAGCGCTCCTTAGACACATCAGTCGGGCTACGCAAGGGGGTAATAAGCCAAGGCCGGCTCATGTACCCAGAATCACCTATAAATTATGAACAGAACATAATTCAAACTGAATCCTCAAAATAGTATTTTGATTCCAATAAAAGTTTTTGTACACGATAATCCACTATCAAATTTTTGTATTTTAAAAGAATAATCTAGTTCAATCTTATTCTCTATCTTCCCATTTCAGCTAAGACATGCTACATATGCGTATTTCTCCTAAACAAAACCTTGTGTAAAATGCAAACTAAATGGCTACATTGCATTCTCTATCTGAGCATTTAAGGTAAGACATGCTACATATCTGCATTGAACTAAAACTAAACCTTTGCGGAAAGAGACAATGACATGGTTAAATTGCATGAGCTAATATCTTCCCATTTCAGCTAAGACATGCTACACATGCGTATTTATCCTAAACCAAACCTTGTGTAAAATGCAAACTAAATGGTTACATTGCATTCTCTATCTGAGCATTTATGGTAAGACATGCTACATATCTGCATTGAACTAAAACTAAACATTTGCGGAAAGAGACAATGACATGGTTAAATTGCATGAGCTAATATCTTCCCATTTCAGCTAAGACATGCTACATATGCGTATTTCTCCTAAACCAAACCTTGTGTAAAATGCAAACTAAATGGTTACATTGCATTCTCTATCTGAGCATTTAAGGTAAGACATGCGACATATCTGCATTGAACTAAAACTAAACATTTGCGGAAAGAGACAATGACATGGTTAAATTGCATGAGCTAATATCTTCCCATTTCAGCTAAGACATGCTACATATGCGTATTTCTCCTAAACCAAACCTTGTGTAAAATGCAAACTAAATGGTTACATTGCATCTCTATCTGAGCATTTAAGGTAAGACATGCTACATATCTGCATTGAACTAAAACTAGACATTTGCGGAAAAATAAATAAATGGTTAAATTGCATCCTATAGCTGAACATTACGCTAACATTTTAAAACTACAGTGGCAATTGTCAAACTAATTAACCATGTTGTGCACAAATACTCACCAACGAGATAACCAGGGGGCATTTGTCTTTCCTCAAACGGTCTCCACAGGGACGACTGAGCGAGGATGCGGGCATCATGACAAGCCCCTCCAAAATTCGCACACACATGCATAATCCTCATCTGTGCGTCACAAACATACTGCACGTTGAGGCTATGAAAATGTTTGCGATTTCTGAAGGGCAAGTCATCAATTGGAGCACGCAGCGCAATGTGGGTACAATCTATGGCTCCCAAGACATTGGGCAATTGAACAATATCAAAGAATTCCCGCTTCAGGCGCCTCCAATCACCATCATTTTGTGGGAATCCTATGTAATGCTTACTGATACGTACCATGGCATCCAGAAAGTTATCAAACACCACAGAGAATGTACCTTGAGCCAGGCCATGCATGTACATTTCTCCGGATTGAAAACTCCCGGAGGCCAGGACGTATAGACAACTTAGCATCTTACTCATGGCGGGAACAGCAGTCCTTATTCTTATACGTGGCTCCAAATGAGGTTTAAGAAGATCGTAAAGGCCAATGAGCTGTTCGCGATTGAGCCAATACTTATCATAAACCTCAAAGTCGCTCATGTTTTCCAAGGTGGGTCTCACCCTGTAGACACGAGGACTTCGAACCAGACGACCCCTTCGTCTCAGTCTGAGCTGCCGAGGCTGCCTGATTCGACCATGTCATCGTCATCCATCTTTCAAAACAGCATAACAAGGTATGCACTTGATCTGATGTGGATCACAAGTGATGCTTTGGCCATGTTGTTTGGGGGATTTATAGTACAATTAGTCCAATGGTAGTGAGTTTGTAATGATTGCTGATTGTATTCACTTGTTTGTATGTGAGCGGCGCGAATGCTTTCACAGTGGGCTTTTTTTTTTTGGGCTGAAATGTTGTTTTCCCCCAATGAATCTCAATGTGAAAGTGTCAAATATCACACATACAGTGCATGTTTGTAATGTTTGATCATATGCATAATCAATATTTCTTAAACGCGATCTTATAGTAACAAGCACACGTCCAGGCTAACATGAATGAAAGTGCATAGTTGTGTATAATGTGCATCGAATGTGATCGATCAATGTTGCTGCAACATTGTTTGAAAACGATAAAGTAACATCTGCCATCTGTAGTATTGTATATATAAGTGATTGGTGAGATGTCAATATTGTATGCGTCCCTTTAAAATTGCAATAATAATTCACAACTTCCCGTCTGCCATCTGTAGTATTGTATATATAAGTGATTGCCGAGCTGTCAATATTGTATGAGTCCCTTTAAAATCGCAATAATAATTCAAAACTTCCCGTCTGCCATCTGTAGTATTGTATATATAAGTGATTGCCGAGCTGTCAATATTGTATGCGTCCCTTTAAAATCGCAATAATAATTCCAAACTTCCCGTCTGCCATCTGTAGTATTGTACATATAAGTGATTGCCGAGATGTCAATATTGTATGCGTCCCTTTAAAATCGCAATAATAATTCCGAACTTCCCGTCTGCCATCTGTAGTATTGTATATATAAGTGATTGCCGAGATGTCAATATTGTATGCGTCCCTTTCAAATGGCACTAATACTGAATAACTTCCGGCTGTCATCTGTAGTATTGTATATATAAGTGATTGCCAAGCTGTCAATATTGTATGCGTCCCTTTAAAATCGCAATAATAATTCCGAACTTCCCGTCTGCCATCTGTAGTATTGTATATATAAGTGATTGCCGAGCTGTCAATATTGTATGCGTCCCTTTAAAATCACAATAATAATTCCGAACTTCCCGTCTGCCATCTGTAGTATTGTATATATAAGTGATTGCAGAGATGTCAATATTGTATGCGTCCCTTTCAAATGGCACTAATACTGAATAACTTCCGGCTGTCATCTGTAGTATTGTATATATAAGTGATTGCCGAACTGTCAATATTGTATGCGTCCCTTTCAAATGGCACTAATACTGAATAACTTCCGGCTGTCATCTGTAGTATTATATATATAAGTGATTTGCGATCTGACAATATTTATTAATTGTCCCATTCAAATCTCCCTAATAATGCTGTTCCAAACTGTTATTTACGTATATGTTGTATTGTAGTATTGAGTGTTAAAGTTCAGAAAGGGGCGGTACAGTGGTGAATCTGTAATGTGTATGGTTGAATCTTCTAATGACGTCATCATATTATTAACCTGCCTATGTAGTTCTGAAATCCTCATTGTGTTGTTGTATTGTGCTACATTGTTATTGTGTGCTGAATAAAATCTAAATGTGTGCTTTGTGGTTGCGTGATGGGTGATGCGTGTTATGTACATCTACGTATATATTGTGATTGTGTCCCACATATGCTGACTTCTATATAGCGGTCTGACATTGTTGTTCCTTCCCATAAAGTGACATCTGTAATCTTGTGTAATGATGTTCTTCTTGTACGTAATTCCTAATGGTTTATTGTGATGGAATCATGATGTTAAAAGTACATTAAAATCCATATGTTCTGTTTTGTGATTCCTATAGAGAATGTAATGTGTTTTTCCCCCATCATTTGAATGCACATGTATGAGTGAATGGTAAAAGTAATGTATGTGCATCCATGACTGATCATGTGTTAAGCCTATGTAGATATGCAGTTGCTGCAAGCATATGAGTTGAATAAATGAAATGCAATAATAAAGGTAAATGAGAGGTGTTTCCCATTGTGTACTGTTTGTGAATCCTGAAAAGTTTGAATTATTTTTGTGTCCGTTTAAATGTAATATTTTTTTTAAAAAAGTTTGTTACTAGTGATGTTGATTTGTAGTTGATGTAATATAAAAGTCTGAAACAATTTAATGGTGTTGTGAATATTCAATAAGTAAAATCCCTAAGTCCACCATAGGGAAATAGTCATTTCTTGATCTATTTATCATAGCTGGGTCTAACGCAGAAAAGCATGTATTTTCTAGCGCTGGTATTTGGAGTTTTTAGGTCTACACTATTTGCGTGCGTTAGGGAAATCTGTCTTTCGCGTGCACGAGCACGTCTTCCCCATAGAAGTCAATGGAGGCTCCAAATTTTGGTCATTTTTTTTTTCTAAGACTGGTTTTCCTCGTAAAGTGAGTGACGTCATGAGCTTGTGTGAAAAAGTAGCTAAATCGTGTTAATTTTGTAATAAATAACTTGTTTGTGTATGTAATGTGGTGTATATTTTTTGTATGCATCGATGAGTGTATGTTTGTGATAATCTTATTAGTTAGATGTAGCTATATGAGGGTCTTTTCCCGTGTGTCAATGTAAGTCAATGGGAAAATGGATTTGTGTTGTTTTTTTTCTAACACCCGAGATCTCGCAACTTTTATCCTTTGTATTTTGAAGAAAAATTATTAAATCTGAAAAATAAATATAGTGTTGTGTTTGTATGAGTGTAAGTGTAGTTTGTGTAATATTTGTTTTGTGATTCGTGGATGTTTGTAATGTCGGTAGATGTTAACTACTGGGTTTGAGCTGTCGGTAGAGATTTGTGCGTTGGGTGATTTTTGAGTGTCGGTAAATGAGCTCTAAATACCGGAGTCCGTAAGAAACCAGCGTTAGGAGCCTCTAACGCTGGTTTTCACGGCTAACGCCAAACTCCAAATCTAGGCCATAGAATTTGATGGTAGATAAGAACCAAAAAGGCCCATCAAGTCTACCCATATTACATGTTACTTTTTCTAGGATAGACTCAGGACCGGCCCTAGCCATTGCGGGGCCCAAGGCAGGATGACAAAATAGGGCCCCTTTCTCCCTGCCCCGTCTCCACCTCCAACCCTGCCTTGTCCCCGCCTCCAACCCCGCCCCCAGTTTTTAAAATGAAAAAAATGGGAAAAAAATTATCTAAGGTAATGCACAATATTTTATAAAAACAAAACAAAACATACAAATCCACTAATGTGGAGCACTATAGCATTGTCTATATTGCAATAAACCATTTGTACTATTGGAACAACTGTTTATGTATATAATGAAGACTTATGCTGACAATTAGGGACCGTTGAGTTGAACTGGGCCTTATTTTCATGTGTTTTCTTATGATAACAAGAACATTACAGAGACGCCAGGGCTGGCCCTAGCAAGTGCAGGTCCATAGGCAGAATGACAGTGCAGTGGCCTCTACCCAGAACAATAAATACTTAAAGAAATGGGGCAATTCACTGTCCCACACAGACCACACACACAGCCACTGACCCCACACATACACACAGCCCACACACACAGCCACAGCCTACACACACACAGCCCACACACACACACAAACATCCACACCACACACACCACACCCCCACACACACACGCACACACCCCACGCACACCCCCCCCCACACACACACACACACCACACACACACACACACACCCTACACACACACACCCACACACACACACACCCTACACACACACCACCCCCCCACACACACAAACACACACCCCCACACCCCCACACACACCACACACACTACACAAGGGTAATAGAAATACTTGTAAACATATATATTTTTTTTAAGAAGTTAATACGTTATTTAGAATATGGCAGCTTACTGTTGTAATAAGGTTTGATTTATAGCCCCAGCCATTATAGAAAGCAGTTAGGTAGTGTACATTGGCATGCCTTCTCATAAGCGTGCATTTTATATGCAACTGAAAACAAATCTGGCATTACATTTAAACAAAAAGTACCTTAGTTATACCAAGTTACAATGAAAGTAAAGCTTAACTTTGCAGTAATATTCTTTGATGTAGACATTAGACATTGATGTCCAATATTCACATAATCATACATATAATAATACCATGAAAACCCAAAGCAAAAATGTATAGAAATGAGAAGCAACTGAAATGGTGTAAATTGCTTAAGCTTAATTGCAGACAGGTACTTACTGTAACTAAGGCAAGCTGGTTTGCTACAAATTACAGTTGTGTGGTATTTACTTTATACATTTTTAAATCCATATCTTGAGGTATTGTGACACATGATGGTATGCCAAGCTTTGCTATTACATTTTATTAGTGGCACCTCATCTAACATGCACCACACCAATAGGAGTCAGCGGTCAAATCATAAATGATACCCCAACCCCACTGCAATCAAATGAAGCCCCCAGCACCCCTGCAATAAAATGATGCTCCCAGAAATAAAATGATGCCCCCAGCACCCCTGCAATAAAATTATGCTCCCAACCCCCCTCTGTAATAAATTATTCCCCCAGCAATAAATTATTCCCCCAGCACCCCTGAAATAAAATGATGCTCCCAGTCCCCCTCAGTAATAAATGATGCCCCAGCAATAAATGATGCTCCCATCCCCCTGCAATAACATGATGCCCCCAGCACCTCTGCAATAAATTATGTCACCAGCCCCACTGCAATAAATGATGCCCACAGCAATAAAATGAAGCCCCACAGGCCAGCCCCCCTGCAATAAAATGATGCCCTCAGCAATAAAATGATGTCCCCCACCCCCCTGCAATGAAATGATGTCCCCAGCCCTCCTGCAATAAAATTATGCCCGCATCCCTGTGTCAGTACTGCAGGCTGCAGCAGATAAGATTGGTAAGCAACTAAACTAAGCACAGCACTAAGCAGAGGAGCGACTGTACTGTGCAGCAAAAACACCCTGGCCAGCCCCTGACTACTCCCTGACACCTCCAGTCCGGTCCACTTTGTCTCTCTCCAGTCTCCCGCCTGCACTGAATTACTCAGACTAACTGGTCTGGCTCACGTGACATGGGCGGAACCTCACTGCTCCCGCCTCCTCCTCTTTCAGCACCAGTCATTCACTCACCACCCACCTCTTAGCTGAATGATTGGAGAATAAAAGTGTATATCCTCCAATCATTCAGATCACCACCCATGATGATTGCCTGTCACTTGTGCCTCTGCTCGGCCGCTCCTCACACTGTTTTCCCGTCTAAAAGTTGCACACAAAAAAAATGCAGCCAAAAAATGTTTTCATTTTGTTTTATTTCAACTGGCACGGTGGGGGCCCCCAGGCGATGGGCCCTAGCCAGCTGCCTCGCTCGCTTGCCCCAAGGTCTGCCATGGATAGCCTTATGCATATCCAAGGCATTTTTGAATTCCTTTACAGTCTTTGTGTTTACCACCTCAAATGGAAGTTTATTCCATGAATCCACCATCCTTTCTGTAAAAAAATGTCACTTTTCTCCTGAATCTGCTACCCTCTAACTTTAGATTGTGACTCCTTGTTTTGGCATTTATTTTTTTGTGGAAAATGCTTTCAGCTTCTACTTTATTAAGTCCCTTCATATATTTGAAGGTTTCTATCATGTCACCTTTTTCCTTTCTATCCTCTAAACCAGTGGTCTCAAAGTACAGGCCCTGGGGCCATATGCAGCCATCAAGATAGTTTCATTTGGCCCTCCCTTGTTTATTAGGTAAATTATAAATGTGGCCCTGTCAATTTTTTTAGGGTTCTAAGTGATGTAACAAAACGTTCTATATAGGCACTGACAAGATAAATTTAAAGACAAGCATTCATTATCCAGTGTAGACTCCCATTATCCACTGCTTGGATACTTTTTTCAGTTCCAAAATAATAATTTCACTTGGCACTCACAAGATAAATATACACTGTGTATGTCTATTGTAGACTACAGCTTCTATACAGTTTCATATACAGTTCCAGAGCATTCCCTCTACTCAGTGGCCCCCCTAGGAGAAGATCACTTGGCCAGTGGACCCCGGATACAATGAGCTTGATGCCCCTGCTCTAAACTATACATATTTAGATCATGGAGCCTTTCTTTGTATGCTTTATATTTTAGACCATGTACTGTACCATTTTAGTAGCCCTCTTTGGACAGCTTCTAATTTATTTACAGTGTATCTTTCTGAAGATATGGTCTCCAGAACTGTACACAGTATTTGAGATTTGGTATAACTAATGATCTGTAAAGTGGCTTAAGAACCTTGCTATTTCTGCAACTAATACCTCTCACAATGCAACCAAGTATTTGACTGCCCTTACTTGCTGCATTACTGCATTGTGTAGCAAATTTTAAATCATCTGAAATAATAATTCCCAAGTCCCTTTCTTCTTTAGTTACAGTCAGTAATGTACCATTGATACTATTATTGGCCTTAGGATTTTTATGCATAATTTTGCTCTTGGTAATATTACATTTCAAATTCCATTTATTTGACCAGTCCTTTAGAATTTTAATATCACTGTTCATTTGATCGACCCCTCCTGGAACATCAACTCTGCTACAAATTTTTGTATCATCAGCAAACAAGCAAACCTTCCCCTTAAGCCCACTTCCAATATCACTTTTGAACATGTTAAACAAAACAGGCACAAGAATTAACCCTTGGGGAACACCACTAGTAACTGACGCCTCATTTAAATGTACTGCATTATTTGAAACCCTCTGTCGTCTATCTTTAAGCCAGCATTCTACCCACTTAACAATCTTAGCATCTACTCCAAGGCAATACATTTTTTTAAATAAGTTTGTTGTGTGGGACGGTGTCAAATGCTTTGCTAAAGACTAGATATGCAACATCTATGGCTCCTCCCTGGTCTATTAATTAAGTTACATGGTCAAATAAATCAATTAGATTAGTCTAATATACATATATATATATATATATATATATATATGTATTTACAGACATATATACACATATAAACACATATATAGACATATATATCTAAGTGCATTGGAGCCCTTTCAAGTTAAGTTGATGAAAACATGTAAACGCATATTTATGCAATATTAATTTTTAATCAACGTTTAGTGTGTATTTACTGTAAAATATTTCAGGCTCCAATGTTACACATAGCAGAATATATTCTAAGTATTTCTAAATAGATATTTCTTTATATATCTGTATATATCTATACCTATATTAATTATATATAAAGATATAAATGTATATTGTACCAAAATACAATCATATATATGTAGAAATATGTATTTAAGAATAAATAGTAAATATTATGCTATGTGAAGAACATCGGAATGTGAAATTACCATATTTTCATGTTGGGTTAACACACATGAGAATATGCAAATGGCGCAATTAGAGCTCTAGCGAAATTGCTAAATAGTGCTCCACTCATAATCTAGCTCAAAATGAGTATTTATTACACCACTTTCTCCAAAAAGCTATGGTAGGCAAGTTCTTTATTCTAAACCCCCTAGGGATCATCTTTTTTATAGTAGTCTGCTAGAATACTCTCTTTAGATTTACTAATTTATGGTAAATATTCTGAGGAATCTCACCATTCCTCTTCCTTTTGTATCCATAAGGAATGGAGCTTGATGCCCCGTGTTTCTGGCGAGCCTGCAGGCTCACCAGAAACAGCAGTTATGAAGCAGCGGTCACAAAGACCGCTGCTCCATAACCTGTCCGCCTGCTCTGAGCAGGCAGACAGACATCGCCGCAATTCATCCCGATCGAGTACGATCAGGTTGATTGACACCCCTTGCTGGCGGCCGATTGGCCGTGATTCTGCAGGGGGCGGCATTGCACCAGCAGCTCTTGTGAGCTGCTGGTGCAATGCTGAATACGGAGAGCATATTGCTCTCCGTATTCAGCGAGGTCTGGCGGACCTGATCCACACTGTCGGATCAGGTCCGCCAGACTTTTTTAAATAGAGGCCATAGGCCTCTATTTATCAAGCTGTCAACTGCAAATACGCTGGAATTCCGCAGCGTATTTGTGGCAAGCCTGATTCGCCTTAGTTATCAAAGGCTAGAGACCTGCAAAAGTAGAATTTAGTGACATATCATACGATCCGCCGGACTCAGTCCGACACAGATCGATGGTTACGTCACTCCAGATGTTCCGAACTCAAGTTCGGCACAATCTGACTACTTTTGGAAGTTATCAAGATCCTACCAGGTACGCTCGCCACTTTTCCGGCCCAGCGTACCTGGTTTTCAATCCGCCGCTCTGGAGGCGGCGGATGCCATAGGAATCAATGGGAGTCTGACAGCAGCAAAAGCTCATGTTCACTGCTGCCCGATATCCCATTCATTTTTTATGGAAAAAGTCTACACTTAACACCCTAACATGTACCCCGAGCCTAAACACCCCTAATCTGCCCCCCTACACCGCCGCTACCTACTTTATACTTATTAACCCTTAAACTGCCGCTCCCGGGACCCCGCTGCAACTATAATAAATAAATTAACCCCTAAACCGCCTCTCCCAGACCCCGCCGCCACCTACATTATACCTATTAACCCCTAATCTGCTGCCCCCTATACCGTCGCCACCTACATAAAGTTATTAACCCTATCCTGCCGATCCTGTACCCCGCCACAACTAAATAAATTGTTTAACCCCTAAACCGCTGCTCCCGGAGCCCACAGCCATTATATTACATTATTATAACATTATATTTATTAAACCCTAATCTGCCACCCCTACACCGCCGCCACTATAATAAAGTAATTAACCCCTAAACCTAAGTCTAACCGTAACCCTAACACCCCCTAACTTAAATATAATTTAAATAAATCTAAATAAATATTACTATTATTAACTAAATTATTCCTATTTAAAACTAAATACTTACCTATAAAATAAACCCTAAGATAGCTACAATATAACTATTTTACAGGCAAGTTTGTATTTATTTTAACTAGGTACAATACTTATTAAATAGTTATTAACTATTTAATAACTACCTAGCTAAAATAAATACAAAATTACCTGTAAAATAAAACCTAACCTAAGTTACAATTACACCTAACACTACACTATCATTAAAATAATTACATAAATTAACTACAATTAAATAAAACTAATTACAATTAAATAAAATTAACCAAAAGTACAAAAAAAAAACCCTAAATTACAGAAAATAAAAAAATTACAAGAATTTTAAACTAATTACACCTAATCTAATCCCCCTAATAAAATAAAAAAGCCCCCCAAAATAAAAAAGCCCTACCCTACACTAAATTACAATAAGCACTTTAAAGGGCCTTTTGCGGGGCATTGCCCCAAAGTAATCAGCTCTTTTACCTGTAAAAAAGAAATACAACACCCCCCCAACATTAAAACCCACCACTCACACACCAAACCCTACTCTAAAACCCACCCAAACCCCCCTTAAAAAAACCTAACACTAACCCCCTGAAGATCACCCTACCTTGAGCCATCTTCACCTAGCCGGGCATCCTATCCGGGCAGAAGAGGACATCCAGACAGAGATTACTTTGGGGCAATGCCCCGCAAAAGGCCCTTTTAAGCACTATTTGTAATTTAGTATAGGGTAGGGAATTTTATTATTTTGGGGGGCTTTTTTATTTTATTAGGGGGCTTAGATTAGGTGTAATTAGTTTAAAATTCTTGTAATTTTTTTTTATTTTCTGTAATTTAGTGTTTGGTACTTTAGTTAATTTTATTTAATTGTAATTAGTTTTATTTAATTGTAGTTAATTTATGTAATAAATTTAATGATAGTGTAGTGTTAGGTGCAATTGTAACTTAGGTTAGGTTTTATTTTACATGTAATTTTGTATTTATTTTAGCTAGGTAGTTATTAAATAGTTAATAACTATTTAATAACTATTGTACCTAGTTAAAATAAATACAAAGTTGCCTGTAAAATAAAAATAAATCCTAAAATAGCTACAATGTAATGATTAATTATATTGTAGCTATCTTAGGGTTTATTTTATAGGTAAGTATTTAGTTTTAAATAGGATTAATTTAGTAATAATAGTAATATTTATTTAGATTTATTTTAATTATATTTAAGTTAGGGGGTGTTATGGTTAGACTTAGGTTAAGGGGTTAATTACTTTATTATAGTGGCGGCGGTGAAGGGGGGGCAGGATAGGGGTTAATATGTATAATGTAGGTGGCGGTGGGCTCCGGGAGCGGCGGTTTAGGGGTTAAACAATTTATTTAGTTGTGGCGGGGTCCGGGATAGGCAGGATAGGGGTTAATAACTTTATGTAGGTGGCGGCGGTATAGGGGGCAGCAGATTAGGGGTTAATAGGTATAATGTAGGTGGCGGCGGGGTCCGGGAGTGGCAGCTTAGGGGTTAATATATTTATTATAGTTGCGGCGGGGTCCAGGAGGGGCGGTTTAGGGGTTAATATATTTACTATAGTTGCAGCGGGGTCCGGGAGCGGCGGTTTAGGGGTTAATATCTTTATTTAGTTGCGTGGGGCTCTGTGAGCGGCAGTATAAGGGGTAAAACAGTATAGTATAGTGTGGGTGCTTAGTGACAGGCTAGCAAGAAAGCTGCAAATAAGCCGATGAGCAGCGAGATCGATGACTGTCAGTTAACAACAGTCTGCTGCTCATCGCACCGTACTTGGTGCGTGGCTTTTTGACAGCTTTCTTGATAAATTTGGCGAACGTATTCAGGTCCGCGGCAGCAATGTTAGGCGAGCTTAGGTGAGCGTATTGGTGCCTGCGAATGCTAGAAAGTAGACAGCTTGATAAATAGAGGCCATAGTCTCCAATGTGTTTATTGCGGTCACTGATACATTTTGAGAAGTGATTGGTGTCTTTATAGTGTTCACAAGGTGAAAAAAAGTGAAGCCAAACAAATTTAAAAAAAACAAAAAGGAATGTCATGCAATTCTCATTTGGATAGTAACCAATATAGTAACTGGTACATGCACTCACTAATTAAAATGTAAATGCCTGGGTGCTTAATATAAAAAAATATAAGAATACTCTATATATAAGTAACTCACAGATCTTGTAAAAAGGTTGTCTTTGCCTCTAATTCAGTCCATGTACATGTCTGAATTACTGAAATAAACTGGGTGCACCTCCATTACCAGTGTCACTTTTTAGGTAAAAAGTATCAGCACATCTCCTGACGCAGGCTGCTTACCCTATAGTCCTCAATGATATATGGATAGAACCAAATGCTAAAAACACTATATATATATATATATATGTATATATATTTGTGTGTGTGTGTGTATATACATAAATACACATGTATATAAACATATATGCACATAAATACATATACAAATTTAGAAATTATATATATATACAGTATATATATATATTTATATATATATATATATATATATATATATATATATATATATATATGTATATATCATGTATTATAGCCCTTTACATTCAAGTGTCATTTACAATATAACTTTTAACCCTTAAATACAATTTTTATTAATATTTATATGAAAAGTTTTTATCAGATATTATATATATATATATATATATATATATATATGAGTGTAACACTTTATTTTTTATGTTTAATATTTATGTTGTGTCTGGTGAAAATGTTTTACACTGACTCAAAGGGCTCCATTTATTAAGCAGTGGATGCTGCTTTGAAGCCATATCGTTTAAGGTCCTTTTAGGTGGTGGACTGAAATTATCCCGATCCGATATGATCGGGATGATTGACGGTCCCTGCTAGCGGCCAATTGGCTGCCAGTGAGCAGGGTGCTGCATTGCACAAGTAATTCATCAGAAATGCTTGTGCAATGTTAAATGCCGACAGTGTATATTGTCGGCATTTAGCGAGGTCGAGCGATATGATTTGCTACAGCGTATCATGTCTGCCCGACCTTTGTTAAATATACCACTTAGTCTACACACGCACAAACTTGACACCCCTAAAAATGTATTTGTGCTTGAGCGGACGCGTTTATTTTCAATTTGTAATGTGCAAAGTTAAAGCAGTTGCAATGTTGCATAACGCTATTCTCACTAATAAGAGTGTGCCACTTGTAATCTAGTCCAATGATGTCTAGTAAAAAAAAAGCCTGAAATCACCACAAAACAACCAATAATTGAGAAAAGAAATATTCTAAAATGAATTAACTGAAAAAAAATATTTTTTCAGACTTCTATGCTAAATGCTCAAACCCAATACCATACAAATACTTATCGTTTCAATACGCATTTAGCTAAAGATTTCATGAAATTCATCATGTTTACCTACTGCAAATACATGTATGTCTATCAGCGCCACGATAATACCATACAAGCTATATCTAATAGAGGCGGAGTCTCCCAACCAGACTCCGATAAGTGAAAAAATAGAATGCCGAGATACAGCGCTACACTACCCCCAAAAGAGGGTTGTGTTGCTAAAGATGGTGTCCACGACTATAGAAATATATATTAATATGAATGTATGGATAAAAATAGATCTATACTATATAAAACGTTAGAACATTAAAAAAGGTTAAAAAAGGGGTATGGGTGTGAAATACAGTTTAGAAATACAATTCAGAAATATTATAAAATTAACAATCGTTTTATTAACATAAAATTAAAATAAAAATAGGTATCCAAACTGATGGAATGTCCCATACAATGTTCAAGGAGTACTGGCCCATACAAAATCCAATAAGTAACGTCCCATACAGAAATGTCCAAAAAAATATATGTGTCCAAAAAACAGTTAGTGTTCCCAAAAATATAATAAGTTAAAAGTCCAAGGTTGAGTGTCTAAAAATTAAAAGTCCAAAGCTGAGTGTCCAAAAATTATGTGTTAGTGACAATCCAAATGTATATATATATATGTGTATATATATATATATATATATATATATATATATATATATGTGTATATATATATATATATATATATATGTGATGTGTTGAAAACTCCAATCCAGGTGAAAAAATCAATTAATTGTGAAAAAATATATATCTATATGAAAAAAGATAAAAAGATAAAAAAATAAAAAATAAAAATATAAAAATATATGAGTTGTGATCAGCAACCCATATAGGGAAAAAAAACAAACAAACAAAAACAATATATATATATATATATATATATATATATATATATATATATATATATATATATATATATATATAATAAGTTGATGTAATGAAGGTGTACACCTAAAAATGTGTCCTGAAAAATAAACAAAAAAGGCTTATGAAAGCCCTTACAAATTAGTAAAACCTTATGAAGAAAAATGTATGAAAATATAAATATAATTGTGAATAGCTCCAAATAAAGCCAAATGTGAATGTATAAAAAGTGCTGGGTTGATGTTCCTCTTCTCAAAGGGTTATCAATGTATTGGGATATCCTCCTGTACCTAAATAAGTGTACAGAAAATGGACATAGTGCAATAAAATCACCATAAAAAAGCAATATAACTATTCTACTCACCAGATATGTTCTGAGCTGCAATACCAGTATATAGCCAACGAGTTTCGGTCCTCAGGGACCTTTCTCAAGACTGGTAGCAGCTGTCTGGCTTCTACACCTTAAATGTATTCTAATAGCCAATAGAATGGTTTGTAAATTTGCGCCAAAATTTCGCGCCAAAAATTTGCGCTAAAAAATTTGTGCTAAGAAACACATTCCCAAAGTTAGTTAATATATTAGCCCCCATCTTTAGTGTGTCCCAATTTGTGAACTTATGTTTTTACATGTTTCCATAATTCTCCTTACATGTTTCTACATGTTTCCATAATTCTATTTGTGTATCCCCTTACCGGATGTTTATACCAGATATTCATACCAACCGGAAGTGGCGTTTACTTGCGGACCGGAAGTGACGCGCGTGGTGCGCGTACACCTCCAGACAATCGTTAAGCGTATTTGCCAGATTTGGGCAAACTATGAGCATTTTCTTAATAACTCAAAGGGGATATTGGGTACAATAATTGGGCAAGTGTCAATAATGCCTAATCGGTGGGTAAAAGTATAAATGTATCAATATGTGGAAATGTGAATCTACCAATATATAAATAAGTCTATATTGAGGTAAAAATTAAATTGTCTGAAAACACATTACAAATGTTGCCTATAAAAAGATGCTCCATATAACAAATATTCCATATATAAAATCTCCTATATCAAAAAAATATATATTTAGAAATGTATAAATATATAAATATATAAAAATATAAATATAAACAAATATAAACAAATGTGTTCTATATAAAAGACCATTATATAGACATTGGTATTGGTAGCTCAGAATATCTGGTTAAATATAAATAAGTACAGATATATGCAGATTCATATATATCGGTACTATGGTATGGGTTAACATTGTGGAAATGTGACATACTAATGTACAAAGGATTTTATACAAAAATATATATATATATATAAACCTAAATATATGCACAAAAAATGTGCGAAGATTTACATTCTTTTAAAATCTTTTAAAATGTATTGCATTGGATATCGGATTTATCCATATACACCCTATAAATATTAATAATATTACAACATACTAAAAACATAATTCCCCTACTAAAATCTAAATGGAGGGGTAAAACTCGAGAGTCTCAGTGTCTTGTGCTAGTTAAGGAATCTGCCAATAGGTTTGGGGATGGTAAATGGACTTCCCAAAGACAGTCTAATAAATTCAAATATATATTATAAAACCTTGTATTTTAAAACCTTATTTAAAAAAACCTTTAGGACCTTATAAAATCCTTTAAAACTTTCTTTAAAACCATTCTAAAATTTCTTTTGTTTTAAAAAATTCTTTTTCAGACAGATTTAATTTTTACCTCAATATAGACTTATTTATATATTGGTAGATTCACATTTCCACATATTGATACATTTATACTTTTACCCACCGATTAGACATTATTGACACTTGCCCAATTATTGTACCCAATATCCCCTTTGAGTTATTAAGAAAATGCTCATAGTTTGCCCAAAACTGGCAAATACGCTTAACGATCGTCTGGAGGTGTACGCGCTCCACGCACGTCACTTCCGGTCCGCAAGTAAACGTCACTTCCGGTTGGTATGAATATCTGGTATAAACATCCGGTAAGGGGATACACAAATAGAATTATGGAAACATGTAGAAACATGTAAGGAGAATTATGGAAACATGTAAAAACATAAGTTCACAAATTGGGACACACTAAAGATGGGGGCTAATATATTAACTAACTTTGGGAATGTGTTTCTTAGCGCAAATTTTTTAGCGCAAATTTTTTACTCATATATATATATATATATATATGAGTGTAACACTTTATTTTTTATGTTTAATATTTATGTTGTGTCTGGTGAAAAATGTTTTACACTGACTCAAAGGGCTCCATTTATTAAGCAGTGGATGCTGCTTTGAAGCCAAATCGTTTTAAGGTCCTTTTAGGTGGTGGACTGAAATTATCCCGATCCGATATGATCGGGATGATTGACGGTCCCTGCTAGCGGCCAATTGGCTGCCAGTGAGCAGGGTGCTGCATTGCACAAGCATTTCATCAGAAATGCTTGTGCAATGTTAAATGCCGACAGTGTATATTGTCAGCATTTAGCGAGGTCGAGCGATATGATTTGCTACAGCGTATCATGTCTGCTCGACCTTTGTTAAATATACTACTTAGTCTACACACGCACAAACTTGACACCCCTAAAAATGTATTTGTGCTTGAGCGGACGTGTTTATTTTCAATTTGTAATGTGCAAAGTTAAAGCAGTTGCAATGTTGCATAACGCTATTCTCACTAATAAGAGTGTGCCACTTGTAATCTAGTCCAATGATGTCTAGTAAAAAAAGCCTGAAATCACCACAAAACAACCAATAATTGAGAAAAGAAATATTCTAAAATGAATTAACTGAAAATAGATATTTTTTCAGACTTCTATGCTAAATGCTCAAACCCAATACCATACAAATACTTATCGTTTCAATACGCATTTAGCTAAAGATTTCATGAAATTCATCATGTTTACCTACTGCAAATACATGTATGTCTATCAGCGCCACGATAATACCATACAAGCTATATCTAATAGAGGCCGAGTCTCCCAACCAATTATTTGACTACTGCACTTCATAATTTTTATATTTTCATACATTTTTCTTCATAAGGTTTTACCAATTTGTAAGGGCTCTCATAAGCCTTTTTTGTTTATTTTGACACATTTTTAGGTGTACACCTTCATTACATCAACTTATTATATATATATATATATATATATAAATATATATATATTTTTTTCCCTATATGGGTTGCTGATCACAACTCATATATTTTTATATTTTTATTTTTTTATCTTTTTTCATATAGATATATATTTTTTCACAATTAATTGATTTTTTCACCTGGATTGGAGTTTTCAACACATCACATATATATATATATATATATATATATATATATATACACATATATATATATATATATATATATATATATATATATATGTGTATACAAGAGTAGATACAGCGCCTATATATCCATTTAAAATATGGGTGGTATATGGGAATATGAATGAGAACTAGAGCTAATTATTAGAAAAATAATAGCAATTAAAAGAATATTAAAAAAAAGATAGATTTTTAGAATCAATTATACTTGAAGAATGATGAATAGATTATGAAACAGTGTTCATATGAGTCTTTAGACAATATATAGTCCGTAGTAAATCTTCATAAGCAGTTGATATCAGTAAATAGATGGTATGTAATACCCTTACCAGATATTACCTCAATCTGATGAGGTAAGTATGCCGCACTGGGGGTATATACAGATGGTAGAATCTTCTCCTTGTATTTAGATGTGGTGCCTCTTGGGTTTTCGTAAGCCTCCTGGAGTATGCAGGGATATGTTTCTGGTTGTAGATAAATCCCTTGTACTTCCTTTGTGTTGGTAGTTAGCCTCTTGGAGTACCTTTTCTGTCTTGGTATACACTTTATTGCAAGTCTTTTATCACTGGATCATTCAAGTATATTTCACTCCAGTACTTTTCTTCACCACAATGACACAAAGGAAGAGGCTAACTACCAACACAAAGGAAGTACAAGGGATTTATCTACAACCAGAAACATATCCCTGCATACTCCAGGAGGCTTACGAAAACCCAAGAGGCACCACATCTAAATACAAGGAGAAGATTCTACCATCTGTATATACCCCCAGTGCGGCATACTTACCTCATCAGATTGAGGTAATATCTGGTAAGGGTATTACATACCATCTATTTACTGATATCAACTGCTTATGAAGATTTACTACGGACTATATATTGTCTAAAGACTCATATGAACACTGTTTCATAATCTATTCATCATTCTTCAAGTATAATTGATTCTAAAAATCTATCTTTTTTTTAATATTCTTTTAATTGCTATTATTTTTCTAATAATTAGCTCTAGTTCTCATTCATATTCCCATATACCACCCATATTTTAAATGGATATATAGGCGCTGTATCTACTCTTGTATACACATTTTTCACTTACTGACTGGGACTTCACATCTCAACCAGTACTTGTCTTATATAGCTGCCACTATACCATACACAATACAGACTAGCGCCAACTATAGAGTGCCACTTGTGTCTACCCAGTATACTGAGTGAACACATTTTACTTTCTTCTCTATATATATATATATATATATATACACATATATATATATACATTTGGATTGTCACTAACACATAATTTTTGGACACTCAGCTTTGGACTTTTAATTTTTAGACACTCAACCTTGGACTTTTAACTTATTATATTTTTGGGAACACTAACTGTTTTTTGGACAAATATATTTTTTTGGACATTTCTGTATGGGACGTTACTTATTGGATTTTGTATGGGCCAGTACTCCTTGAACATTGTATGGGACATTCCATCAGTTTGGATACCTATTTTTATTTTAATTTTAAGTTAATAAAACGATTGTTAATTTTATAATATTTCTGAATTGTATTTCTAAACTGTATTTCACATCCATACCCCTTTTTTAACCTTTTTTAATGTTCTAACGTTTTATATAGTATAGATCTATTTTTATCCATACATTCATATTAATATATATTTCTATAGTTGTGGACACCATCTTTAGCAACACAACCCTCTTTTGGGGGTAGTGTAGCGCTGTATCTCAGCATTCTATTTTTTTTACTGCAAATACAGTTGTTTACTCCTAGCAGTATCATCTCCTAATGTTAATTGTGTTTGTGAAGTTTCAGACCCAAGGTGAGTATTCTTTCTATAGATAAAATGCTCTTAAACCTACTGACCTTCTACAAAAGTAGTCCTCAGTGTAGACAGGATATTTTCTGCCACCACAAACCTGCCAGATATGTTCTTATCTTTCATTGAGCGTGGCATTCATCAACGCCAAACAAGGTAGAAAGTAAACAAGAGGTGGCAAATTACCATCAATACTCAATGCATGCCACTTTGTAATCAAGAAAAAGTTAATGACTTGGCTCTTTGACCAATATTTCTACAACCACTCATGATTTTTTATTTCTCTCCCATCTCTGTATTTTTCTCATTTCTTCATTGATAAGTTGTTTATGTAGTGTTTGCCCTATTTATGCCCTATTGGCCAGATTACAAGTGGAGCACGACCGATAGAGCAGTGTGTATTATCTTTAAGAATAGCACCCAATCTGATATGACAAGTAAAAAAGGTTTACTAAAGAATCTTAACAAAGTCAAAAACATTTTGTGTGTGTCCTATATTTTGAATGGATAGAGCAAGATGCAATATTAGCAATTATATTACAAGTGGTGACTTAAGTATTTAAAATAAAGTATTTCACTCATATGTATACATATTGCATGGAAAAAAAGGTTTATTAGTGAAATAAATGTATAAACTTTAGTCATATGGTGTATAAAAAAGATGCTGGACTAGAAAGGGCTCAAATGTGTATACAGTATGTATATGTATTTGTATATAAATGTATATGTATGTGTACACAGATATATATACTGTATATACAGCTCTGGGGGGAAAAATAAGAGGCCACTGCAAAACTTTCAGTTTTTCTGGTTTTACTCCATTAACATTTTTGTTTTATTCTATAAACTACTGACAACATTTCTCCCAAATTCCAAATACAAATATTGTCATTTAGAGCATATATATGCAAACATTGACAACTGGTCAAAATAACAAAAAATATGCAGTGTTTTCAGACCTAAAAAATGCAAAGAAAACAAGTTTATATTAATTTTAAACAGCACACTAAACATATTTTAACTAAGCAAGAGTTCAGAAATAAATATACAGAGCTTTCATGTGTCTTGGCTTGGTCTCCACCAGTCTTTCACATTGCTGGTGCAAAAATTCAAGCAGCTCAGCTTTTTGTTGATGGCTTGTGACCATTCATCTTCCTCTTGATCACATTCCATAGGTTTTCAGTGGGGTTCAAGTGTGGAGATTGGGCTGGCTATGACAGGCTCTGGATCTGATGGTCCTCCGTCTATACGTTGATTGACCTGGCTGTGTGGGATGGAGCATTGCACTGTTGGAAAAACCAGTCCTCAGACCAGAAGGAAGCAAGTTGTCTTCCAGGATAACCATAGATGTGTCTTGACACATTTGTCCTTAACAAAGATAAATCTGCTGGATTCAAGGTCATCTTCTCTGAGTCTAATTTTCAGCTTTGCCCAACACCTGGTCAATCGATATTGGTAATCGTGTGCTATCATTATTTTGCCACTTATAATCTGGCCCTTTGTGTGAACAATCTGATTTTTTCTTGCTTTTCATGTCCATTTAATATATATTGCAGTAAGGGTGAAGCTGAACCTGCTAGGTCTCCTGCCTTTGGGCTAGATTTCATAGGGGATTTAAGTGACTTTGAATGGGCTGGTTTGAGTATTTAAAAAACTGCTGATCTACTGGGATTTTCATGCACAACCATCTCTAGGGCTTACAGAGAATAGTCCATAAAAGAGAAAATACCCAGTGTATAGACAAAAATGCATTGCTGATGTCAGAGGTCAGAGGAGAATGGGCAGACGTACCCATCTTCTAATGGCTACTTCCAGCAGGATAATGCACCATGTCACAAAGCTCAAATCATCTCAAACTGGTTTCCTGAACATGACAATGAGTTCACTGTACTCCAATGGCCTCCACAGTCACCAGATCGCAATCCAATAGAGCACCTTTGTTATGTGGTGGAACGGGAGATTCGCATCATGGATGTGCAGCCGACAAATCTGCAGCAAATGCATTTTGCTATCATGTGAATATGGACCAATATCTCTGAGGAATGTTTCCAACACATTGTTGAATCCACGTCATGCAGAATTAAGTCTGTTCTGAAGACAAAAGGGGGTCCAACCCGGTACTAGCAAGGTGTACCTAATAAGGTGGCCGGTGAGTGTATATGTCTGTGTGTGTGTGTTCACACACAAGACTGAGAAGAAAGTGAGTAAATATAGGAACAGAAGTAAAAAAAAAAATGAGCTGGCAAAAATGTAAACATATTTGGTAATTCCCATAAGTGCAGTTCTAAGAAAGATAGAGGTATGTCAATTTACTGTGCTGTTTTTCTTTAAAGAATATTACTAAAATAAATTTAGCACATATGGCATTTTTGATGGATGCACAAAAATAAGAATAAATGTTTAATTCTCACAAAGGGCTAGATTACGAGTGGAGCGATATAATTTGCGTACAAGCGATATCGGGTTTTTTCTGGCTGTTTGCATGCAAGTTAAATTCACCCTTATTAAAAGTTGAGCACATATAAATACATATATATATGTATAGAAATGCATACATGTATCTCATTGCAATTCTGTGTTTGTGTTTGCCCAAGCTAGCGACTGTTATTTGTACTTGTTTTAAACCAGGCTCCATTAAAGTCTATATGGGAATACGATCCTTCGTTTGCAACTTGGGGAATCTTTTTTTCTGTGTGAAGATGCAACCACAAGAGAGCAAAAGTTTTACTTGCGACCTGTAAAACGTGTGCAACTGGGCTCACATTGGTAAAAAATGTTGAGTGCAGGTAAAGCACTTGCGGGATTGCAAATTTGCACTTCACTCCTAATCTAGTTTAAAAAAAATTATATAATTGTGCTCTAAAAATACTGAACAAAATACTGAATACTGGGAATTTTAGATTAAAAATAAATCCCTTAAATGTTTCTAAAATAAGTGTCAGCATTTGTTGACATTCTTTAACAAATGTGTTAATTTTATCCCAATTTTAAACTAACTGTAATGCAGATTTAGAAACCTTCACCTCCTATATGCAAAATATGCTTAAATATAGCAATACCTCAAGGAAAGAGCCAATCAGATTGAGCTCGCATTCTATTGGCTGTTCCGATCAGCCAATAGAATGCGAGCTCAATCTGATTGGCTGATCGGATCAGCCAATCGGATTGAACTTGATTCTGATTGGCTGATTCCATCAGCCAATCAGAATTTTCCTACCTTAATTCCGATTGGCTGATAGAATCCTATCAGCCAATCGGAATTCGAGGGACGCCATCTTGGATGACGTCATTTAAAGGAACCGTCATTCGGCTAGTAGGCGTCGGGAGAAGAGGATGTTCCGCGTCGGATGGAAGATGATGGCTCCCGAAGAAAGAAGATTGAAGATGCCGTTGATAGAAGACTTCATCCTGATCATGGACCTCTTCAGCTCCCGCTTGGATGAAGACTTCAGCCGGATCATGGACCTCTTCAGCTCCCGCTTGGATGATGACTTCAGCCGGATCATGGACCTTTTCAGCCCCCTGCTTGGGCTTGGATCAGGACATCGGAGGAGCTCTTCTGGACCGATCGGTGAACCTGGTATGGTGAAGATAAGGTAGGAAGATCTTCAGGGGCTTAGTGTTAGGTTTATTTAAGGGGGTTTGGGTTAGATTAGGGGTATGTGGGTGGTGGGTTGTAATGTTGGGGGGGTATTGTATGTTTTTTTTTACAGGCAAAAGAGCTGAACTTCTTGGGGCATGCCCTGCAAAGGGCCCTGTTCAGGGCTGGTAAGGTAAAAGAGCTTTGAACTTTAGTAATTTAGAATAGGGTATGGCATTTTGTTATTTTGGGGGGCTTTGTTATTTTATTAGGGGGCTTAGAGTAGGTGTAATTAGTTTAAAATTGTTGTAATATTTTTCTAATGTTTGTAAATATTTTTTTATTTTTGTAACTTAGTTCTTTTTTATTTTTTGTACTATAGTTAGTTTATTTCATTGTAGTTATTTGTAGGTATTGTATTTAATTAATTTATTGATAGTGTAGTGTTAGGTTTAATTGTAGGTAATTGTAGGTATTTTATTTAATTTATTTATTGCTAGTGTAGTGTTAGGTTTAATTGTAACTTAGGTTAGGATTTATTTTACAGGTAAATTTGTAATTATTTTAACTAGGTAGCTATTAAATAGTTCTTAACTATTTAATAGCTATTGTACCTGGTTAAAATAAATACAAAGTTACCTGTAAAATAAATATTAATCCTAAAATAGCTATAATATAATTATAATTTATATTGTAGCTATATTAGGATTTATTTAACAGGTAAGTATTTAGCTTTAAATAGGAATAATTTATTTAATAAGAGTTCATTTTTTTCGTTAGATTTAAATTATATTTAACTTAGGGGGGTGTTAGGGTTAGGGTTAGACTTAGCTTTAGGGGTTAATACATTTATTAGAATAGCAGTGAGCTCCGGTCAGCAGATTAGGGGTTAATGTTTGAAGTTAGGTGTCGGCGATGTTAGGGAGGGCAGATTAGGGGTTAATACTATTTATTATAGGGTTAGTGAGGCGGATTAGGGGTTAATAACTTTATAATAATAGCGGTGCGGTCCGCTCAGCAGATTAGGGGTTAATAAGTGTAGGCAGGTGGAGGCGACATAGTAGGGGGCTGATTAGGGGTTAATAAATATAATATAGGGGTCGGCGGTGTTAGGGGCAGCAGATTAGGGGTACATAGGGATAATGTAAGTAGCGGCGGTTTACGGAGCGGCAGATTAGGGGTTAATAATAATATGCAGGGGTCAGCGACAGCGGCGGCGGCAGAATAGGGGTTAATAAGTGTAAGGCTAGGGGTGTTTAGACTCGGGGTACATGTTAGAGTGTTAGGTGCAGACGTAGGAAGTGTTTCCCCATAGCAAACAATGGGGCTGCGTTAGGAGCTGAACGCGGCTTTTTTGCAGGTGTTTCAGCAAACAACAGCCCCATTGTTTCCTATGGGGGAATCATGCACGAGCACGTTTTTGAGGCTGGCCGCGTCCGTAAGCAACTCTGGTATCGAGAGTTGCATTTGCGTTAAATATGCTCTATGCTCCTTTTTTGGAGCCTAACGCTGACATTATATGGACTCTCAATACCAGAGTTATTTTAAAGGAGCGGCCAGAAAAAAGCCAGCGTTAGCTACGCGGGTCGTTACCGACAATACTCTAAATCTAGCCGATAGTATGTTTGGGAAAATATGTTTTTTTCTCTTGGTTAAAGGGGTAGTAAAGTACAAATTAAACATTCATGATTGAGATAGGGAATGTCATTTTTTTTTTAAATCTTTTATTTATGGACCAAAACATTATTCAAAAAACAAGAACAAGATATCTGTTATCGTGTGTATAAAAAAGCATACAGTAAGAAAGATAAACAATTAGAAACTAGCATGCTATTACAGCGTTATACAATCTTATTACCTTGTTTAACTTAAACATTGTTATGTTAATTCCTCTTAACATATAACTTTAAGATTATGTTTCATACAGTTCATAATAATGTTACAACTTAACATCTTATACATTTATCTCTGAGAATGTCTTGGGATTTTTCTTTTTTTTTTTTTTTAACCCCTACCCTTTGCCTTCTCCCCCACGTGCGAGGAGAAGAGAAGACAGAAAAAAAAAAAAAAGGGAGAAAGAAACAGTAAGGGATCCTTCCCTCCCGTCTCCCTCACTCGCCCAACTCCCAATAACTATCAGTTCCCTAATATCCCTATTTCTGTGTTTTTGAAAGGGAAAATTATATGATTTATTTCAGTAGGGGAGAATATTTTTAAAAAATTTGCCCAGTTATTGAAAAACCTATTGATGTCCTGATCATTTTCTAGGTTTATATCTCTTTGTTCTAACATACATTGTTTTTTCATGCAATTTTTCACTTCAGAGATACTAGGAATTGAGCAACTCTTCCATTTTTTGCAGATTAAATATCTGGTAGCAAGGATAGTGGAGGTTACAATTTTTTCATTATTCTGTTTGCCAGGTTCTTTCTTTAAACAGAGTACTGACTGGTAGAAAGTTAGGGAAAGAGGAGCTATTTTTAATACATTTTTTAGCCAGTATTCCACTTTAAGCCAAAAAATTTTAATTTTTGGGCAATACCATATCATATGTGGGAAATCCGCTGCGAAGTATGAGCATTTGGGGCATTTATTAAATCCTAAGTTGCCAGATCTACAGCCTCTCTCGGGGGTAAAATATGCCCTATGGAGGAATTTAGCATGGGCCTCTCGCCATGTAGCTGAGAGTGTGTTCTGAGCCACCTTTTTTATTGAGAGTTGCAGAGTTTTTTGATCTATGTTACACTGAACCATTAATGTATTCCAGAATAGTGCCAGATGTGTTAAAACGGGGAGACCCTTATTTGAACCCAGGAAATAATAACATGGTGCAATGGACATATGAGCATTTCTAGTTAGCACCAACCAGTCATCAAGTTTGCCCATGCTCCAGTTCCAGCCTTTTTCTTTGACTAATTCCAACGCATAGTGTCGGAGTTGCAAATAGGCAAAGAAGTCTCGGTTTGACAAATTAAACTCTGTGTTTATTTCCTGAAATGATTTAATGCATTGTCTCTCTTTGTCTATTATTTGATAAACATTCTTTAGACCAGCAGAGTCCCATCTTTTGAAGACCGCAGAATGAATTCCTGCTTGGAATTTAGGATTTCCTAGTATCGAGAGGTAGATAGAAGCTTTACTATTAATTAGGAGGAGCTTGGTTATTTTTTGCCAGGCTTTAAGCGGGTTGTAAAATGCTTTAAGCTTTTTAATTTCTGTCGGGATTTCTTTAATGTCTAGATGGGTCAATGCGGAAGGCCAGTAAGGATAAGAGACACTGGATTCCAATTCGTTATTTAAAACATAGTTATTACATGCAATCCAGTCTGTGACTATACGTGCAAGAAAACAGAGGTTGTAAAGCCTTATATCAGGTAAGGCCAGTCCTCCATATTCTTTTGGTACTGAAAGTTTTCCGAAAGAAATTTTTGATCTTTTCCCTTGCCAGAGAAATTTTTTAAGTGCACTATTGAATGAGCGGATGTCTTTTCCAAGTAGTAATAATGGTGTATTTTGAAGAATATAAAGTAGTTTCGGTAGGAGGGCCATTTTAAATAGAGCAATCCGGCCAGAAAGTGATAAGGGCAGATTTTGCCAATCTTTAAGTTTTTCTTTAATCGTTTTGAAAACTGGAAGAATGTTAAGATTGTAGAGATCGGTACTTTTAACCGGGATATAAATCCCTAGGTATTTAAAAGATTCCGTAACCTGTCTGAAGGGGATATTTGTTACTGAATTTGTATTTTTCCTAAGCCAGAATATTTCAGATTTCGTCATATTTACTTTGTAACCTGAAAAGGAACCAAAGTGATCCATTATATGAAGAAGCTTAGGCATGTTTAATTTGGTATTTGTCATATAGACAAGCAAATCATCTGCATAGAGCCCAGTTCTTATTTCATGGTTGTGAATTTTAATACCATCCAAGGATTGTCTTATTTTAATTGCTAACGGCTCAATGGCAATATCGAAGAGGAGCGGGGAGAGAGGGCAGCCCTGACGCGTTCCTCTACCTAAGAAAATAGGAGATGAGATATTCCTATTTACTATCAGTTTTGTGGAAGGTTGGGTATAAAGATTCGCAACAAAATCAGAAAAATTACCCCTGATGCCGAAATGATTTAAAGAAGAATAGATATGCTCATGAGTGATAGAATCAAATGCCTTTTCAGCATCAATGGATATAATGGCAAGATCATGTGTACCCTCTCCCCCGCTGTCCCCCTCAGATACCGTCTCGTAATACTCTGTCACAACCAAGACCTCCCTAATTTTTGCAGCAGAGTTCCTATTATTTAGGAACCCTGATTGATCTGTATGAATGATTTTTGTGAGAGCCCCTTGTAGTCTGGATGCCAAAATTGCGGCTAAGATTTTATAATCGCCGTTAAGTAAAGCAATTGGTCTATATGACTCCTTATAAGAAGGATCTTTATCTCCTTTAAGTATCAATGTTGTATAGGAGTGAGAAAAGGAGGGGGGGATGGGTTTGCCGTCAATGTAAAAACTATTAAAAAGAATACAAAGATGCGAAGTAACTTCAGTAGACATAATTTTATAGAACTCACTAGGGAGACCATCGGGACCGGCTGCTTTATTGAAAGATAGGTTAGATATTGTTTTCCCAATCTCTTCTGCCGTGATGGGGGCGTTAAGACTATTAGTGTCTTCTAGATTTAATGTAGGATATTTAATTCCAGAAATGAGCAGATTTCTTTGTGTCATTACTATTGAGCATGTAGAGCTCCTTATAATATTGATGAAATACACCAAGAATATCGTCAGGTTTAGTAAGGTACTCCCCTTTATGCTGGAGTTTGTCTATATTTGTCTATATTTGGTTGCTTTTTTTCATTTTTGATTAGTTTAGCCAGCATTTTACCAGATTTGTTGCCATATCTATACATTCTGGCCTGGATTTTCAGTTCTTTTTGAGTTTCTTGGGATAAGATGAAGGAGTCCCTCTCGCTTTTAGCTCTCATATATTTTGCCCAGTTAAGGGAGGTTTTATTAAGCAAGTATTGATTATAAGAGTTAAGCAAAAACTTACATGCTTCTTTTTCTTTTAATCTAGTTTTCTTAAGTAGAGCAGCATTGTATGCAATGATTTCACCCCTCATTACTGCCTTCGCAGTCTCCCAGAATAGTTCAGGGTTTTCCAAATGCTCTCTATTGAACTGTACATATTCTTTATATGTATTTAAAAGCCGACTTTTAAATTTTGAATCAGATGCAAGATAATAAGGAAAGAAGAAACGAGGTGTGTTAGGGAGTGTATGAGCTAATTGTAGCACGAGAGAGATAGGTGCATGATCCGATAAGAGTATAGGCATTATCTCAGCCTTGACCCTTGTTGATATAAGGCGCTCATCCATCAAGAATACATCGATTCTAGACATGGTCTTGTGAGCCTTCGAGAGGCATGTAAACATCTGAGCAGATGGGTTCTGAATCCTCCAAATGTCACATAGAGCTAAGTTGGTCTTGATTTTTCTATACATTTTAGATTCTAAGTTATCTCTCTTTTGTTTCAAGTGTTTAGTATTTTGTCTGAGCCTATCTACTGGGCATTGTGGTGCCATGTTGAAATCGCCCCCTACAATCAAAAGGCCTTCTGCATAAGATAGGAGCTTCGACTGGAGAGTATTCCAGAATTCTGCATCGAACACATTTGGGCCGTAGACATTGCAAAGCGTATACAGCCTCTGTGCAATTTTTATTTTTATTAGGACATATCTCCCCCCCGGATCGGCAACAGAGCTGACAACTTCTGCCCCAATCCTTTTACCTATTAGTATTGCTACCCCCCTCTTTCTCTTAATACCAGCAGTAGAGTATATTTCTTTAACCCAGGAAGTTTTTAATTTTAAAGATTCTTCAGCAGATAAATGGGTTTCTTGTATGAAACCAATATCAGTTTGGGATTTACGTAATTGTGTAAGGATTGCCTTTCGTTTAATGGGTGTAGAAATCCCTCCTACGTTCCAAGACACTATTTTACATTTTTCTATTGGATCCATTTAATACAAAAAGAGGAGGAGAGGAAGAAAGAAGGAGAAGGGGAGAAGAGACCAAGGGAGGGAGAGAGAAGAAGGAGAAAAAGAAAAGAACAAAAACAACAACAAAAACAGAAACAGAAACAAAAAACAAAACAAAGCAAAAAAAAAAAAAAAAAAAAAAAAAAAAAAAAAGAAAAAATGAATTTAATTTACCCCGCACGTGGGGGAAGAGAGTCCCAGGACCCATGTCTGTTGGACAGCACGGGTCTACCCTAATAGGAACCTGAGTTTCAGCCATTTTTTTTTATTAACTTCCAGTGTTTATTGTACTCCTGTCCTCTATTTATTAAGTTAAAGGTTCAAGTGTTTTATAGAACTTTTCAGCCTGACTGGCTTCTTCAAACCAGTGCGTTTTCTCAAGTGCTATGACCTTAAGTTTGTGGGGGTATATTATCATCGCCCGATAGCCTTTTTCTATAAATTTGGAGCAGATAGGAGCAAGCTCCCGTCTTTTAGTTGCTGTGTCCACAGAAAAATCTTGAAACAATAAGATTTTTGCCCCTTCAAAAGTAATCGGTTGCTGTCTACGATAATACTGAAATAAAGTTACTTTGTCCTGGTAGTTCAATAATTTTGCTATAACCGGTCTAGGTTTATTTCTGCTTTTATTATCTATGCGAAGGGGGCCAAGTCTATGCGCTCTCTCAACCAAAATAGGTTGATGTGTGGATGGTATTTTCAACAGTTTGAGTAATAATTCTGAAATAAAGGGAATAAGGTTCTCATTTTGTTGTTCCTCTGGAAGACCCACAACTCTCACATTGTTCCTTCTGGATCTATTCTCTAGATCCTCTAGTTTGTTTTGAATTTTTTGTATATTAGTACTTGCATTTTCAAGATTGGAACCATGCAGAGTTGTTAGGTCCTCCAGATCAGATACCCTTTGTTCCGCTTCCTGCAATCTAGAAAAAAAAAAAGATGAATAAGAAGAAAAAATACAACAAAGTAGAGGGTGAATGTGAAGTTTTGAGGAGGTAATTAATCCTCCAGCTAGGAGGTGAGGATATAGTGAGGTGGTGAAAGTGACGTGAGGGTGGGGAGAAAAATAGGAAGTGCCTATATGGGGGTGCTTAATTATTTATGTGAGAGATCCAGCCATACAGGTAGGGAGAAGTGAATCTTTATTGAAAATGTGTGAGTTTTATCCCACTTGTTTACACCTAGGAGAAAGGGTACATTTTTAGATCCTCGCTACTGAGTAACAAAATCTTCCAATTAGTTTTGCGTCTTTAATTCCCTTTATGTACACTTTATTGAATTATATTACCAGTGGATATTCATGAAGAGTTATGTTTTAACAAATATTTATTTGTATACAGGGAGTTTAGACTGGCCTATCCCTGTGCCCAGATAAATCTTTGAAAAATTTAGAAAAGTAGATTTGGTATAGAGAGTCAATGTTATCTAAACCTTCTAAGGAGGGTTAATGTTTACTTTAGTATTGAGGTCCAAGAAGGATTTTTCCTCTCAGCCCTTTCTCTTCCCTTTCCCTTTTCCCCTCCTGCTTTAGAAGAGAAGAGAAGATATATAGTTAACAGGTAGATTTACCTTGAACCTAGAGCCAATTAATAAGTTATGACAATAATATTATACTCTGAGAACTGCCCTTAACTTGAATATTAAGATAGACACAAATGGGACCCACAAGGACCTGTGATAGAATTTAGGCAGGCAAGTGCCTCCTGCGAATTAGGTTATAGAGAAAGAAATTCTGCCTCAGGTTATGTCCTTGTTTTCTCCCTGTTGCAAGAGAGACAATGTCGCTAGGAATAATACTTATAACTAAGAGTACATATGCTCTATAGTTTACCTGATAATTGTCAGGGAGGACCTGGGGTAGGCTAGTTTGAACTGTACTTAGTTCTAGGCCTTTCAGATTGCCTTACAGGATTTTTACTGTTGATTAATGCATAGAAGATAAATAATGTTTACATCTTATAAGTTTGTCTTCTTTTACTATATAAGTACCGAGGGATTTGGCCTTCCTAGTCCGCTGACCTCAAGGATTTATCCTTGAATCAGTGTGCTGAATTGAAGATTCAGAGCGTATAACCTTTCTAAGATGGGCCCCCCAGTGAAAGATGAGTTACATTGGTAAACAATAGCTTATATAGTGGTTGAGTCAGCCTTTGCTCTGTGTAACCAGTTTGTGCTGAGTAGCAGTGATAGTAGTTCTAAGAGAGCTCTTGGCAGCAGTAGATTAACTCTTGTACAGATGTCGGCCTAACAGGCCTGAAGCTTAGGTGGAAGTAAATGAGCAGTCAGGTCTTGATTTAGGAAGTATAGAAGCAAGGACTAATGGGGGCTCTAGCAGTGTTTATTACATAAGATATTCAGAAATATAAGTTCTGAATTCTAGTTTAATTTACCAGAAAGTCAGACGCATATCCCTATTGGGGTTCCCCCCTCTATCTCATTCTAAAAATAACAATAAAAGTTTTATAACAATGTTAAACCTGCCCACATAGAAGAGTATTTTAGGTAGAGACCCTTTTGACTTACAAAGCATAAATTAAGCTATGCTACGGTGAGACTAATTTTAACAATTTGGCTTTAAGGGTCTTTAATGCTTTTTAGCACAGGAAAGATATGTATTTGCAACAGTAAATTTTTCTGTAGTATGTGTTTTTCTTCTCCTTCCCTTCCTTCCCTCTTGATATGACAGTTTTATTTACTCTTATTTATGAATGATATCTCAGCTTTTGACCTTATGTCAAGTTTAAGATCAAAGCCTATGCAGTATATATTTACATACAAATTTAAGCGTGGCTTATTGCAAGATACAGAAAAAACAAAAAAACAGAGAAACTGCCAGCACCTTGGCTAGCACAGACCTTATATGCTTAGATATACTTTGATGAGTACCAATATTGCTTGAGTAACCCACAGAAATTGAAGAAAATAACACTTATATATACAGAGAACTGCTTCAGTAATTAACTCTTGAGAGTCCAGCCTATAATTTGAGAAGCACAGATCAGCCAGTGCTCTATAGTGCCTTTTCCTGTTTCCCCATACAGGAGCAGGTCCTTCAGGTTTCAGTGAGAGGTATAGAGTTTAATAACACAGTTTATAACATGGATATTACACAAATCCTCCACAGTTTCCCTCTATAGAGGATCAGAGAACAGCAGTCCCAGGAAACCGTCTCTCTGTGCCCCTGAGCACATTAATCTTTCAAGGGCAGTCTAGCAAGGCAATGCAAGCTAAAAATTTGGCTCCAAACTATGCTTTTGCTAAGTCTTCAGAGAGTGCAATAAATCAGCCTGATGTCCGGTGAGATCCAAGAGTTCAGCTCTCTGCACATAACCCTGTGGCTCACAGTGCTGTCAACCTCAGCAAAGAGCAAGTTCAGGTACAACACATACAGATCCCCAGCAATTCTATGGCCCCCTGCTGCCCTCTACAACTATTCCTATGGCAGTAAGACTTCTAGCTTAGCTAGAGAACTCACCCCCTCCTGTGGTGTACGGCCTTTGGCGGTTGTCAGATCGCTTTCCGTCCGTTTTGGCCCAGATGATGTATCCGGCGCTCCTGAGCTGGCTCTCCCGATGGAGACCGCACTCAACTCCCCCCACGCAGCACCGGTGGGGGGGGAGTGGGCGGCGCCGCACCAGGCGGCCGATCAGCAGGGGAACAAGCTGTGTCTCCGGTCCACGCTCTCAAGCCGGGTCCAACTCCCCCCCACGCAGCACCGGTGGGGGAGGGAGAGGGGTGAGCCCCAGCTGACAGGGCCGAGAAACAGAGCAGCTGCTGGTAGGTAAGTTGGAGAGCCCACTTTGACGCTTGGCTGTCAGATGTGATAGATGCAGAGAGGGGGGAGGATCGATATCTAGAGAAAGTGTCTCAGTTCCGTTGTGAGGTAGGAAAAGAGCAGCAGGGGGCGGTTTTAGGCTTGTTAATAGCAGGAGGAAGCCGGGTCCGTGGCGCTAGATGTGATGGGGAGGAAAAAAAAGAAAGCCTTTTGACTTAAGTTGGTCTTAGTGAGTTAGGGAGTACTCTGAAGTCCAGGTAGCCAACGACAAAAGTCCAACAGTGGGATGGAGTGCCACTGTTGATGGGTCCGGAGTAGTTCTTGCAGCTTGTCCAGGGGGAAGCCCCAAACCAGGGGCTGGCGCAAAAAAACTACCGCCAATGTCCAGGAGACTGGAGAGACGAGCCTAGCCACAGCTGTGTAGCTCCTCCTCCACCGGAAAACCCCAGAGAATGCAATTTTAAACAACTTTCTAATTTACTTTAATCATCAAATTTGCTTTGTTCTCTTGTTATTCTTAGTTGAAAGCTAAACCTAGGTAGACTCATATGCTAATTTCTAAGCCCTTGAAGGCCGCCGCTAATCTGAATACATTTCATATTTTTTCACAGCTAGAGGGCGTTAGTTCATGTGTTTCATATAGATTACATTGTGCTCATGCACATGAAGTTATTTAAGAGTCAGCATTAATGGCCTGAAATGCAAGTCTGTCAAAAGATCTGAGATAAGGAGGCAGTCAGCAGAAGCTTAGAAACTTACACCTAGATTATGAGTTTTGCGCTAGAGGCTATGCGGTGCTAACGAGCAGTTTATGCTCACCGCTCACTTACAGACAGCGCTGGTATTACGGGTTTTTACAACCCAGACAAGAAGTGAGCGTTGAGCAAAATTTTGCTCCTTAGCACACTCCAATACCAGCGCTGCTTACGTTAGAGCTGGTGTAACGTGCTTGTGCACGATTTCCCCATATGAATCAACATGGAGAGCCGGCTGTAAAAAGTCTAACACCTGCAAAAAAGCAGTGTAAAGTTCCCTAACGCAGCCCCATTGATTCCTATGGGGAAATAAAAGTTATGTCTACATCTAACACCCTAACATGAACCCCGAGTCTAAACACTCCTAATCTTACACTTATTAACCCCTAATCTGCCGCCCTCGACATCGCCGCAACCTACATTATATTATTAACCCCTAATCTGCCACTCCGGACACCGCCGCCACCTACATTATACTTATGAACGCTTAATCTTCTGCCCTCAACATCGCCGACACCTACATTATATTTATTAACCCCTAATCTGCCACCCCCTATGTTGCCGCCACCTACCTACATTTCTTAACCACTAATCTGCTGCCCCCAACGTCGCCGCCACTATAATAAACATATTAACCCCTAAACCGCCACACTCCCTCCTCGCAAACATTAGTTAAATATTATTAACCCCTAATCTGCCGGCTCTAACATCAACGCCACCTACCTACATTTATTAACCCCTAATCTGCCGCCCCCAATGTCGCCTCCACTATATTAAAGTTATTAACCCCTAAACCTAAGTCTAACCCTAAACCTAACACCCCCTAACTTAAATATAATTAAAAGAAATCTAAATAAAATTACTATAATTAACTAAATAATTCCTATTTAAAACTAAATACTTACCTGTAAAATAAACCCTTAGCTAGTTACAATATAACTAATAGTTACATTGTATCTAGCTTAGGGTTTATTTTTATTTTACAGGCAAGTTTGTATTTATTTTAACTAGGTAGAATAGTTATTAAATAGTTATTAACTATTTAATAACTACCTAGCTAAAATAAATACAAGGTTACCTGTAAAATAAAACTTAACCTAAGTTACAATTACACCTAACACTACACTATAATTAAATTAATTCCCTAAATTAAATACAATTAAATACAATTAAAATAAAATAAAAGTACAAAAAAACCCCACTAAATTACAGAATATAATAAACAAATTACAACCTTTTAAACTAATTACACCTAATCTAATCCCCCTAACAAAATAAAAAAGCCCCCCAAACTAAAAAAGCCCTACCCTACACTAAATTACAAATAGCCCTTAAAAGGGCCTTTTGCGAGGCATTGCCCCAAAGTAATCAGCTCTCTTACCTGTAAAAAAAATTACAAATCCCCCCAACATTAAAACCCACCACCCACACAACCAACCCTACTCTAAAACCCACCCAATACCCCCGTAAAAAAAACTAACACTAACCCCTTGAAGATCACCTTACTAGAGAAGTCTTCATCAAACCGGGCCAAAGTCCTCAACAAAGCCGGGAGAAGTCTTCATCCAAGCCGGGTGAAGTGGTCCTCTAGACGGGCAGAAGCCTTCATCCAGACTGCATCTTCTATCTTCATCCTTCCGGCGCAGAGCAGGTCCATCTTCAAGCCATCCAATGCGGAGCATCCTCTTCAATCGTTGGCTAACACAGAATGAAGGTACCTTTAAGTGACGTCATCCAAGATGGCGTCCCTTCAATTCCGATTTGCTGATAAAATTCTATCAGTCAATCGGAATTAAGATTGAGAGAAAAATAGATTGCGCTAAAGAATATATATGTATATATATGACTGGTAAATATCTTTGTATCAAAATACACACGTAATAAATCTTGCTAAAATGCAACAAAAAAAAGAATTATATCAATAGGATAAAAAACACAAGATAGAGAAATATAGATAGTTGCAGGTAGTTGCAAATCAAAGAAACAAATTTCAGCCTATTTGTGTTATCCCTTTAAATGGTATATAGTAGGAGGCGGAGCTAGCAACTAAAGGAAGCAGACGCACAGAGTGAGAGCTCTCTGACTTAAGGCATTAAAACCGGGTTTTCTGCAATAAAACCCAGACTAATTCAGGACCGGTTTACCCCTCCAGACTAGTAAAGTGCAGCTCAACTATATTGGGGGTGAACACTTATGCATCGGGCACTAATAAACACTACCTGACCTGACGGTGTGCAAGGAGAAATTGCCCGCATGTAACAGCGCAGTCTGGACGGACCGGATCGTACCCCATAACAGAACCTTGGGACTATCAGGGCGGAACAGGTGTTACCTGATCTTCGGGGGAATCTGCATATTGACCCGACACAGCGGAGTGCTGAAGCCGCGCTGAGAATTGGCGCGAAGACCCGCCATCTTGCCTAATCCACCATACTTTACCCGAGCAAGGCCCAGAGAGACGGCGGAGACCACCGGAGGTGTCGGGTGCCATCGGACCCACACATCAGCAAGGAGAAACAAGCATCGGAAGGTAGGGGGGACCTGGGGAGGAGATTGTAGAGGTGAGGTGGTCCACAAACTAAAAAAACAGCATACAATCCGGCTTAGGGCCCCACTCACTCCCAGTGAAGCTTAACAAACTCTGGACTGTCAGTGGCTATTAAAACAGAACCTCCAGGAATAAAAATCAAGAAACATACTTCTAAGGCCCTTTCTGTAACTACAGAACTTGCAGCGCCCTGACCTCTATCATATAGACACCTTAGCTCCACTAACCCTCTCGCCAATATTTCTCCCAGGCATCCCCAGAAACAATCACAGCTGCAAATCTATTGCAGAAACTGGACATTGTGAACAGAACTTACAAACCAGGGACTGTGCTATAACAGAATATTGTTCCCCTTTTAAACAAAAGCTTCACCCACCCTGGTGGTCCCGAGAACTATATAATCAAACTGAAATACATACTTTGAAAGCGGTTTTGCCTTGACCTGCTCTGTAAGATCCCAAGCCTCCTCAAATATAAGCAACACTTAAAGGGGGAATTTTTCTTTTAATAAAACTTGGGGCTTATCCAGTACTCTACCGGACATTATATTTAATTGCATGCTAAGTGAGTGCACCTTCCACAACTTTAAACCTCATCTAAGCAACATGTAACCTATGGCAACAGAAGGGGGGGACACTTGCTTCTACATATGCTGCAAAGGAGACTAAGCAAGGCGCTGCCGGTCACTTAAATGAAGAAGAACCGCTGACATATAATCATACCTTAGTGAGGGATCTTACCTCCCCCCTTCTCTCTCTTTTTGCCTCTTTTCTCTTATTGCCTCAACTCCCTTGAAACATTAACCCCATCTGGGGAGACTATTGCTCCTGGAACTGTGCTCCACCATATCCTGAGACAGAGAAAGACAAGGAACTTTTTAACCACCCTAAACTACAAAAGTGACCCCTATTTCTGGCGCCACTAGAGCCAATATCTGCTATATTTAACATACCAAAGCAATGGCGACCAGGAGAGGAGGGAAGGGAGAGAAAATAACTAACCCAAACACTCCTTCAACAGTATCTTCCTTTTTTAAAGCCTCTCATCCAACCAAAATTAATAAGGACATGGAGACAGACGAAGAATTAGATCAACCCTCACAGCCATCCAATGTAGACCAATCCCCTATTACTAGAGCGGATCTGCACTCCCTAGTATCCAAAAAAGACCTAACGGACAACTTTGAAAAGCTGTGGGAGAAGATAGACTCCATACACACGTCAGTGACATCCAGTCTTGCTGAAATTAAATCTGATCTCACAGGCATGGGAAACAGAATCGACATATTGGAAGACCAAAAAGATGCGATGGTGGAAAATGTAGATGAAATAGCGCAAACTGTCTCTAACCAACAACAGCTCCTACAGGACATGCAGGATAAGATGGAGGATTTAGAGAACAGGAGCAGAAGAAACAATATTAGGTTAAAAGGAATCCCAGAAGATGTCACAAATCAAAACATTCCAGCATATATTGCACAACTCTTCAGCCAGATAACAGGCTCACCCCCTGAGTACACATTCCACGTGGAGAGAGCACACAGAGCTCTTAAAGCTAAAACAAAAAATGGAATACCCCCAAGAGATGTAATAGTTAAATTGACATTCTTTCCTGATAAAGAAAAAATACTGCAAGCTTCTAGGAAAAACCCTACCTTTAAATTTCAGGGAAACATAATACAATTTTTCCAAGATCTGAGTCTGTGCACCCTACAGTGCAGGGGCTCATTGAGACCACTAACTACCATCTTACGCAAACAGCAAATCCCTTACAGGTGGGGATTCCCCTTTGTCTTAAGCATCCTCAAGGACTCTAAAACCATAAATATTAAAAACCAAGAGGATATCCCGGAGGTATGTGACTTACTGGGCTTGGAGCCACCGACCCTCCCGGAACAAGATTTACCACCACCACGGAAGGAACCCTCAGGGAGCTCTAAAACCCAAAATGACCTGGCAGAAGGTCAATAATAAGAGGCAAAAAACCAGTGAACTCAGAGATAAAATATCGTGAACTCTTTCCTTTTTTTTTCTTGGGTTCCCTCTCATACAACAAGAGACTTAGAGAAAGGGGAAACCACAAGGATTCTTCATAGACATGAGACCTCAACACTTGAGCACCATTGACCACTCTTAGGAACTGACCCCCACCAGCTATCTGAACTACATGAGACTAACACCATATCATGGACAGATATTATTCTTCCATCACTTCTCCTAGCTGGTTGGGAGGTAGACGCACTCTGCGATTACTCTCGCCCTGCTAATATTTCAGAGAAGTGGACAGATACCCCCCACTACCTAAGGTTGAGTGGCTATCACACAACCTTTAAGATGCCCTCGGGCACTGTTAAGTTGTCCCATTGTTAGGGACCAGTTAGATATTGACTGTTTAATATGTTGTTATTTATCCTTTGCTCTTCTTTTTCCCCCTCTCAGCGATCCCTCCGAAATAAAGGCTCATAAACTACAACCCGCCACAATGGACCAGACTTCCTGGGGTAAGATAAATCATTGTCTAGAACACATGTACTTGCATAGCCCACCAATCACACACATGCAATCCTACACAAACATCTATGAATAACAGAATCAGACTGATATCTCACAATGTTCGGGGCCTCAATACTGATATTAAGCGAAGGATGGCAATGAATCAGTATAGGGCACTGAACGCCAATATAGTATTCCTGCAAGAAACACACTTTCTTAGAGACAGCCCCCCGAAATACTGGACAAAGCAATTCACCACACACTATCACGCCACGGCACCCAAGAAGACTCGAGGGGTGTCTATCCTGATACATTCTTCAGTAGGGTTCCATCATGACAGCACACTGGCCGACCCTGAAGGTAGATATTTAATAGTGAGGGGACGCATCCTGGACAGTGAGGTCACCCTATGTAACGTATATGCACCCAATGATAACCAGCATACATTTTTTACCACTGTGGCCCGACTCTTGACAGGTTGGACACAAACTAAGATTATACTAGCAGGAGACTTCAACATAACTATGACCCCTATTCAAACCCCACGCATCAGAACACTGACTCCTAAACACCACAGACACAACCGCATTATCAAAGACATACAAGACTCATTTGCACCACACACTCTTAGGGACACATGGAACACACTATATGGTACTACCACAGACACTACCTTTTATTCAGCTGCACATGACTCCTATACTAGACTAGACTACATCTACACAAGCCAGATACTGCTGCCCATGTTACGAAGTTCGAGCATACACGCTTGCGTGTGGTCAGACCACTCCATAATTTCGGCTGACCTAGAGGGATTAAGGGATATTAATAGAACCAGGACTTGGACATATGACACCACCTTGCTGAGATCCAACCAAGACCATAATGACATACTTCGTGCCATGACTGAATTTTGGACTATTAACACCGACTCCACCACTAATCCTATGTACTCTTGGGCTGCTCATAAAGCAGTGCTCAGAGGTTTATTAATCCAACTCAAAGCTCAACATACCAAGAAATATAGAACCCACATAGCACAATTACACAAAGATATTGAAGTATTGGAGAGACAGCACAAATTGACCAAGAGTCCAGCAGCGCTGCGAGACCTACAAGACAGGAAACAATCCCTAACTACACTATTAAATACACAAGCAGCAAGGGCGGCGCAGCGACTTAAATCACAGTACTTTATCTATGCGAACAAACCAGACAGATTTATGGCACATAGGATTAGGGAGAGATGCAAAGCGTCAGCGATACCCTCAATATAAACAGAGGGGGGCACTCTAACCTCCCATCCCCAGGAGATAGTTGATACCTTTGCAAACTTCTATGGCAAACTCTATGACGGAGAAAAGGTGACTCACAACGCGGAGACAGTGACCCTAACAGGAAAATTCTTAAATGACTGCAGACTAACATCGCTTACAATAGAACAAAGGGACACCCTTGATGCCCAGATAACTCCTGCGGAGATCCTAGGGGCCATTAAAGATTTAAAACCGGGGAAAGCAGCAGGACCCGACGGTTTCCCGGGAGAGTATTATAAACTTTTTAAAAGCACACTTGTCCCTCACTTAACTAAGTTTTGTAATTTTATCCTGGAGGGTAATTCCATCCCCCGGGAATTACTAGATGCAAAAATAGTAGTTATCCCCAAACCAGATAAGGACCATAAAAAATGCAGAAACTATCGCCCCATATCTTTAATCAATCAGGATCTTAAGATCTTTACAAAAATTTTAGCTAACCGCCTTAAACCGATCATGCCATCCCTAGTCCACCCTGACCAAGTGGGATTTATACAACATAGAGAAGCCCCAGATAACATCAGACGAGTGATTAACTTGGTCCACTACCTAGAAAAAAACGCAAACGCCTTCTCTGGTCCTATCACTGGATGCGGAGAAGGCATTTGATAGAATAGACTGGAAATATATGTTTGCAGTCATGGAGGAGATGGGCTTCTGAGACACTTTTCTGTCCGCTCTGCGGGCTATTTACTCCAACCCACGGGCCCAGGTAACTTCGGGGGGTATAGATCCAACTCCTTCCCCATACTGAACGGGACAAGACAGGGGTGCCCTTTGTCACCCCTGTTGTTTGCCCTCTGTATTGAACCACTGGCGGCCAAGATTCGGGCCCACCCGGACATATCGGGAGTTCAGGCAGCCCACTCTGAATACAAAATCTCTTTATTTGCGGACGACATCTTGCTTACCATCACTAAGCCGCTCATATCACTTCCTAATCTACATTTGTTACTGGGTGAATTCTCAAATATATCGGGATACAAAATAAATATGGAGAAAAGCGAACTCCTCCCAGTGGCCATTCCCCCACACACACGGAAAATAATAGAACTCAACTTTGAGTTTCGGTGGGCTCCCAAAACAATAAGATATTTAGGTATCAATCTCCCGGTTCAGATGCAACTATTGTATAAATACAACTATACTCCGCTCCTCAACCAATTTAGAAAAGACCTGGCAGGGTGGCGGATGTGTGGCTTTTCCTGGATGGGAAGAGTAGCGCTGATCAAAATGAACATGCTCCCACGCATATTATACCTTTTTCGGGCCCTCCCCATCAAATTGATCAAAACAGATATTGTTAAACTACAGGCTGATATATTAGCTTTTATTAGAGGGCCAAAATCGGCCAGAATAGCAAAACAAGTGGTCTGTAGGAGTAGAGCGGCGGGGGGAGTGGGAGCCCCAGATCTCTTGGAATACTATAAAGCCGTCAGACTAGCCCAAGACTCCTGCCTCATGAGAAGATCGGAAGAGGCCACCTGGGTATTCCTGGAGATGGAACTAGGGGGATGGGAGGAAAGAGACTCGATTCTATGGGACGCACAAACCACTCACCCAACTAAGACATATACCAAAACATACACTACGGACCTGACTATAAAGACTTGGACACAGACACTTAAAAGAGCAGACTTGTTCCCGGAATTCTCTTTAATGACACCAATTAGATGCCTCTTATCAGGAGACTCCCGCAGACTAGTGACCAAATGGGAAAACAAGGGGCTTTACAGAGTAGCGGATGTAATACAGGGGGGACAATTACTTCCTTTTACCCAGCTGCAGACAAAACTGATTCCTATAAAGCTCCACTGGTACCTATATCTCCAGTTACGTTCCTCCTTACACTTATTCCTGAAAAACTCAAAAAAGGGACAAAATACGGTGTTAGAGACCTATAGCACAAGCCTCACAAGGACCAAACACAATATCTCTAAAATATACATAACACTACAGACACCTCCAAACAGATCTAAATCCATGATAATGGCAAACTGGGAGAAAGACTTGAACATAAGTAAGGAAGTACAGGAATGGGAGGAACTATTCCAAAGGGCTGATAAAGGATTAATTAGTATGGATCTGAAGGAAAATGTCACAAAGACCCTATTTAGATGGTACTTAACCCCAGTGAGGACGGCCCATATACAGCCACACAGCAGAAACTTATGCTATAGAGGGTGCGGAGAGTTGGGATCCTATAAACACATGTGGTGGGAGTGTAGGGAAATACAGGGGACATGGCAAAAACTCTCTGCCCTCATTAGCCAACTACTAGAAGAAGAGGTTACACTCACTATCCAACAAGCATTACTACACGACAACATAGATAGATTCCACAGATACATCAACACATTCATCAGGATTCTGTGCACGGTGACAAGGGTATGCATTGCAAAATACTGGAAGATAGGATCACCACCATGGTTAGAAGTATACAATAAAATATGCCACACCTACACTATGTATGAATATGCAACAGACACGTTAAACAACAGGGCCTCCTTTCAGAAGACATGGTACTACTGGATCAGCAATGCAACACTCCCCAGAGGAGAACGAGCTGGCCGACTTAACCCCTAGAGGTTGGATTTAAGTATCTTCCGCAGGCCTTGGAGGATCGCTGGGAGGGGGGACTCTATCTCCCCCTCCTCTTCCCTTTCCCCCCCCTACCCCTCCCCCCCCTACCCTTTTCTGAAACCATTATGTTTGAAAAGAGTTTTTGAGGAAAACTACATACCTTAATCTGAATGTTTACTTGATTATTCCGAGAGTTTAGAATTTATCAACCTTGTTTTTTTGCTGTCCTATTACTGAGCAACAAACACATATGATGATTATTTTGTAACAATCAATCTGGAACAACCTCCAGGATACAAAGACTCAATTTGGATGACTCTGAATATTGATACAGTGTTCCAGAACCCTCTGCACACAAAGATAGATCTCTTTGGGACTATGAAAGGTATTGGGATGTGGGGGAGGATGGTGGAGAACACTGCTTGGGTACATTGGGATTATCATCTACTGTTATCTTGACGATTATGTTTCTGGAGAAATGGTTGATCAGTCTTTGTATTGTAAGTAAACAAGAATTATGTTACCAATAAAAAATATTTAAACATAAATGGTATATAGTACCTTACGGTTACTGGTTGTGTCCATACAATCAAAAAATGTTCAGATTGAGTCTAGTCCAATTATATTCTTTTATTGGATATTTCAAGAAGAAAAAGGCATATGTTGCTTTCCTTAATTGTAAACAATTTGTTGAATGGCTGTTTTCGTGCTGCCTGTAATCAGCCGGGCAATCCAATCCTCAGCTCCAATAAAGTATCATGTAAAAGAGAAAAAAAGACAGAGGCGCACAGGGCCGACTCAAGTGAAATATTTTATTAACAGTGAAATATACACATAAAAACTAACACTTACAAGATTTGTAAGTGCTAAAAAGCACATCAGTTGAGCACTGTGTAAGTACAGCTGCTGCTCCTCCACACCAGGTTTGAGATGGAAATTTTCAGGCACGGTATCCGGAACCCCTGCACTGATGACCGTGGATAGGATTCTAAGACAGCTGGCCAAACGCTTGCTCTTTAGTAGCCTAACGCGTTTCCCCCGATCAGCGGCCGGGCTTCTTCATGAGGCAGTAGTGAAGTATGTGTTTGGAATTGCGCCTTTGTTATTTAAAGGAGAGACAGCCAATTATCATAAAGAGGTGTGTTGCTTGGCCAATCCTGTTCATAGGTGTGTCTCATATCACTCCACATACACAGACTTTTAGTTCGCTGCAGTGTAAATGATGCCTTATCAAACATTTTTACATCAAATTGCTAGATACCACATAATATATACAAAAGAAATACTTATAAAACTAGTTAAGATTAACATACTAAATTGTCACAAAAGAGTTATATAAAAGAGTTATATAAAAGAGTATACGTAGTTATTCTTTAAGGTTTGACCGCTACTATATACACAATAACGTTTTATGCCCAAAGTATAATCGCAAAGGGCGCGGTCAGTATTAAAACTTTATTTACATAAAGTAATTGTCCCCATACTATTCCTTTTTCCCTGAAGCAGTCTATCAGGGCTTTGACTGTACTATTATTGGATTACTATAGAAGTTTGGTACTGTGTTCTACGTATTACGTACTGTGTGCTAGCTGTATCATTGGATAGAATAGAACAGTATATTACAATAATGGTGATAACAAATAATAAAAAAAATAATATAACTCTTTTGTGACAATTTAGTATGTTAATCTTAACTAGTTTTATAAGTATTTCTTTTGTATATATTATGTGGTATCTAGCAATTTGATGTAAAAATGTTTGATAAGGCATCATTTACACTGCAGCGAACTAAAAGTCTGTGTATGTGGAGTGATATGAGACACACCTATGAACAGGATTGGCCAAGCAACACACCTCTTTATGATAATTGTCTCTCTCTCCTTTAAATAACAAAGGCGCAATTCCAAACACATACGTCACTACTGCCTCATGAAAAAGCCCGGCCGCTGATCGGGGGAAACGCGTTAGGCTACTAAAGAGCAAGCGTTTGGCCAGCTGTCTTAGAATCCTATCCCCGGTCATCAGAGCAGGGGTTCCGGATACCGTGCCTGAAAATTTCCATCTCAAACCTGGTGTGGAGGAGCAGCAGCTGTACTTACACAGTGCTCAACTAATGTGCTTTTTAGCACTTACGAATCTTGTAAGTGTTAGTTTTTATGTGTATATTTCACTGTTAATAAAATATTTCACTTGAGTCTGCCCTGTGCGCCTCTGTCTTTTTTTCTCTTTTACATGATACAATCGGAATTAAGGTAGAAAAAATCCTATTGGCTGATGCAATCAGCCAATAGGATTGAAGTTCAATCCTATTGGCTAATCCAATCAGCCAATAGGATTGAGCTCGCATTCTATTGGCTGATTGGATCAGCCAATAGGATTGAACTTCAATCCTATTGGCTGAGTGCATCAGCCAATAGGATTTTTTCTACCTTAATTCCGATTGGCTGATAGAATTCTATCAGCCAATAGGAATTGAAGGGACGCCATCTTGGATGATGTCACTTAAAGTTACCTTCATTCTGTGTTAGCCGTCAATTGAAGAGGATGCTCCGTGTCGGATGTCTTGAAGATGGACCCGCTCCACGCCGGATGGATGAAGATAGAAGATGCCGTCTGGATGAAGACTTCTGCCTGTCTGGAGGACCATTTCGCCCGGCTTGGATGAAGACTTCTCCCGGCCTCGTTGAGGACTTCGGCCCAGTTGGATGAAGACTTCTCCCGGTAATTTGATCTTCAAGGGGTTAGTGTTAGGTTTTTTTAAGGGGGTATTGGGTGGGTTTTAGAGAAAGGTTGGTTGTGTGGGTGGTGGGTTTTAATGTTGGGGGGGATTTGTACTTTTTTTTCAGGTAAAAGAGCTGATTACTTTGGGGCAATGCCCCACAAAAGGCCCTTTTAAGGGCTATTTGTAATTTAGTGTAGGGTAGGGCTTTTTTATTTTGGGGGGGCATTTTTATTTTGTTAGGGGGATTAGATTCGGTGTAATTAGTTTACAAATATCGTATTTGTTTATTATTTTCTGTAATTTAGTGGGAGTTTTTTGTACTTTAGATAATTAATTTAATTGTATTTAATTGTTGTTAGATTAGTTGATTTATTTAATTATAGTGTAGTGTTAGGTGTAATTGTAACTTAGGTTAGGTTTTATTTTACAGGTACTTTTGTATTTATTTTAGCTAGGTAGTTATTAAATGGTTAATAACTATTTAGTAACTATTCTACCTAGTTAAAATAAATACAAACTTGACTATAAAATAAAAATAAACCTTAAGCTAGCTACAATGTAACTATTAGTTATATTGTAGCTAGCTTAGGGTTTATTTTATAGGTAAGTATTTAGTTTTAAAAAGGAATTATTAAGTTAATGATAGGAATTTTATTTAGATTTATTTAAATTATATTTAAGTTAGTGGGGGTTAGGGTTAGATTTAGATTTAGGGGTTAATAACTTTATTATAGATGTTGGGGGTGGCAGATTAGAGGTTAATAAATGTAGGTAGGTGTCGGCGATGTTAGGTATGGCAGATTAGGGGTTAATAATATTTAACTAATGTTTGCGAGGCGGGAGTGCAGCAGTTTAGGGGTTAATATATTTATTATAGTGGTGGCGATGTCCGGTTCGGCAGATTAGGGGTTAAAATTTTCATTTTAGCGTTTGCGATGTGGGGGGCCTCAGTTTAGGGGTTTTTAGTTTTTTTATGGGTGTTAGTGTACTTTTTAGCACTTTAGTTAAGAGTTTTATGCTACAGCGTTGTAATGTAAAACTCTTAACTACTAACTTTAAAATGTGGTACCAGTCTTGACAGGAGAGGGTCTACCGCTCACTTTTTGTCAGACTCGTAATACCGGCGCTATGCAAGTCCCATTGAAAAAAGAGGATACGCAATTTACGTAAGTGGATTTGCGGTATTTCCAAGTCTGGACAAAAAAGTGAGCGGTACACCTGTACCTGCAAGACTCGTAATACCAACGGGCGTTAAAAAGCAGCGTTGGGACCAGCCAACGCTGCTTTTTAAGCCTAACGCACAACTCGTAATCTAGACGAAGGTAATAACAGAGGTAAAGAGTTTATTTCTATAAAAGTGTTGGTTATGCAAAACTGAGGAGTGGTAAATAAAGAGATAATCTATTGCCTAGATTTGGAGTTTTGCGTTAGAAGGGGTGCGTTAGCTACGCATGCTTTTTTTTGGCTGCACCTTTTAAATACCGCTGGTATTTAGAGTTCACAGAATGGCTGGGTTTTCAGTGCGTTAGGCTCCAAAAAGGGAGCGTAGAGCATAATTTACCGCCACTGCAACTCTCAATACCAGTGGTGCTTACGGACGCGGCCAGCTTCAAAAACGTGCTCGTGCACGATTCCCATAGGAAACAATGGGACAGTTTGAGCTGAAAATAAACCTAACACCTGCAAAAAAGCAGCGTTCAGCTCCTAACGCAGCCCCATTGTTTCCTATGGGGAAACACTTCCTAAGTCTGCACCTAACACCCTAACATGTACCCCGAGTCTAAACACCCCTAACCTTACACTTATTAACTCCTAATCTGCTGCCCCCGCTATCGCTGACCCCTGCATATTATTATTAACCCCTAATCTGCCGCTCCGTACACCGCCGCCACCTACATTATAGCTATGTACCCCTAATCTGCTGCCCCTAACACCGCAGACCCCTATATTATATTTATTAACCCCTAATCTGCCCCCCACAACGTCGCCGCCAGCTACCTACAATTATTTACCCCTAATCTGCCGACCGGACCTCACCGCTACTATAATAAAGTTATTAACCCCTAATCCGCCTCACTCCTGCCTCAATAACCCTATAAGAAATAGTATTAACCCCTAATCTGCCCTCCCTAACATCGCCGACACCCAACTTCAATTATTAACCCCTAATCTGCCGACCGGACCTCGCCGCTACTCTAATAAATGTATTAACCCCTAAAGCTAAGTCTAACCATAACCCTAACACCCCCCTAAATTAAATATAATTTTATTCTAACGAAATAAATTAACTCTTATTAAATAAATTATTCCTATTTAAAGCTAAATACTTACCTGTAAAATAAACCCTAATATAGCTACAATATAAATTATAATTATATTGTAGCTATTTTAGGATTTATATTTATTTTACAGGCAACTTTGTATTTATTTTAACCAGGTACAATAGCTATTAAATAGTTAATAACTATTTAATAGCTACCTAGTTAAAATAATTACAAAATTACCTGTAAAATAAATCCTAACCTAAGTTACAATTAAACCTAACACTACACTATCAATAAATTAATTAAATAAAATACCTACAATTAAATCTAACACTACTGTAATAGTAGCAATTTGAACAAGCCTTTAATTTTGTGTTGTAACTCAGAAACAGCAATTGCCTAAAAAGTAGGTTTGTAACATAAAAGAAGCTTGATGAATTCGTTGTTAGTGCTTCATATAATGTATTAATATTTGCCCAATAAGTGTCAGTTTATTAACTTCATAAACTGTAATTCTTTCAGGGCAATTGTAAATGCAAACAGTTCAAATTAAGCAAAAACGTAAATTATTGTATTCCTTGATTAGGCAGGTATAGTTCATCAAATTATGTAAAAATAACGATTAATAATGGATTAAATAGTTCTGACCTGAGAACCCAGGAGTTTGATACTTGTGTCCGTTTGCTATGAACAGCAGCGTGGTACTCACAGGGAGAGCGGTTGTTGGCTACAGCTGATGACGTCACTGCTACTTGCTGTGCTGTGTCTGAAGCGGCTTGCAAATCCTGTTACCTTGTAACTGCTTCAGGATGAGATGTCGAGTCAGTTTGATTTCCTTGCAATAGGTAAAATCTTCCAGTATTGGATTAAGTAGTAGAGCTGCTAAATGTAGGAATGAAAATAAGAGATGTTATCAGTAACTTTTAGGAACTCTTCACATAGAAAATAGAGAGGCTGTTGGAGAGTGTGGAAAACTCTCAGAGACACGCTTGAGCTGTGAATCCTTTCTCAATTAACCAGCAATGAATGCTGGGGGGAAGTGCTTGATATAGGAAGCACTTAAAGGGACAGATCATTAGTAAGCAGTAACCCTGACAGAGCCCCCCACAAAAAGAACCACAGCGAGGTTCAAGGCCTGGGACGATCAGGGTTACGTCTATGGAAGAGAGAGATCAGACGTGGAGCAGATATGTTCGAGGCAGGCTCCCAGGAATCATCTTCATGTCCAAATCCTTTCCAATGAACCAAATAGAAAAGATTCCCATGACGGAGTCTAGAATCCAGAATGCTATGAACCTCATACTGCATATCAAGGGTAGCAGAAGGTATTGGGTCTGCTGATGTAACATTTGATATGGGTAGGTTACAAGGTTTGATAAGAGACACATGGAAAGTCGGATGTATCTTGAAAGTTGATGGCAGTTGGAGTGTAACTGTTGTTGGACCATTTACCCAAATGATAGGGTAAGGACCCAAAAAGAGTTTACCTAGTTTCCTACAAGGATAGGGTATCTTGAGGTTCTTAGTGGAGAGCCATACTTGTTGTCCTACGGAATATTGAGGACTAGGTCTGTGGCGAAGATCGTAGTACCTGCGTTGTGATGCTTGTGCCTGAAGAATATGTTCACGAATCGAAGAAAAGTTGGCAGAAATGTCGTTAACCAGATCATTCACCTGAGGACATGGGGTATCAACCTTCGGAAGTAGAGTGAAATTTGGATGTAAACCATAATTTACAAAAAATGGTGATGTGCCAGTTGTGGAACTCTTATTATTATTATAGGCAAATTCTGCTAGGGGCAAGTAGGAGGCCCATGAATCTTGTTGGTGAGAGCAGAAGCAACGTAGGTATTGCTCGAGCCACTGGTTCACCCTCTCCGTCTGCCCATTCGTTTGAGGATGGTAGGCAGTGGTGAGTTTTTGTTCTATATGAAGAGCAGCACACAAATTTCTCCAGAACATAGATGTGAATTGGGTTCCACGGTCACTAAGGATGGTTTTAGGTATTCCATGCAATCTTACAATGTTTTGAATGAACAATTCACTTGTGATCTTGGAAGTGGGTAGGGAGGCAATCGGTGTGAAATGTGCCATCTTTGAGAATAGATCGGTGACAACCATTATAGTGGTGTAATTGTTAGAGACAGGTAAGTCCACGATAAAGTCCAGAGATACCGCCTCCCAAGGTACTTGTGGTACAGGTAAAGGCTGTAAAAGACCCGCAGGAAGTTGTTTAGAAGGTTTGTAGGTTGCACATATAACGCATTTAGATATATATTCTTTGAGATCAAGGTTAAGAGTAGGCCACCAAAAAGATCTCTTTAGTAAATCCAAAGTTTTATCCCTTCCCATGTGTCCAGCAAGGGGGGACTCATGAACTGTTTTCAAGATTGAAGATCTAAGATTTGGAGGTATGTATAGCTTCCCGTCCTTGTAGAGTAAGCCGTCAGAATTGTAGGTAAGATCTGTATGAGGTACTGATGGGTCAATAGCAATAGCATCTTTTAACACTGTAGTTAGACTTGTTATAACACCAATGATAGAGTCCTTAGGGACAACAGTAGTAGGAATGCATGATATTATAGGTTTAGGACCTTGTCTAGAGAGGGCTTCAGCCTTGCCATTTTTAGTACCAGGCCTGTAGGTAATGATGTAATGGAAACGAGAAAAGTAAAGACTCCAGCGTAATTGTCTGGAGGATAGGGTTCGATTGGACTGAAGATATTGCAGATTTTTGTGGTCAGTATATATGACAGTTGGTTGTGTTGCGCCCTCAAGCAAGTGCCTCCAGTGATCGAAGGAACACTTTATTGCAAGTAATTCTTTCTCGCCAACTGGATAATTTAACTCTGCTGGTTGCATCAATCTAGAGAAAAATGCGACTGGGTGTAAGGGATCTTTGAACAATTTCCGTTGAGAGAGGATTGCCCCTATTGCGAACTCAGAAGCGTCAACTTCCAGGATGAATTGCTTTTCTAAATCCGGGTATTGGAGAATGGGTGCTGTAGTGAATTTATTTTTTAAAAGGTCAAATACCTGTTGAGTATGGCTTGTCCACCTGAAAGGATGATTCAGTTTGGTGAGCTCAGTAAGAGGTTTGGTAATAGCAGCAAATCCAGGAATGAATTTCCTATAATAATTTGAGAAGCCAAGGAAACGTTGAACATCTTTCTTACATTGAGGAGTTGGCCAGTTATGAATAGCCTGAACCTTGTCATCTTGCATCTTGATTCCATCAGGGGAGATGTTATAACCCAGAAAAGAGATATTATTTGATTCAAATATACATTTTTCTAGTTTAGCGTATAGGTTATTTTTTCGTAACCTAGTGAGAACCTCTCTAACATGTATTCTATGTTGATCTAGATTTTGTGAGTAAACTAGAATATCGTCCAAATAGACAACAACATATACATCCAAAATATCTCTGAAAAGATCATTGATTAAGCATTGGAATGTTGCTGGGGCATTGCACAGTCCGAATGGCATCACTGTATATTCGAATAGCCCATATCTAGTCCGAAAAGCAGTGAGCCATTCGTCGCCAGCTCTCATTCGTATAAGATTATAGGCACCTCGAAGATCCAATTTCGTGAAAATTGAGGCCCCCCATAATCTTTCAATTAATTCAGGGATCAAAGGTAGGGGATACCTGTTTTTTCTGGTACGCCTGTTCAATTCCCTGTAATCGATAATTGGTCTTAACATGCCATCTTTATTGGTGACAAAAAATATGCCTGCACCTGCAGGAGAGGTACTAGGTCTTATAAAACCTTTTCTGAGGTTCTCATCGATATAATTTTTAAGGTGTTCCAATTCTGGTTTTGAAAGGGGGTAGATATGTCCGTAGGGAATTGAAACTCCTGGGAGTAAATCAATGGGACAATCGTAATCCCTATGAGGGGGCAAACATTCAGCTTCTTTTTTATTAAAAACATCTGAGAAGTCTGCATATTGTTTAGGTAAAATATTATCCTCAACCTGTAGCATAATTATATCTGATGATGTCTTACTATTTTGAGTGAGATGAGGGAAAGATAAACTGAGGTCATTCCAGTTTATAGTTGGTTTGTGTTTACAAAACCAATTTATACCAAGGATTACATTAAACATTGGTGAAGATATGACATCAAAAGTGAGTGTTTCTGTGATGTGTGTGCAAGATGTTACCTGTAATGGTGTAGTTTGGTGTGTGACAGGACCTGATTTTAAAAAAGAGCCATCAATGACCTTCACAGAGACCGGAGTTCTCTTAGAGACCAGAGGTATTTTATTCTGTTTCACAAAAGAAAAATCAACAAAATTTCTACATGAGCCGGTGTCCAGGATAGCTTCAGTTGTTATCCTGATTTGATCCCACTGTAAAATAATAGGGATAGTTAAATATGAGGGTTTAATGGTTTTCATCAGCAGGGATTCAGAGATGTTAGGCAACCTACCCTTCTTATTCTTAGCGAGAACTGGGCAGTCCTTTACTTCATGTGTGGGGCAGGCACAATACATGCACAGACTATGCAACTTCCTCCTAGTCTTTTCCTGAGAGGAGAGGGGACCCTTCATAAAGCCTATGTCCATAGGTTGCGGTGATTCCTTAGTTTGATAAACAGGAGTGGAGAGAAAGCTTCTTGTACCGCTAGCCTTTTCAGAGCGGCGTTCCCTAAGCCGTCTATCTATGTTAATAGTGAGGGAAAAGAAATCTTCCAATGAATCTGGAATACCTGTGCGCGAGAGTTCATCCTTTATATCCTCAGACAACCCTAAAAGATATTGAGTTTTAAGTGAGACCTCATTCCATCCGGAATCGCGGGCAGAAATTTTAAATTGTGTGATGTAAGACTCCACAGGGTTCTTTCTTTGTTTTAAAGATCTAAGTATGTTTTCAGCTGTGACCTGTTTGAAAGGGTCATCATATAATGCTGACATTTGATCAAAGAACTCATCAAGGGATCCCAGTATTGCATCATCATTTTCAAAAAAAGAGTCAGCCCAAGCCCTAGGTTCCCCCCTCAAATATGATATCACAGTGAGCACTCTTGATCTTTCAGTGGGATAAGTGCGTGGCTTTAATTGAAAAAGCAACATACAGGAGTTTTTAAACTCTCTGAATCTTGAACGGTCACCAGAGAATTTTTCTGGGGGGGAGACCATAGGTTCAAGGATAGAATCTGCACTTGCAGGTTTAGGTGCCAGAGTCTCTCTTAAGCAGGCCTTCAAAGCCTGATTTTCCACTTGTAATTCATGGAAAGAACCTGATAGAGCTTCTAATCTGTCTGACAGGACTTGAACTTTATCACTTAAAAGATCTTGTTCCATAATTGCTGTTGAGTGAATATGTTTGGTATAGGATAATTCTGTGTTCACAAACACTAAATCCTTGCTTCCTTATGGCTGGTTAATTCTGTAATAGTAGCAATTTGAACAAGCCTTTAATTTTGTGTTGTAACTCAGAAACAGCAATTGCCTAAAAAGTAGGTTTGTAACATAAAAGAAGCTTGATGAATTTGTTGTTAGTGCTTCATATAATGTATTAATATTTGCCCAATAAGTGTCAGTTTATTAACTTCATAAACTGTAATTCTTTCAGGGCAATTGTAAATGCAAACAGTTCAAATTAAGCAAAAACGTAAATTATTGTATTCCTTGATTAGGCAGGTATAGTTCATCAAATTATGTAAAAATAACGATTAATAATGGATTAAATAGTTCTGACCTGAGAACCCAGGAGTTTGATACTTGTGTCCGTTTGCTATGAACAGCAGCGTGGTACTCACAGGGAGAGCGGTTGTTGGCTACAGCTGATGACGTCACTGCTACTTGCTGTGCTGTGTCTGAAGCGGCTTGCAAATCCTGTTACCTTGTAACTGCTTCAGGATGAGATGTCGAGTCAGTTTGATTTCCTTGCAATAGGTAAAATCTTCCAGTATTGGATTAAGTAGTAGAGCTGCTAAATGTAGGAATGAAAATAAGAGATGTTATCAGTAACTTTTAGGAACTCTTCACATAGAAAATAGAGAGGCTGTTGGAGAGTGTGGAAAACTCTCAGAGACATGCTTGAGCTGTGAATCCTTTCTCAATTAACCAGCAATGAGTGCTGGGGGGAAGTGCTTGATATAGGAAGCACTTAAAGGGACAGATCATTAGTAAGCAGTAACCCTGACAACTACACTAGCAATAAATTAATTAAATAAAATACCTACAATTATCTACAATTAAACCTAACACTACACTATCAATAAATTAATTAAATAAAATACCTACAATTAAATAAACTAACTAAAGTACAAAAATAAAAAAGAACTAAGTTACAAAAAATAAAAAAATATTTACAAACATTAGAAAAATATTACAACAATTTTAAACTAATTACACCTACTCTAAGCCCCCTAATAAAATAACAAAGCCCCCCAAAATAAAAAAAATGCCCTACCCTATTCTAAAATTAAAATAGAAAAGCTCTTTTACCTTACCAGCCCTTAAAAGGGCCATTTGCGGGGCATGCCCCAAAGAATTCAGCTCTTTTGCCTGGAAAAAAAACATACAATACCCCCCCCCACATTACAACCCACCACCCACATACCCCTAATCTAACCCAAACCCCCCTTAAATAAACCTAACACTAAGCCCCTGAAGATCTTCCTACCTTGTCTTCACCACACTGGGTATCAGCGATCCATCCAGGCTCCGATGTCTTGATCCAAGCCCAAGCGGGGGGCTGAGGACATCCATCCTTCGGCTGAAGTCTTGATCCAAGCGGGAAGAAGAGGACATCCGGACCAGCAAACATCTTCATCCAGGCGGCATCTTCTATGTTCTTCCATCCGATGACGACCGGCTCCATCTTCAAGACCTCCAGCGCGGATCCATCCTCTTCTTTCGACTACTAGATGATGAATGAAGGTTCCTTTAAGGGACGTCATCCAAGATGGCGTCCCTCGAATTCCGATTGGCTGATAGGATTCTATCAGCCAATCGGAATTAAGGTAGGAAAATTCTGATTGGCTGATGGAATCAGCCAATCAGAATCAAGTTCGATCCAATTGGCTGATCCGATCAGCCAATCAGATTGAGCTTGCATTCTATTGGCTGTTCCGATCAGAATTTTCCTACCTTAATTCCGATTGGCTGATAGAATCCTATCAGCCAATCGGAATTTGAGGGACGCCATCTTGGATGACGTCATTTAAAGGAACCGTCATTCGGCTAGTAGGCGTCGGGAGAAGAGGATGTTCCGCGTCGGATGGAAGATGATGGCTCCCGAAGAAAGAAGATTGAAGATACCATTGATAGAAGACTTCATCCGGATCATGGACCTCTTCAGCTCCCGCTTGGATGAAGACTTCAGCCGGATCATGGACCTCTTCAGCTCTAGCTTGGATGATGACTTCAGCCAGATCATGGACTTCTTCAGCCCCCCGCTTGGGCTTGGATCAGGACATCGGAGGAGCTCTTCTGGACCGATCGGTGAACCTGGTATGGTGAAGATAAGGTAGGAAGATCTTCAGGGGCTTAGTGTTAGGTTTATTTAAGGGGGGTTTGGGTTATATTTGGGGTATGTGGGTGGTGGGTTGTAATGTTGGGGGGGTATTGTATGTTTTTTTTTACAGGCAAAAGAGCTGAAATTCTTGGGGCATGCCCCGCAAAGGGCCCTGTTCAGGGCTGGTAAGGTAAAAGAGCTTTGAACTTTAGTAATTTAGAATAGGGTAGGGCATTTTGTTATTTTGGGGGGCTTTGTTATTTTATTAGGGGGCTTAGAGTAGGTGTAATTAGTTTAAAATTGTTGTAATATTTTTCAAATGTTTGTAAATATTTTTTTATTTTTTGTAACTTAGTTCTTTTTTATTTTTTGTACTTTAGTTAGTTTATTTCATTGTAGTTATTTGTAGGTATTGTATTTAATTAATTTATTGATAGTGTAGTGTTAGGTTTAATTGTAGGTAATTGTAGGTATTTTATTTAATTTATTTATTGCTAGTGTAGTGTTAGGTTTAATTGTAACTTAGGTTAGGATTTATTTTACAGGTAAATTTGTAATTATTCTAACTAGGTAGCTATTAAATAGTTCTTAACTATTTAATAGCTATTGTACCTGGTTAAAATAAATACAAAGTTACCTGTAAAATAAATATTAATCCTAAAATAGCTATAATATAATTATAATTTATATTGTAGCTATATTAGGATTTATTTAACAGGTAAGTATTTAGCTTTAAATAGGAATAATTTATTTAATAAGAGTTAATTTTTTTCGTTAGATTTAAATTATATTTAACTTAGGGGGGTGTTAGTGTTAGGGTTAGACTTAGCTTTAGGGGTTAATACATTTATTAGAATAGCGGTGAGCTCCGGTCAGCAGATTAGGGGTTAATGTTTGAAGTTAGGTGTCGGCGATGTTAGGGAGGGCAGATTAGGGGTTAATAAATATAATATAGGGGTCGGCGGTGTTAGGGGCAGCAGATTAGGGGTACATAGCTATAATGTAGGTGGCGGCGCTTTGCGGTCGGCAGATTAGGGGTTAATTATTGTAGGTAGCTGGCGGCGACGTTGTTGGGGGCAGGTTAGGGGTTAATAAATATAATACAGGGGTCGGCGGTGTTAGGGGCAGCAGATTAGGAGTACATAAGTATAACGTAGGTGGCGGTCGGCAGATTAGGGGTTAAAAAAATTTAATCGAGTGGCGGCGATGTGGGGGGACCTCGGTTTAGGGGTACATAGGTAGTTTATGGGTGTTAGTGTACATTAGAGCACAATATATTAATTAAATAAAATACCAACAATTATCTACAATTAAACCTAACACTACACTATTAATAAATTAATTAAATAAAATACCTACAATCAGCCAATCAGATTGAGCTTGCATTCTATTGGCTGTTCCGATCAGTCAATAGAATGCGAGCTCAATCTGATTGGCTGATCGGATCAGCCAATCGGATTGAACTTGATTCTGATTGGCTGATTCCATCAGCCAATCAGAATTTTCCTACCTTAATTCCGATTGGCTGATAGAATCCTATCAGCCAATCGGAATTCGAGGGACGCCATCTTGGATGACGTCCCTTAAAGGAACCTTCATTCATCGTCTAGTCGTCGGAAGAAGAGGATGGATCCGCGCTGGAGGTCTTCAAGATGGAGCCGGTCGTCATCGGATGGAAGAACATAGAAGATGCGGCTTGGATGAAGATGTTTGCCGGTCCGGATCGACTCTTCTGCCCGGATAGGATGAAGACTTCTGCGCGAAGATGGAATTCTTTAGCCGCCGCTTGGATCCAGACTTCAGCCGGAGGATGGACGTCACTCTTCAGCCCCCGCTTGGGCTTGGATGAAGATTTCGGAGGCTTGGATCAAGACTTTGGTGGACGGATCAGTGAACCCGGCGTGGTGAAGACAAGGTAGGGAGATCTTCAGGGGCTTAGTGTTAGGTTTATTTAAGGGGGGTTTGGGTTAGATTAGGGGTATGTGGGTGGTGGGTTGTAATGTTGGGGGGGTATTATATGGGGTTTTTTTACAGGCAAAAGAGCTGAATTCTTTGGGGCATGCCCCGCAAAGGGCCCTTTTAAGGGATGGTAAGGTAAAAGAGCTTTTCTATTTTAATTTTAGAATAGGGTAGGGCATTTTTTTATTTTGAGGGGCTTTGTTATTTTATTAGGGGGCTTAGAGTAGGTGTAATTAGTTTAAAATTGTTGTAATATTTTTCTAATGTTTGTAAATATTTTTTTATTTTTTGTAACTTAGTTCTTTTTTTATTTTTTGTACTTTAGTTAGTTTATTTAATTGTATTTGTTTGTAGGTATTTTATTTAATTAATTTATTGATAGTTTAGTGTTAGGTTTAATTGTAACTTAGGTTAGGATTTATTTTACAGGTAATTTTGTAATTATTTTAACTAGGTAGCTATTAAATAGTAAATAACTATTTAATAGCTATTGTACCTGGTTAAAATAATTACAAAGTTGCCTGTAAAATAAATATTAATCCTAAAATAGCTACAATATAATTATAATTTATATTGTAGCTATATTAGGGTTTATTTTACAGGTAAGTATTTAGCTTTAAATAGGAATAATTTATTTAATAAGAGTTAATTTATTTTGTTAGATTTAAATTATATTTAACTTAGGGGGGTGTTAGGGTTAGGGTTAGACTTAGCTTTAGGGGTTAATACATTTATTATAGTAGCAGTGAGGTCCGGTCGGCAGATTAGGGGTTAATACTTCAAGTTAGGTGTTGGTGAGGTTAGGGAGGGCAGATTAGGGGTTAATACTATTTATTATAGGGTTATTGAGGCGGGAGTGAGGCGGATTAGGGGTTAATAACTTTATTATAGTAGCGGCGAGGTCCGGTCGGCAGATTAGGGGTTAATAAGTGTAGGTAGGTGTCGGCGACGTTGAGGGCGGCAGATTAGGGGTTAATAAATATAATATAGGGGTCGGCGGTGTTAGGGGCAGCAGATTAGGGGTACATAAGTATAACGTAGCTGGCGGCGGTGTGCGGTCGGCAGATTAGGGGTTAAAAAAATTTAATCGAGTGGCGGCGATGTGGGGGGGGGCCTCGGTTTAGGGGTACATAGGTAGTTTATGGGTGTTAGTGTACTTTAGAGCACAGTAGTTAAGAGCTTTATGAACCGGCGTTAGCCCAAAAAGCTCTTAACTCCTGTTTTTTTTCTGCGGCTGGAGTTTTGTCGTTAGAGTTCTAAAGATCACTTCAGCCAAGATTCTAAATACCAGCGTTAGAAAGATCCCATTGAAAAGATAGGATACGCAATTGGCGTAGGGGGATCAGCGGTATGGAAAAGTCGCGGCTGCAAAGTGAGCGTTAGACCCTTTAATGACTGACTCCAAATACCAGCGGGCGGTAAAAACCAGCGTTAGGAGCCTCTAACGCTGGTTTTGACGGCTACCGCCAAACTCTAAATCTAGGCGTAACTTTTTAAACAATAACATTTTTGGTGTTTACTATCCCTTTAACAATAAATTAAAATAATAAATAGTTAGGCAGCAGTTACCGGTAAGAGTAAAAAGTATTCATATAAAAAGTAACTTTAATTTGTAGAATGTCAAAATGATCTATTTTAATATCAAAATAATCTCAACATACAAAAATAGTCCTCTAATACATTTCAGTTGATGTTATCACTCCATCTTAAAGGGTCAGTGAAGTCAAAATTAAACTTTCATGATTCAGATATGGCATGCAATTTACTTTCATCATCAAATTTGCTTTGTTCTCTTGCCATTCTTTGTTGAAAGCTAAACCTAGATAGTCTCATAAACTGATTTCTAAACCATTGAACCTTCCTCTTATCTCAGTGAATTTTGACAGTTTTTCACAGTTAGACAGTGCTAGTTCATGTGTGTCCTGTAGATAATATTGTGCTCATTCCAGTTAATTTATTTATGAGTAAGCACTGATTGGCTAAAATGCATGTCTGACAAAGAAACTGAGATAAGGGAAAGGCCTTAAGAGGCTTAGATACAAGTAGTAATAAAACAGCTTTGGTTACGCAAAACTGGGGAATTGGTAATAAAGGGATTATCTTTCTTTTTAAACAATAAACATTTTCAAATAGACTGCCCCTTTAATTATCATTATGATTATGGGGGACTTGGAAGACCCTCAAACTGACCAATCTGAATTAGTCACAAATATCTAAGGCAAGCAGGGGTTCTACGATTTGTTGAGTTTATTACCACTTTTACAAATGAAGGGAGCACTGTACTTTTTGAGTAACATGTTGGCTCTGCCTCTCACAAGAGATACTGAGAACACCAATTCAAATAAAAAAGGAGATCAGAGGTTGTATTGCACATGATGTTTGTTGCAATATCTACAAGCCGGGGGGGGGGGCTGCTTCTATAGAAAGAAGCAGCAAAGGGACACTAAGCCAAACCCTAGTATGACAAGCTAAGAGAACACAGTTTAAATGTAAGGTGAGTCAGGGGTTGGTCTCTCCTGTATACATGTGTTCTAATTAGATGTTTAAGAATATATGAATATAGCCTGAGGAAACAGCCAGTTGTAGGCTGAGAAACACGTTGCTTTTAAATAAAAATATTCTTTTTAACTAATACACTTGCTGCTGGATTTTATCTGGGAAACCATCTATACTCCTGCATCAGTTTTGGGAGCTATTTTATCTGCTGAAACCTTTGAAACAGTCAGCTGGGCGGCTGAGAAGTCCCAGTCTGTGTATATTGCACCTGGAGGTGCTTTGCTACATGTAAGTGTGCATATTCCCTGGATATACATATATTTGTACAAACTGTACTGGGCTATGTTAGCTCTATATCCTCCCCTTTAGGAACCAGGAGGACCTCACTGGTGAAGAACTACTACAGAATTATTTCTGCGTCTGTTCAGTTTGCTGGGCAACTGTGAGGTTCCAGTCTGCTTCCTTGCACTTTTTGGTGCTATTCGTTTATGAGTATTAGTCTTACATATTTTGCTTGTCCCTTGGTATTGTGGTATTAGACCATTGGGTGCCTCTGTGTTTCTTTTTTAAGAATATATGAACACTGGTTTATGCACTCATACACTTACACTCCAACTACAACTTTATTCCTGACAATCCTTAAACAAACCATGGTCATCTCACACTTGTGGCAAGGATTTAAGAATAAATAAATACTGGAGAGTCCCACCTCATTTTAAAAAAAGAGAATCTCTTCTTTAAAATGAAGGTCTTATGAGCCTCTACATCAGGTAGTATGATACTAATCTTGGTTGTGTTGTGAAAATATGGCGTCCTCAAATTGTAAAAAGCGAAAGTATGAAGATGAAAACAGAGTTAAAGGGACATAATACTCATATGCTAAATCACTTGAAACTGATGCAGTATAAGTGTAAAAAGCTGACAGGAAAATATCACCTGAGCATCTCTAAGTAAAAAAGAAGACATTTTACCTCACAATTTCCTCAGCTCACCAGAGTAAGTTCTGTGTAAAAAGATATACTTCAGCTGCTGTCCAGCTGCAGGTGAAAAAAAATATACAAAAAACGAAGAAATGAATAGCAGTCAATCAGCATCAACAGTGCTGAGCTCATGAACTTTTTTACTGTGATCTCATGAGATTTCACTTAACTCATGAGATTTCATAGTAAACTTCCTTAAACTGAATAGGGAAATAACATGAGTGTGCACAAGGCTCACTCCCTTGCCTGTCCTGGGACAGACATATTGATTTGCAGCTTAAAGTCCATTGCAATGGGGTTTGAATACTTAGGACATTTTGAGGTAAAATATCTTTCTTTTTTACATAGACATGTTCAGGTGATATTTTCTAGTCAGATTTTTACAGCTATGCTGCATCACTTTCAAGTGTATCAACATTTGGGTATCATGGCCCTTTAAGCAAGAGTGGGAGAAAGAATTTACATTTATCGTTAATGATGGTAAAGCTTTGTGACTTATCTGTAATGTTTCACCTAGGCCCTGTTATTCAAAACCTCTCCTCTCAGGTAAGTTGTTCTAAAAAGATACTCCAGCACTGCAAGATCCCTAATGAAATTTTCAAAAGTCAGATTTTGCTTTACTTCTTCAAGGGACGTTCCCTGCATTTCTGTATGTTAAGGAGACACAAGCCCAGTGCAATATAGCAATGCACAACATAACAGTTCTGCTGCATTTGTACTTTGTGCTTTCTGTTTTATATCACTTTCCACTTCAGATTACATTTTATTACATTTAAACTTTAAACTTTCTATTTTGTATTTTATTTTGTATACAGCATTGTATTTAGGATTATGATGCATAAATTCTGATTATGCCTTCACAGTCTCTGTTTAACTTTAACAAATTAGGCTCATACTTTGTATATTTATGTGCATCTTTACAAATTAGATTGCACTTTGCATGTCTTTTATTTAAATGAAAACTGAAAAACTGTCAGCTTCAGTTTCCCAGAGAGCTTCATTACTTTCTATGGGCCAGATAATCAAGCATTCTTTAGAAAGATTAAAGTGCAGACTTCACAGGGCAGAACTCAATTAACTTTCTAAGAAAAGTAGAGGAACATGGAAATCCCAGAGAGCTGAGAGATGCCTCCTATAGAAAGTAATGGAGCTCTGGGAAACAAAATGTCACATGGGAGAGAGAAGGTAACTGGAGAACCCCTGGGGCTGATATAAAGGCTCAGTTTGCATCAATTTCAAATTAAACTGAAATGTTTTTGCTACAATTTAACTTGCTCTTGACTATATTTTAGTAGATTACTACTCTGTTAGTTAAATTTGTACTGCCTACAGCTGGAGAAACAAATCAGTGAAACCAGCTTGTTTAAAATGCTTATACAATTTCACAGGACTTGAGAGAGCTTCAGATATACAATAGGAACGCCCCTATTCAACCCAGGGAACTTCCCTGTCCCTCCCACTTTCTGAAACTGTCGGTTTACAATGGAGAAAATACAAACCACAATCGGCTAGATTACGAGTTTTTCGGTATGAGTGAAAAAGCAGCGTTAAAGCTGTTTTTAACTACCGCTGGTATTACGAGTTTTGCAGGTATAGCTGTACCACACACTTTTTTGGCCGTATCGCAACGTAACTACCGCAGCTTTCCAAAAGTCCTTTTTCAATGGGACTTCCATAACGCCGGTATTACGAGTCTGCCTGGGAGGCCAAAAAGTGAGCGGTACACCCTATACCGTCAAGATCCATACCATAAACTGAAAGTCAGTAGTTATGAGTTTTATGCTACAACGCCGTAACATAAAAGTCATAACTGAAGTGCTAAAAAGTACACTAACACCCATAAACTACCTATTAACCCCTAAATCGAGGCCCTCCCGCTTTGCAAACACAAAAATAAAATTAATTAAAAATTATTAACCCCTAATCTGCCGCTCCGGACATTGCCGCCACTATAATAAACATATTAACCCCTAAATGGCCGTACTCCAGCATAGCAAACACTAGTTAAATATTATTAACCCTTAATCTGCTGTCCCTAACATTGCTGCAACCTACATTACTGTTATTAACCCCTAAACCTAACCCTAAGTCTAACCCTAACACCCCCTAACTTTAATGTAATTAAAATAAATCTAAATAAAACCTACTATTAATAATTAAATAATTCCTATTTAAAACTAAATACTTACCTGTGAAATAAAACCTAAGCTAGCTACAATATAACTGATAGTTACATTTTATCTAGCTTAGGTTTTATTTTTATTCCACAGACAAGTTTGTATTTATTTTAACTAGGTAGACTAGTTAGTATATAGTTATTAACTATTTACTAGCGACCTAGCTAAAATAAATACAAATTTACCTGTAAAATAAAACCTAACCTGAGTTACACTAACACCTAATCTTACACTACAATTAAATAAATTACATTAATTAAATACAATTAACTTAATAATAAAAAACCCCACTAAATTACACAAAATAAAAAAAGAAATTATCAAATATTTAAACTAATTACACCTAATCTAATAGCCCTATCAAAATATAAAAGCAGCCCAATATAAACCCCCCTAGCCTAAACTAAACTGCCAATATCCCAAAAAAGGGCCATTTGCAGGGCATTTCCCCAAAGAAATTAGCTCTTTTACCTATAAAAAAAAAATACAAACAACCCCCAACAGTAAAACCCACCACCCACACAACCAAACCCCCCAAATAAAAACCTATCTAAAAAACCTAAGCTCCCCTTTGCACTGAAAAGGGCATTTGGATTGGCATTGCCCTAAAAAAGCATTTAGCTCTTTTTCAGCCCAAACCCTAATCTAAAAATGAAACCCACCCAATAAGCCCTTAAAAAACCTAACACTAACCCCCGAAGATCCACTTACAGTTTTTGAAGACCGGACATCCATCCACAACGAAGTGGCAGAAGTCTTCATCCAAGCGCAGAAGTCCTCAACGAAGCTGGGAGAAGTCTTCATCCAAGCGGGCCAAAGTCTTCATCCAAGCTGGCAGAAGTCTTCATCCAGACAGCATCTTCTATCATCATCCATCTGGCGTGAAACGGCTCCATCTTCAAGACATCTGGCACGGAGCAACCTCTTCTTTCCACGGCGACTGAAGAATGAGGTTTCTTTAAGGGACGTCATCCAAGATGACATCCCTTGAATTCCGATTGGCTGATAGAATTCTATCAGCCAATCGGAATTAAAGCTGAATTGGAACAGCCAATACAATGTGAGCTCAATCCTATTGGCTGATTGGATCAGCTAATAGGATTGAAGCTGAATCATATTGGCTGATCAGCCAATAGGATTTTTTCACCTTTAATTCCGATTGGCTGATAGAATTATATCAGCCAATCGGAATTCAAAGGACGCCATCTTGGTTGACGTCCCTTAAAAGAACCTTTATTCATCAGTCGCGATGAAGAGGATGCTCCGCACCGGATGTCTTAAAGATGGAGCCGCTCCGCGTCGGATGGATGAAGATAGAAGATGCCGTCTGGATGAAGACTTATTTGGGGGGTTTGTTTGTGTGGATAGTGGGTTTTACTGTTGGGGGGGGTTGTTTGTATTTTTTTTTACAGGTAAAAGAGCTGATTTCTTTGGGGAAATGCCCCGCCGCAAAAGGCCCTTTTAAGGGCTATTGGCAGTTTAGTTTAGGCTAGGGTTTTTTTATTTTGGAGGGTGCTTTTTATTTTGATAGGGCTATTAGATTAGGTATAATTAGTTTAAATATTTGATATTATTTTGTGTAATTTAGTGGTTTTTTTTTTGTAATTTAGTTAATTGTATTTAATTAATGTAATTTATTTAATTGTAGTGGAGTGCGGTATGGAGCTCAATTTTGCTCTACGCTCACTTATTGCCTGCTAACGCCGGGTTTTTGCAAACCTGCAGTAGCACGCTATAGGGAGGTGAGCGGTGACAATAACTTGCAAGTTAGCACCGAGCACCTCTTACCGCAAATCTCGTAATCTAGCCGAATTTAATTTGTAAAATATACACAAATATATACAGAGTAATTTATACAAAGTATGATCCTAAGTTATTAAGGTAACACAGAAACTTTCAAATCAGAATATGTTAATTCACTGCTAGATCAAAATATAAATGTATTACAATACAAATGAGAGCAAATCTTAAATTCAATAATACTGACATATAAAGTAATATAAAATACAATGCACAAAGTGTAAGAGTAACAAAACTCTCATATCATGCAGTGCTATATTGCACTGGAGAGAGAGATTAATTTCTCTCCAAGCTGTAGAATCTTTGAAGTTGATGGCCTTAGTCATTACAAAGCCATCTGATTATTCATTTAAATCAGAATTACAGAAAAACAAGTTAACTGTGTTAAAATCATCACTACATTTCTAGCAGACATGATTCAGCATGCGATTTTAAGCAACTTTCTAATTCATTCCTTTTATCAAATTCTCTTCGTTCTCTTGTTATATTTATTTAAAAAGCAGGAATTTGAAGCTTTGGAGCCGTCCCATTTTAGGTTCAGCACCATGGATAACGCTTGCTTATTGGTGACAAGCATAACCCAGGTTTTCAACCAAAAATGGACTGGCTTCTATGCTTTACATTCCTGCTTTTTAAATAAAGATAGCAAGAGAACAAAGAAAATGTGATAACAGGAGTAAATTAGAGAGTTACTTAAAATTGCATGCTCTATCTGAATCACTAAAGAAAAAAATTTGGTTTAGTATCCCTTTAATGTTCAGTAAAGAAGCCAATACAGTGACTGAAGCTAGTTTTGCTATATCATGGAATACTGCTTGCACTAAACACCAATATTCTGATGTCAAATTTGTTAAGAAATTGTTGCAGTGTTAGATCCAAATAACCCAAAATTTCAGCAGCTAATAGTACAAACAGCAGCTTCCCATGACACTACAGAGATTAGTATCCCCCAGATCAGTGCTGACTTTGCAGGCAAAATCCATAATGAGATACAGTATGTTGTTGAAATTTGTTCTTTAAATTGTCAATTTTGTATGCTTAAATGGAAAGACCCACCAAAAGTTCAAATATTTTATTGAAGAACCGGAGATTAAAGAACAACTCTGTGATGTCTGTTTCTACTGCAATGTGAGGTTTCTGTCAATCAGATTGAGCTCGCATTATATTGGCTGTTCTGATCAGCCAATAGAATGTGAGCTCAATCTGATTGGCTGATTGGATCAGCCAATCGGATTGAACTTGAATCTGATTGGCTGATTCAATAAGCCAATCAGATTTTTCCTACCTTAATTCCGATTAGCTGATAGAATCCTATCAGCCAATCGGAATTGAAGGGACGCCATCTTGGATGATGTCCCTTAAAGGAGCCTTCATTCGTCGGTAGTCCGTCGGTAAAGAAGGATGTTCCGCGTCGGCGGGATGAAGATTGAAGACCCGGCTTGGAAGATGACATCGCCCGGATAGAAGACTTCTTCAGCGCCTCTTGGAAGATGACATCGCCCGGATGGAAGACTTCTTCAGTGCCGCTTGGAGAATCACTTCATCGGATGGAAGATTTCTTCAGCGCCCCTTGGATGATCACTTCTGCCGCTTCGGATGTCCTCTTCGGTTCCATCGCTGCTCGGCTGAGTGAAGACGACTCAAGGTAGGATGATCTTCAGGGGATTAGTGTTAGGTTATTTTAAGGGGGGTTTGGGTTAGATTAGGGGTATGTGGGTGGTGGGTTTTAATGTTGGGGGGGGTTGTATTTTTCTTTTACAGGCAAAAGAGCTGAATTCTTTGGGGCATGCCCCACAAAAGGTCCTTTTAAGGGCTGGTAAGGTAAAAGAGCTTTGAACTTTTTTTAAATTAAGAATAGGGTAGGGCATTTTTTTTATTTTGGGGGGCTTTGTTATTTTATTAGGGGGCTTAGATTAGGTGTAAGTAGCTTAAAATTGTTGTAATATTTTTAAAATGTTTGTAACTTATTTTTTTTATTTTTTGTAACTTAGCTTTTTTTATTTTTTGTACTTTAGTTAGTTTATGTAATTGTATTTAATTGTAGTTATTTGTAGTTAATTTATTTAATTAATGTAATGATAGTGTAGTGTTAGGTTTAATTGTAACTTAGGTTAGGATTTATTTTACAGGTAATTTTGTATTTCTTTTAGATAGGTAGTTATTAAATAGTTAATAACTATTTAATAAACTATTCTAACTAGCTAAAATAAATACAAAGTTACCTGTAAAATAAATATAAATCCTAAGATAGCTACAATGTAATTATCAATTATATTGTAGCTATCTTAGGGTTTATTTTACAGGTAAGTATTTAATTTTAAATAGGAATAATTTATTTAAGTATAGTGTAGTGTTAGGTGTAATTGTAACTTAGGTTAGTTTTTAGTTTACAGGTACATTTCTCTTTATTTTAGCTCGGTAAGCTATTAAATAGTTAATAACTATTTAATAGCTATTGTACCTAGTTAAAATAAATTGAAAGTTACCTGTAAAATAAAAATAAATCCTAAGATAGCTACAATATAATTATTATTTATATTGTAGCTATATTAGGGTTTATTTTAAAGGTAAGTATTTAGTTTTAAATAGGATTAACTGACGGCTAGATTTAGAGTTTTGTCGGTAACGACCCGCGTATCTAACGCTGGCTTTTTTCTGGCCGCACCTTTAAAATAACTCTGGTATTGAGAGTCCACAGAATGGCTGCGTTAGGCTCCAAAAAAGGAGCGTAGAGCATATTTAACGCAACTTCAACTCTCGATACCAGAGTTGCTTACGGACGCGGCCAGCCTCAAAAACGTGCTCGTGCACGATTCCCCTATAGGAAACAATGGGGCTGTTTGAGCTGAAAAAAAACCTAACACCTGCAAAAAAGCCGCGTTCAGCTCCTAACGCAGCCCCATTGTTTGCTATGGGGAAACACTTCCTACGTCTGCACCTAACACTCTAACATGTACCCCGAGTCTAAACACCCCTAACCTTACACTTATTAACCCCTATTCTGCCACCCCCGCTATCGCTGACCCCTGTATATTATTATTAACCCCTAATCTGCCGCTCTGTAAACCGTCGCTACTTACATTATCCCTATGTACCCCTAATCTGCTGCCCCTAACACCGCCGACCCCTATATTATATTTATTAACCCCTAATCTGCCCCCCACAACGTCGCCTTCACCTGCCTACACTTATTAACCCCTAATCTGCCGAGCGGACCGCACCGCTATTATTATAAAGTTATTAACCCCTAATCCGCCTCACTAACCCTATAATAAATAGTATTAACCCCTAATCTGCCCTTCCTAACATCGCCGACACCTAACTTCAATTATTAACCCCTAATCTGCCGACTGGAGCTCACCGCTATTCTAATAAATGTATTAACCCCTAAAGCTAAGTCTAACCCTAACACTAACACCCCCCTAAATTAAATATAATTGTAATCTAACGAAATTAATTAACTCTTATTAAATAAATTATTCCTATTTAAAGCTAAATACTTACCTGTAAAATAAATCCTAATATAGCTACAATATAAATTATATTTATGTTATAGCTATTTTAGGATTAATATTTATTTTACAGGTAACTTTGTATTTATTTTAACCAGGTACAATAGCTATGAAATAGTTAAGAACTATTTAATAGCTAAAATAGTTAAAATAAATACAAATTTACCTGTAAAATAAATCCTAACCTGAGTTACAATTAAACCTAACACTACACTATCAATAAATTAATTAAATAAAATACCTATAATTATCTACAATTAAACCTAACACTACACTATCAATAAATTAATTAAATACAATTCCTACAAATAAATACAATGAAATAAACTAACTAAAGTACAAAAAATAAAAAAGAACTAAGTTACAAAAAAAAAAAAAATATTTACAAACATTAGAAATATATTACAACAATTTTAAACTAATTACACCTACTCTAAGCCCCCTAATAAAATAACAAAGCCCCACAAAATAAAAAAATGCCCTACCCTATTCTAAATTACTAAAGTTCAAAGCTCTTTTACCTTACCAGCCCTGAACAGGGCCCTTTGCGGGGCATGCCCCAAGAAGTTCAGCTCTTTTGCCTGTAAAAACAAACATACAATACCCCCCCCCAACATTACAACCCACCACCCACATACCCCTAATCTAACCCAAACCCCCCTTAAATAAACCTAACACTAAGCCCCTGAAGATCTCCCTACCTTGAGTCGTCTTCACCCAGCCGAGCCAAATTCTTCATCCAAGCGGAGCAAGAAGAGGTCCTCCATCCGGTAGAAGTCTTCATCCAAGCGGGGCAGAAGAGGTCTTTCATCCAATTGAAGTCTTCATCCAAGAGGCATCTTCTATCGTCATCCATCCGGAGCGGAGCGGCAGCATCCTGAAGACCTCCGACGCGGAACATCCATCCATCCAGATTGAGCTTGCATTCTATTGGTTTAAATTGTTGTAATATATTTCTAATGTTTGTAAATATTTTTTTATTTTTTGTAACTTAGTTCTTTTTTATTTTTTGTACTTAGTTTATTTCATTGTATTTATTTGTAGGAATTGTATTTAATTAATTTATTGATAGTGTAGTGTTAGGTTTAATTGTAGATAATTATAGGTATTTTATTTAATTAATTTATTGATAGTGTAGTGTTAGGTTTAATTGTAACTTAGGTTAGGATTTATTTTACAGGTAAATTTGTATTTATTTTAACTATTTTAGCTATTAAATAGTTCTTAACTATTTCATAGCTATTGTACCTGGTTAAAATAAATACAAAGTTACCTGTAAAATAAATATTACTCCTAAAATAGCTATAATATAAATATAATTTATATTGTAGCTATATTAGGATTTATTTTACAGGTAAGTATTTAACTTTAAATAGGAATAATTTATTTAATAAGAGTTAATTAATTTCGTTAGATTAAAATTATATTTAATTTAGGGGGGTGTTAGTTTTAGGGTTAGACTTAGCTTTAGGGGTTAATACATTTATTAGAATAGCGGTGAGCTCCAGTCGGCAGATTAGGGGTTAATGTTTGAAGTTAGGTGTCGGCGATGTTAGGGAGGGCAGATTAGGGGTTAATACTATTTATTATAGGGTTAGTGAGGCGGATTAGGGGTTAATAACTTTATTATAGTAGCGGTGCGGTCCGCTCGGCAGATTAGGGGTTAATAAGTGTAGGCAGGTGGAGGCGACGTTGAGGGGGGCAGATTAGGGGTTAATAAATATAATATAGGGGTCGGCGGTGTTAGGGGCAGCAGATTAGGGGTACATAGCTATAATGTAGGTGGCGGCTCTTTGCGGTCGGCAGATTAGGGGTTAATTATTGTAGGTAGCTGGCTGCGACGTTGTGGGGGGCAGGTTAGGGGTTAATAAATATAATATAGGGGTCCGCGGTGTTAGGGGCAGTAGATTAGGGGTACATAAGTATAACGTAGGTGGCGGTCGGCAGATTAGGGGTTAAAAAAATTTAATCGAGTGTCGGCGATGTGGGGGGACCTCGGTTTAGGGGTACATAGGTAGTTTATGGGTGTTAGTGTACTTTAGAGCACAGTAGTTAAGAGCTTTATAAACCGGCGTTAGCCCAGAAAGCTCTTAACTACTGACTTTTTTCTGCGGCTGGAGTTTTGTCGTTAGATTTCTAACGCTCACTTCAGACACGACTCTAAATACCGGAGTTAGAAAGATCCCATTGAAAAGATAGGATACGCAATTGACGTAAGGGGATCTGCGGTATGGAAAAGTCGCGGCTGAAAAGTGAGCGTTAGACCCTTTTTTGAATGACTCCAAATACCGGCGGTAGCCTAAAACCAGCGTTAGGAGCCTCTAACGCTGGTTTTCACGGCTACCGCCAAACTCCAAATCTAGGCCTGAGTTAATAAGAGAAATATTATTTAGTTAGTGTTAGACTTAGGTTTAGGGGTTAATAAATGTATTACAGTGGCGGCGGTGTAGTGGGGGGCAGGATAGGGGTTAATAAATATATTATAGGTGGCGACGGTGTAGGGGGGGCAGATTAGGGGTTAATAAATTTAATATAGGTTGTGGCAGGGTCCGGGAGCGGCGGTTTAGGGGTTAAACTATTTATTTAGTTGCGGCGAGGTGCGGGATCGGCAGGATAGGGGTTAATAACTTTATTATAGAGGGCGGCGGTATAGAGGGGGCAGGATAGGGGTTACTAGGTATAATGTAGGTGGCGGTGGGCTCCGGGAGCGGCGGTTTAGGGGTTAATACATTTATTATAGTTGCGGTGGGCTCCGGGAGCGGCGGTTTAGGGGTTAATATGTATAGAGTAGCTTGCGGTGGGCTCCGGGAGCGGCGGTTTAGGGGGTAATAACTTTATTTAGTTGTGGCGGTGTAGGGGGGGCAGATTAGTGGTGTTTAGACTCGGGGTACATGTTAGGGTGTTAGGTGCAGACATCTCCCATAGGAAACAATGGGATGTCTGGCAGCAGCGAACTTGTACTTTCGCTATGGTCAGACTCCCATTGATTCCTATGGGATCCGCCGAATCCAGGGTGGCGGTTTGAAAACCAGGTACGCTGGGCCGTAAAAGTGCCGAGCGTACCTGCTAGTTTTTTGATAACTAGCAAAAGTAGTCAGATAGTGCCGCACTTGTGTGCAAAACATCTGGAGTGACGTAAGAATCGATCTGTGTCGGACTGAGTCCGGCGGATCAAAGTTTACGTCACAAAATTCTACTTTTGCCGGTCTCTAGCCTTTGATAACTAAGGCAAATCAGCCTCGCCACAAATACGCTGCGGAATTCCAGCGTATTTGAGGTTGACGGCTTGATAACTAGGCCCCTCTGTCCTCAACTGGAAAATAAACAATGTTTCCAGATTACAAGTGGAGCTCTATTTAACACTCCCTCACAAGCTTTAACTGCCCTAGAAGTAAGCCTTTTGTATACGTCGGGTTGCGCTCATATTTATGAGTTAAAAGTAAACTGTTTTCCATCGCACACTAACCCGACGAATGCAAAAAGCTGAACTTAGAATATTGCGCAAATGATAACCTATCCCCCCAAGTTAATGGAGAAAAAGTGGAAAAAAACACCCTACTTGCGTGCAAACCTGATTGCATATTCTTATGTGCGCTAACCCAACATGAAAATATAAATATTTCAAATTCAAATGTTCTTCAAATAGTAGAATATGTACTATTTATTCATAGATACATTTTCTACATATATCTGATGATATTTTGTTACAATTTATATCTATACCTATATATATTTATATATATATACATGATTATCTATAGGTATAGATATGTACAGATATATATTGGAATGTGAAATATTTACAGTAAATACACATATAAATATGAATATTGCATAAATATGTTTATTCATGTTTTTATCTACTTAACTACAAAGGGCTATGTTTTTATATATGTGTACATTTGTATTTATGTGTTTATATGTGTATATATGTCTGTAAATACAAATAAAATACATACATATATATATATCAATACATAACACCTGAGACCTCATATCCTTGAGCCTTTATAACTTTTTTGTGCAATATTTTTTTAATAATTTTTATTAGATTGTGTTTTTATGATTGTAAGTATGCTTTTTAATGTATTTTTCATGTGTTTTGTGACACTTTTTTGTTTCCAGTTATCCAGAGCTCTGAGGACGCGCTAACCCAACGAGCATTAACTTAAAGGGATACTAAACCCAAATGGTTTCTTTTGTGATTCAGATAGAGAATGCAATTTTAAGCAACTTTCTAATTTTTTGGCTAATTGGCCGCTAGCAGAGGGTGTCAATCAACCCGATCATATCTGATCGGGTTGATTGCTGTCCTCCGCTCAGGGGCGGCAGACCAGTTAAGGAGCAGCAGTCTTAAGAACACTGCTTCTTAACTGCTGTTTCCGGGACCCTGAAGGCTCACATGGAAACAGATGTTTTAGGCACCATATGGTGCTTAATAATTCGGCCCCCAATTGTAAGAAATGTTCATTTACTTTCCCAATCTCCAAAGGAGAGTAAACACAATCACTAATATTAAAATAAAAGACCACAAACTGAAAGAATACAAAGATAAATTACAAGGACAACTTGATAATTTCCTAGAAAGGTTTAAGGACTTACAGAAGCTGAAATCTTTCTTTAGACTCCATGTATGAAGCAGCATAAGCTGCTCCGGAGCGCTTGTGGGGCAGGTTCACACAAGTGAGCCTGCTTTCCACAATGTAAGAAGCAGCAGTCATTAGACCACTGCTTCCTACACTCACTCGCTCTTGGTGATTGGCAGTTCCTTATCTTGCACGATTGGTTGTGTGAGTGAAGGGGCGGGCATTACACACTCAGATGAGTGTGTAATGATGCATACGGGCCAGCGAATGAACAGATCCACTGCCCGTATGCAGCAAAGGCCTGCAGACAGCTTCTCAAGTTGAGAAACTGTCCACATGCCTTTTAATACATGGGGTCCTTTGTTTTACTTGTAAATTCATTCATGATGGATGTAATCAATGATGGTTGCCCAATTCCAGAATCCATGGTTACAGAATTGCCTGCTGTGGAAATGAAACTAATAGAATAAGAAGAGGAACTGGGTCTAAAGATGACCCATACATCTCAATCTACAAATATATGAGGTTCCAGGAATAAAATATCTGAACTGAAGAAAACCAGTGTGCGATTCATCTCAGTTTTCGGCACAAAATTCTGCTTTGAATCCCTATATACTTTAATGAAGTTTATGAACAAATCAATCATTACAAATCAACACATGACTGAGCTAATTCGTACAGGCTTGAAAAAATATCAGTCAGGTTTTCAACGACTCAAAGCCAAGATGAAGACTCAGATGATCTCTACTAGCAGTAAATACCCAGTTAATGATCTCTAATTGTATTGTTTTTTTATATTTTCCTCCATGTCTTTACCAGAAATTTACTAAGACACATCAATTCCATTAGCAATATCTGTTTGTACCTCTTTTGTTATTATTTTTGGCACTCTCCTTTATTAATACAATGCAAATTTGCATATTTTTCTTGTTCATTATTCATAGCTCATTATCATACTAAATACGTTCAATATAGTTGAATAATAATCATTTATAATTTTGAAAACATTTGGTATATTCATGTACTTTGTGATTACGTGTGTGTAATATTTTTCCATGTCTTGCGGTTTTGTAAATCCATATCTAATGGTCCAATAATTGTAAAGTTGGTTGCTTGACCATTTTTAATGTTCCTAATATTTTTTAGAGTGATTACCTCTATGTATTGGTATTGCAAAACCACCAGTTCTTCATTTTTATTTTACTTGGTTTAACCACACTGGCCATCTTTGTGTCATGGTGCACAACAAATTTTAGTTATGTTTATGGAGACCTCAATATCTCAGCTCAGAATGGTCCTACCTGCTTGGAACAAAAATGGATATGTAGATCACATTACAAGGTACATGTACATATAACTATTTTGCACATTCTTGGTCCTTAGACTTAGAACTTAAGTCCTAATGTAATAATAAAAATTGCTGAAAGTTCAACTTTTAGGGTTTAACGGGACAGAAGTTTGTTTTTTTTGTTTGTTTTTTTTAAATAGATAATCCCTTTATTACCCATTCTCCAGTTTTGCATAACCAACACTGTTATATTAATATACTGTTTACTTCTGTGATTAACTTGTATCTAAGCCTCTGCAGACTGCCCCCTTATCTCGGTTCTTTTGACAGGCATGCATTTTAGCCAATCAGTGCTGACTCTTAAATATCTTCACGCGAGTAAGCACAATGTTATCTATATGACACACATGAACTAGCTGTGTCTAACTATCAAAAGCTGTCAAAATGCACTGAGATAAGAGGCATTTCAACAGCTTAGAAATTAGCATATGTGCCTACATAGGTTTAGCTTTAAACAAAGAATACCAAGAGAACAAAGCAAATTTGATGATAAAGTAAATTGGAAATTGTTTAAAATTGCATGCCCTATCTGAATCATGAATGTTTAATTTAGACTAGACTGTCCCTTTAATACTTCTCTATAACCTCACAAAAGTAAAATTCCACTTGTACATAATAAATAGAGAATACAGGACATGACTGCTGGTATAACTCTCCTTTGGCAAATATTCAGGTGGGTTTTTGCTTTGCTGCTCATAAACTATTGTTTCTTTCAAGAATGCATTTTAATTCAGGCACTGACAGCTAAGACTTTGAGAAGTATTTTTAAATCATAAGCAAAAATTGTTAGGTCAAGAAATGAACCTTTATTATAGTCACTTCACATGCTAAATTAATAGTAGAAAGAAGAGATTAATGCTAATAAAGTGAGGATTTTCTCAAGTGTTGTTATGACACAATGACAATAGAACTCCATAGAAAATATCTTATTCCTAAGCTTTCTTAAACTAGAATATCCTTCAACAATACCTAGGCATGGTGAAAGCCAAGAAAGAAGATTTGCCATCCTGATATTAAAGGAGTTCATTGTTAATACAATCACCTTTCCTTTCTCCATAATCTTTTTTTTTGAAAATATTTTTTTTTATTGAAGTTAGAATATATATTCACAAACAAGATTCGCCCTTAGGCCAATGTTACAACAGAGTGAGTAAAACATTGTCTATAAACTGACGTTATTAGTGAACAAAAAGGAAAAAAAAAGGAAAAATATAAAATACATATGTGACAAGATAAATACATATCCAATCTTAGCATGAATATAGACAAGAGTTTAGGCGAGATAGAATATAACTTCATTTTTTTGTTATACTATTAACGATTAATCTCCACAGTACTATAGAAAACAGTTGATAGATTATCTGAATCGAAGATATCAGCCTGTGGAGGATTAGCATAGATGTCAGCCACTTTTGGGCTGAAATACATAGGGGGGGGAGGGAGATTCAGCGGATAAGCACCGCTATGTATATAGGGAAGACGGTGGAAGGGTGGGGGGCGGAGCTTAAAATAGATGTAGGTAGGATAAGGTACGTGTTAGGAGCTTGGGAATGTTCAAGTGAAGGGATCCCATGACCATAAAAACAAAATTATATCTAGCAAAACATAGTGCAAATTAGGTTAGTCTCTGCCATTAAATTTCCCCTCTAATAATATGGTTGTATCTATAAGGGTGATGGTATAAAAGTAAGTAAAGGAGCATTGTCAAGGCTTAATATGGATTAGTACTGACATCACAATAGGATTCGTAAACTATGGGACAGAAGATTAGGGGAGTATGCTGGTTTTTAGCGATACTAAAGTTATGGTAGAGGGGGGGAATCAGGAAGTATGGGGCATAGGAGACTTCTGGGTGAGCTCCTCTCCTGGGGAGATGCTAGCTATAAGCGATGTGGGGAAAAGGAATAGGGATATGACCCGCAGGCAACATGTACCAGCGGGAAAGGGAAGAGAGGAGCTCAGTATGGGCAGAAAATTTGCGCTATCAATAGATTCTACATAGGGGGTATGCCATTCTTAGCAGGGGACATGAGTGTACAAAGTAGAAAGAGTACCCCTATATAGGGGGGGGGATAAAAAATAACCCTTGGCATGCTTATAAGATAGATAACGAACATAAGACAGACGTAAATACCAAAGCACAGTGACATAGGCATAAGATAACTATGTGTACTTAAAATATTGGTAATGACATATTTCTTTTGCAATCATTGTCATTTAGTAAATATGATATATAGTAGAATATACCTTCCATTTATTTACATAGGTGTGCAGGGCTGATCTAAAGAGTAAGGAAACAAGCAATAGATAAACTTATCCAAACATTGCGTATTAAACTTGTCCACTAACTGAAATGGAGTATGATAAAAAAATATACAGTTCCATATAACATTTGGGAAGATACTAAACAGTTATATCTTGTAAATATAAGAACAAACATTTCTCAATCTGGTGTCTAATCTTTCCCTATTATTGGGCCATGAGAGCAGAATAGTACTAAATATTTAGTCTTTTTTTTTTTTTTTTTTTTTTTAAGAGAGATTCACACATGTAGTTGAAATAGATGCAGAGCGTCATTAAACCCCTCAATAGAATCTTAACAAAAATATTATAACGCTAAATAATTTTAGCTAAAAAATTAGTTTGAACATTAAGTGTAATACACAAATAAGGTGCCCTATTTGGGGAACACTCATATCATCTGTATGTAAGCTATAAACTTATAAAAGTATGCTAATGCTACCGTACAGTGGAATTGATATTGTCATATATGCATTATATTGTCACTATATAGCAGGGCTGGATAAACGTAACCCTTAGCTGACATGCCACAGTTATAAAGCAGCATCAGTTTATTTCATGAGAGGTTCTACAGGGAAAACTCTAAGATTGATACCCATATTATAAGTGTCTTAGTCAGATAGGAATAGAGGAATTCCTCAAATGGCTTAATTCAGGGCAATAGCAGCTCATGGGTGCAGTGTTGTCCCGAAGTGCAACCGATCATATACAGTTTAAGGCAAAAATGCATTATATGTCATGTGACAAGTAGATGTAGAGACAGTAAAGGTAAGGGCAAAGTACAGGTCTCATTAGTTACTAGTACTCAGGATAATTACAAGGATAGCAGTACAAACTGTAACTATTTTCTAAACAACAGATCCTATAGTAGATCTAACTTTTGTTGAAAGCACCCTGGCTAGAAGTGGGTTAATTTAACTTAATAAAAATAAAGTGTATGGATTAAGTAAGTAACAGGTATAGCAAGTTAAGCCCTATTAATAAACTAGAACATGCTCATAAAGGCATTCTAAGCCTAGTATCCTGTGAAATAAGTCCAGACTATAGTAATACAGTCCAAACGCTGGGTTGGCCTGTATCAAGAGGGTAGAGAAATTGTTTATACATATTACTATTATGTTAACACAAGTTCACAAACTATCCCATGCTTCTAAAAATCTAATGGGTCTGCATATCAACAACACAATCTCCCCAGATACCATCAGTTAATACGAAAGCAAGCAATCAGTACAGCTATATATATTGTTAAGTAAATATAAGGCATAAATCCCAGTAACACAACTAGCCCTCATTTTGCATAATATGCAAAAGGAGGGAAATATTTAGGAGAATTAACTATATGAGAGTACAGGTAAATTGCTATATCTCCCTAGCTTATATAATAACAGGAAGGTGCTTGCTTATCTATATATTACTCAGAAGACGTGTTTAAAAGAAAAGTTAAATGTCTAAATCATATGAGACTACATATAAACAGGTTAAACTGTCAAATCTTAAACAGGATATCTCAGACATTTATATATATTTATATTTATATATTAACTCCGGTATTTAACACAGCAAGAAAAAGTATCTCTCAGTCTCAAGTTTTCAGAGGTGATAAACCAGATTACATTATAAGCCAAAATCTCACATGAAGCGCTAATCAGCATATAGTAAAATAAAACCCAGAGGGCTTTCCTCCTATGAATGCAAGGTGTGAAGGTCTTAATAATAGGGTCCCTGAAGGCAAGCGTTAGAAAGTGAGGTGTCACTTTTAGAGTTCTAGTGTCGGCATTAGAGAAGCAGAGGGCCCAACCGATTAGAAGACAAATAGCCTCCCTTAGTAAGGGACAGCAGTTCTAGTACACCCGGTGTGAACCTTGCAGTACCAAGAGCAGAGGCATTTCTACCACCTGGGTCGAAAGGACTTCTGACCCATTCTTCAAGCGCAGAGGAGATCAGCTTCACAGTTGTCTGCAGCAGGTTAGAAAATGACATTATCGGGGATGCCAATGCCCAGGCAGATCTGGAGGGTAAGAGCTGCATGTGGGTAACAGAGTCCGGTCGCCTAATCTTGTTAGTAAGTGGTCTGTATTTTAAAGGAGACTGTCTCACACCTCTTGTAGTGATAGGACGTGCTGTTTCTTGTCTGCTGCTACTGGGGGAACTGGATGTGTTGTAAGCCCCGCCGCACCTGAAAGCAGCTGGGACCAGACCCTGTCGGGGATCTGAGATAGCGGTGAATGAGCTGCTCGCTATATCCCGGTTCTGAAGTGCAAGTTTAGCAGGGGGAGACCAATGTACGGCTGTCATCACGGTCGTGTGTAGAGGGTATTTACTCTTTCTAGCTTCCTCTAGTTTCTTGGAGTCCGCCGCCATCTTGATCTGAGAGCTGTTACCCCGGGTGCTTTGAGCACTTGTAGTATGTGCAAATGGGGTATGTGTTAGTCGCAGAGTATCAGCCGCATCTGCGGGGGATGTAGAGCACTCCGTATGATGTTGCAATATTTCAGGCTCTGAGGTTGGTGCCGAAGCATTAGACTGTGAGGGTTCAGCGTTGTTCAAGTCAGCCGCCATATTAGGATTAAAGCTCTCCTCCAATCCAGGTCGGACTCTAATTGTACGCCTCAGGTCATAAAAACAGCGGTCCATCCTCTCCTCAAAATCGGCTAAGCATTTAAGAACCTGCTTACCAAAATCTGCCATGTTCAAAAGGGATCTGTGCGAATTACCAGATAACTATGGCCTTAGGCGTTATCTGTGCCTCATGAGCAAGCCATGCGGGATAGTCCTCAGCCGTTATTATAGTGGACCGCTAAAATTTCGTTAGTCACTTCTCCTCCTTCCTTTCTATAGGAAAATAACAGGACTCCTTCCTTCTCTACAATTGCAGGACAAGGAATCAATTAAGAGGGATAGATTATGTTTTCTATTAAGTGAAATATAAAATAGTTTTACAGGAGCTCATGAGATGTGCGTCCTATCTCCTCTGCAGCTGGCTCCGCCTCTCCATAATCTTTTTATATGCTTTGCTTTTGTTTTGTTTTTTATTTCAAATGTTTCTTGTTTCCTCTGCTTAAGAAGTGCTTTTAATAATTGTCAGTCTGTTTCAGTTATAGTTTTGACACTTCTGCCTGGTTCCCGCATGTTCTTTCTACTGACACATTGGTTATCCATCAGTTGGTGCTTCTGCTACATCAATAATCTCAGTAATGTTTGGTTAAACTCTCCCACCCCACAATTCCGTTTGTATTTCTCCATAACTGCTAAGCTGTTCAACTCCCTAACATTATATTCCTATACCATTCTCATTTCCTGGCCATTGTCATATAACTTTCAACCTAAATCCTCTTAGTTTAGCCAAACTAAAAAATTTTTTCAAACATAACAATTACCAGCTTTCCTCCTTCCTTGAGCCCCTTATCACATAAAACTATACTCACATCTGTCTTCAACATGTGTCCGATAGGGCACATGTCTTAACTAACTAACTAACTAACTAACTAACTAACTAACTAACTAACATATTCTGCAATAGACTTCAATAGAGTGTGAAAAGTGTGTGTGGGGGGGAAACGCTGCATCCAGGTGGATTCTTTTACCACTCTGCCATCCAGGTGGATTCTCTCTCTCCCCCTTCTTTCACCACCCCTTTTGTTCTCTCTCCTCCCTCTTTTGCTCTCTCTCCCCCCTCTCTTTTGCTCTCTCTCCCCCTCTCTTTTGCTCTCTCCCCCCTCTTCCCTCTCTTTTTCTCTCTCTCTACCCATCTCTTTTGCTCTCTCCCCTCTCTTTTGCTCTCTCTCTCCCCCCTCTCTTTTGCTCTCTCTCTCCCCTCTCTTTTTCTCTCTCTCCCCTCTCATTTGCTCTCTCTCCAGCTCTCATTTGCTCTCTCTCCCCTCTCTTTTGCTCTCTCTCTCCCCCTCTCTTTTGCTCGTTCTCTCCTCCTCTCTTTTGCACTCTCTTCCCCCCTCTCTTTTGCTCTATCCCCCTCTCTTTTGTGCTCTTTGTCCCCCTCTCTTTTGCGCTCTCTCTCCCCCTCTCTTTTGCTCTCAATCACCCCCTTTCTTTTACTCTCTCCCCCTCTCTTTTGCTCTCTCTCCCCTCTCATTTGCTCTCTCTCTCCCCTCTCATTTGCTCTCTCTCCCCCTCTCTTTTGCTCTCTATCTCCTAACGTATTCTCCAATAGACTTCAATAGAGTGTGAAAAGTGTGTGTGTGGGGGGGAAATGCTGCATCCAGGTTGATTCTTTTACCACCCTGCCATCCAGGTGGATTCTCTCTCTCCCCCTTCTTTCACCACCCCTTTTGTTCTCTCTCCTCCCTCTTTTGCTCTCTCTCCCCCCTCTTTTGCTCTCTCTCCCCCCTCTCTTTTGCTCTCTCTCTCCCCTCTCTTTTGCTCTCTCCCCTCTCTTTTGCTCTCTCTCTCCCCCTCTCTTTTGCTCGCTCTCTCCTCCTCTCTTTTGCACTCTTTTCCCCCCTCTCTTTTGCTTTCTCCCCCTCTCTTTTGTGCTCATTGTCCCCTCTCTTTTGCGCTCTCTCTCCCCCTCTCTTTTGCTCTCAATCACCCCTTTCTTTTTCTCTCTCCCCCTCTCTTTTGCTCTCTCTCCCCTCTCATTTGCTCCCTCTCTCCCCTCTCATTTGCTCTCTCTCCCCCCTCTCTTTTGCTCTCTATCTCCCCTCTCATTTGCTCTCTCTCCACTCTCTTTTGCTCTCTCTCCAGCTCTCATTTGCTCTCTCTCTCCCCCTCTCATTTGCTCTCTCTCTCTCTCCTCTCTCTTTTGCTCTCCCTTTCCCCTCTCTTTTGCTCTCACGCCGTTCTCTTTTGCTCTCTCCCCCTTCTTTTTTGCTCTCTCCACCTTCCCTTTTGCTCTCTCCCCCTTCTCTTTTGCTCTCTCCCCCTGTCTCTTTTGCTCTCTCCCCCCTTCTCTTTTGCTCTCTCTCTCCCCTCTCTTTTGCTGTCTCTCTCCCATCTCTTTTTCTCTCTCTCTTCTCTCTTTTGCTCTCTCTCCCCCCTCTCTTTTGCTCTCTATCTCCTAACGTATTCTCCAATAGACTTCAATAGAGTGTGAAAAGTGTGTGTGTGTGGGGGGAAACGCTGCATCCAGGTGGATTCTTTTACCACCCTGCCATCCAGGTGGATTCTCTCTCTCCCCCTTCTTTCACCACCCATTTTGTTCTCTCTCCTCCCTCTTTTGCTCTCTCTCCCCCCTCTCTTTTGCTCTCTCTCTCCCCTCTCTTTTGCTCTCTCTCCCCTCTCTTTTGCTCTCTCTCTCCCCCTCTCTTTTGCTCGCTCTCTCCTCCTCTCTTTTGCACTCTCTTCCCCCCTCTCTTTTGCTCTCTCCCCCTCTCTTTTGTGCTCTTTGTCCCCTCTCTTTTGCGCTCTCTCTCCCCCTCTCTTTTGCTCTCAATCACCCCTTTCTTTCTCTCTCTCCCCCTCTCTTTTGCTCCCTCTCTCCCCTCTCTTTTGCTCTCTCCCCCTCTTTTTTATGCTCACTCTCTTCCCCTCTCTTTTGCTGTCTCTCTCCCCTCTCTTTTGCTCTCTCTCCCCCTCTCTTTTGCGCTCTCTCTCCTCCCTCTCTTTTGCTCTCTCTCCCCCTCTCTTTTGCTCTCTCCCCTGTCATTTGCTCTCTCTCTCTCCCCTCTCTTTTGCTCTCTCTCCCCCTCTCTTTTGCTCTCTCTCCCCACTCTTTTGCTCTCTCTCCCCCACTCTTTTGCTCTCTCTCCCCCACTCTTTTGCTCTCTCTCTCCACTCTCTTTTGCTCTCTCTCCATCTCTCTTTTGCTCTCTCCCCCTTTCTTTTACGCTTTCTCTTTTGCTCTCTCTCTCCCCCTCTCTTTTGCTCTCTCTTTCCCCTCTCTTTTGCTCTCTCCCACCTCTCTTTTGTGCTCTCTCCCTCCTCTCTTTTGTGCTCTCTCTCTCCCTCTCTTTTGCTCTCTCTCCCCTCTCTTTTGCTATCTCCCCCCTCTCTTTTGCTCTCTCTCCCCTCTTATTTGCTCTCTCTCCCCCCTCTCTTTTGCTCTCTCTCCCCTCTCATTTGCTCTCTCTCTCCACTCTGTTTTGCTCTCTCTCCAGCTCTCATTTGCTCTCCCTCCCCTCTCTTTTACGCTCTCTTTTGCTCTCTCTCTCCCCCTCACTTTTGTGCTCTCTCTCCCCCTCTCTTTTGCTCTCTCCCCCTCTCTTTTGCTCTCTCTCCCCTCTTCTTTGCTCTCTCCCCCTCTCTTTTGCACTCCCTCTCCACTCTTATTTGCTCTCTCTCTCTCCTCTCTCTTTTGCTCTCCCTTTCCCCTCTCTTTTGCTCTCTCCCCCACTTTTGCTCTCTAACCCCTTCTCTTTTGCTCTCTCCCCCCTTCTCTTTTGCTCTCTCCCCCCTTCTCTTTTGCTTTCTCCCCCTTCTCTTTTGCTCTCACCACCTTCTCTTTTACTCTCCCCCTTTCTTTTTTGCTCTCTCCCCTTCTCTTTTGCTCTCTCCCCCCCATCTCTTTTGCTCTCTCCCCCCGTCTCTTTTGCTCTCGCCCCCTTCTCTTTTGCTCTCTCTCTCCCCTCTCTTTTGCTCTCTCTCTCCCCTCTCTTTTGCTCTCTCTCTCCCCTCTCTTTTTCTCTCTTTCCAGCTCTCATTTGCTCTCTCTCTCTCCCCCTCTCTTTTGCGCTCTCTTTCCCCCTCTCTTTTGCTCTCTCTCTCCCCATCTCTTTTGCTCTCTCCCCTCTCTTTTGCTCTCTCTCTACCCCCTCTCTTTTGCTCTCTCTCTCCACTCTCTTTTGCTCTCTCTCCCCTCTCATTTGCTCTCTCTCCAGCTCTCATTTGCTCTCTCTCCCCTCTCTTTTGCTCTCTCTCTCCCCCTCTCTTTTGCTTGCTCTCTCCTCTCTTTTGCACTCTCTTCCCCCCTCTCTTTTGCTCTATCCCCCTCTCTTTTGTGTTCTTTGTCCCCCTCTCTTTTGCGCTCTCTCTCCCCCTCTCTTCTGCTCTCAATCACCCCCTTTCTTTTACTCTCTCCCCCTCTCTTTTGCTCTCTCTCCCCTCTCATTTGCTCTCTCTCCCCCCTCTCTTTTGCTCTCTATCTCCTAACGTATTCTCCAATAGACTTCAATAGAGTGTGAAAAGTGTGTGTGTGGGGGGGGGAAACGCTGCATCCAGGTGGATTCTTTTACCACCCTGCCATCCAGGTGGATTCTCTCTCTCCCCCTTCTTTCACCACCCCTTTTGTTCTCTCTCCTCCCTCTTTTGCTCTCTCTCCCCCCTCTCTTTTGCTCTCTCTCTCCCCTCTCTTTTGCTCTCTCTCCCCTCTCTTTTGCTCTCTCTCTCCCCCTCTCTTTTGCTCGCTCTCTCCTCCTCTCTTTTGCACTCTCTTCTCCCCTCTCTTTTGCTCTCTCCCCCTCTCTTTTGTGCTCTTTGTCCCCTCTCTTTTGCGCTCTCTCTCCCCCTCTCTTTTGCTCTCAATCACCCCTTTCTTTTTCTCTCTCCCCCTCTCTTTTGCTCTCTCTCTCCACTCTCTTTTGCTCTCTCTCCCCTCTCATTTGCTCTCTCTCCAGCTCTCATTTGCTCTCTCTCCCCTCTCTTTTGCTCTCTCTCTCCCCCTCTCTTTTGCTTGCTCTCTCCTCTCTTTTGCACTCTCTTCCCCCCTCTCTTTTGCTCTATCCCCCTCTCTTTTGTGTTCTTTGTCCCCCTCTCTTTTGCGCTCTCTCTCCCCCTCTCTTCTGCTCTCAATCACCCCCTTTCTTTTACTCTCTCCCCCTCTCTTTTGCTCTCTCTCCCCTCTCATTTGCTCTCTCTCCCCCCTCTCTTTTGCTCTCTATCTCCTAACGTATTCTCCAATAGACTTCAATAGAGTGTGAAAAGTGTGTGTGTGTGGGGGGAAACGCTGCATCCAGGTGGATTCTTTTACCACCCTGCCATCCAGGTGGATTCTCTCTCTCCCCCTTCTTTCACCACCCCTTTTGTTCTCTCTCCTCCCTCTTTTGCTCTCTCTCCCCCCTATCTTTTGCTCTCTCTCTCCCCTCTCTTTTGCTCTCTCTCCCCTCTCTTTTGCTCTCTCTCTCCCCCTCTCTTTTGCTCGCTCTCTCCTCCTCTCTTTTGCACTCTCTTCTCCCCTCTCTTTTGCTCTCTCCCCCTCTCTTTTGTGCTCTTTGTCCCCTCTCTTTTGCGCTCTCTCTCCCCCTCTCTTTTGCTCTCAATCACCCCTTTCTTTTTCTCTCTCCCCCTCTCTTTTGCTCCCTCTCTCCCCTCTCATTTGCTCTCTCTCCCCCTCTCTTTTGCTCTCTATCTCCCCTCTCATTTGCTCTCTCTCCCCCTCTCTTTTGCTCTCTCTCCACTCTCTTTTGCTCTCTCTCCAGCTCTCATTTGCTCTCTCTCTCCCCCTCTCATTTGCTCTCTCTCTCTCTCCTCTCTCTTTTGCTCTCCCTTTCCCCTCTCTTTTGCTCTCACCCCATTCTCTTTTGCTCTCTCCCCCTTCTTTTTTGCTCTCTCCACCTTCCCTTTTGCTCTCTCCCCCTTCTCTTTTGCTCTCTCCCCCTGTCTCTTTTGCTCTCTCCCCCCTTCTCTTTTGCTCTCTCCCCTCTCTTTTGCTGTCTCTCTCCCATCTCTTTTTCTCTCTCTCCCCTCTCTTTTGCTCTCTCTCCAGCTCTCATTTGCTCTCTCTCTCTCCCCTCTCTTTTGCTCTCTCCCCCTCTTTTTTATGCTCACTCTCTTCCCCTCTCTTTTCCTGTCTCTCATCCCTCTCTTTTGCTCTCTCTCCCCCTCTCTTTTGCGCTCTCTCTCCCCCCTCTCTTTTGCTCTCTCTCCCCCTCTCTTTTGCTCTCTCCCCTGTCATTTGCTCTCTCTCTCTCCCCTCTCTTTTGCTCTCTCTCCCCCCCTCTCTTTTGCTCTCACTCCCCTCTCATTTGCTCTCTCTCCCCCACTCTTTTGCTCTCTCTCCCCCACTCTCTTTTGCTCTCTCTCCATCTCTCTTTTGCTCTCTCCCCCTTTCTTTTACGCTTTCTCTTTTGCTCTCTCTCTCCCCCTCTCTTTTGTGCTCTCTCTCCCCCTCTCTTTTGCTCTCTCTTTTCCCTCTCTTTTGCTCTCTCCCACCTCTCTTTTGTGCTCTCTCCCCCCTCTCTGTTGTGCTCTCTCTCTCCCTCTCTTTTGCTCTCTCTCCCCTCTCTTTTGCTCTCTCCCCCCTCTCTTTTGCTCTCTCTCCCCTCTTATTTGCTCTCTCTCCCCCCTCTCTTTTGCTCTCTCTCCCCTCTCATTTGCTCTCTCTCCCCTCTCATTTGCTCTCTCTCTCCACTCTGTTTTGCTCTCTCTCCAGCTCTCATTTGCTCTCCCTCCCCTCTCTTTTACGCTCTCTTTTGCTCTCTCTCTCCCCCTCACTTTTGTGCTCTCTCTCCCCCTCTCTTTTGCTCTCTCCCCCTTCTCTTTTGCTCTCACCACCTTCTCTTTTGCACTCTCCCCCTTTCTTTTTTGCTCTCTCCCCCTTCTCTTTTGCTCTCTCCCCCCTTCTCTTTTGCTCTCTCCCCCCATCTCTTTTGCTCTCTCCCCCTTCTCTTTTGTTCTCTCGCTCCCCTTTCTTTTGCTCTCTCTCTCCCCTCTCTTTTTCTCTCTTTCCAGCTCTCATTTGCTCTCTCTCTCTCCCCCTCTCTTTTGCGCTCTCTTTCCCCCTCTCTTTTGCTCTTCCCCTCTCTTTTGCTCTTTCCCCCCTCTCTTTTGCTTTCCCTCTCCCCCCTCTCTCTTTTGCTCTCTCCCCCATCTGTTTTGCTCTCCCCTCTCTTTTGCTATCCCTCTCCCATCTCATTTGTTCTCTCTCCTCTCTATTTTGTTCTCCTTCTCCCCTCTCTTTTGCTCTCTCCCCCCTTCTCTTTTGCTCTCTCCCCCTTATTTTTTCTCTCTCCCCCTGTCCTTTTTTTTAATTGGGGCACTCCCACTGCCTCCCCTTCCCTGCTGAGCCGCCATTTTTTTTAGGGCACTTCCACTGCCTCCCCTTCCCTGCTGAGCCCCCCACCCACCACCCGCTCACACCTACCACCGGCACCAGCAGAAGATTGTTACAGATGGTGACACACACAATGTCACCGTCTGTAATGATCAGGCATCTGGCCTCATATGGCGGTGGAGCACCGATCGCACTCCAGCTCCATATGTGGCAGATTCCTGAAACTCCAGCTCTCAGCTGTTATGTTACAGCTGAGAGTTGGGGCTCCAGAAGCTGTCTGTCACCGTGAGGCGGCTGCACGCGCATCCAACATTCCTTTGAGGATGCGTGCGCAACTGCCAACAGTGAAGGACGCTTACAAACACAATTCTAGTATAGATATAGGTATAGATACATACAGGAAAAATATTGATGTAAAAAAGGATGCCACAGTCCCTGTCAGTTTTTCATAATAATATGATTTCAATCATCTTAAAAAAATGGCCCTATTTTAATATTTTAAATTATTTTGTATAATATGTCTATATATTACTCAAAACTAATTTTAACATGCAAACATAATACCTATTAATGTTAAAATAGAATAATACATTATTGAAAAAATATTAATAAAATAAGAGAAACCATAAAAAACAATGAGATATTCAGAAAAATATAAAATTCAGAAGCACACCTATGGGCTCCATGTAGCAAGCACCAAAAGCTGCTCCGGAGCCCTTGTGAGCCTGCTTCCCACAATGTAAGAAGCAGTAGTTATTAGTCCGCTTCTACTTATACCTTACGCTGCCACTGAGGTGGCGAGGGAAAATCACAGAGAGCGAGCTTGCACTCTGTAATTGACAATCCCTTTTCTCATGGGATTGGTCACACGAGAGAAGGGGCGGGCATTTCAGACTCACTTGAGCATGTAATGATCCATATGGGCAGCGGGTTGAGAATCTTGTCTGCTTGCTCCTTCATACATTGGAGCCCAATGACTGAATAATAATTGTAGTTTTAAATTGTGGTTACTTTGAGCTTGCTAATACGTTTTTAAAAGAACAGATTTTTTAAATCATTTTTTTTGTGAATACCAAACTTTCTTTAATAAAAGAATATTTTTCAGTGTAGTGACCTTACATGACATTGATACAAATTTAAAAACTAGATTAAAAGTTAAAGGGACATAAAAACCATTTTTTTTTCTTTCATGATTTAGAAAGAGCATATAATTATAAACAACTTTCTAATGTACTTCTCTTATCTAATTTGCTTTATTCTCTTGATATTCTTTGCTGGAAAGCATATCTAGATATGCTTAGTAGCTGTTGATTGGTAGCTGCACACAGATGCCTCCTGTGATTGGCTCATAGTCACAATGTGCATTGCTATTTCTTCATTAAAGGATATCTAAAGAATTAAGCAAATTAGATAATAGAAGTAAATTGGAATGTTGTTTAAAATTGTATTCTCTACCTTAATTATGAAAGAATTTTTGGGGTAAAGTGTCTCTTTAAGGGCCAGATTACAAGTATAGCGCCAATTAACACTCCCGCTCGAGTGTTAATTGTGCTAGAAGTAAGCTTTTTGCACTTGTCGGGCTGTGCTCGTATTATGAGTCCCAAGTAAAGTATTTTCATTTGAGTGCTAACACAACTTGCGCATATTCCCCCAAAGAAGTCAATGGAGAAAAAACGTAACACCTCACTCTCACGTAAACCCAATCGCATATTCTCATGTGCGCTAACCTGACATAAAATTATAAATATTTTACATTCCAATGTTTTTCATATACAAGAAGATGTTATATTTATTCATAAATAAATATTCCTACATATATCTGATTGTATTTTGGTACAATATATATCTATACCTTTATGTAGACATTTATATATAGGTACAGATATATACTGATATATATAGGAATATCTTTTTAAAAATACAAAGAACATATTCCTTTATGTGAAGAACATTGAAATATGAAATATATACAGTACATACACAAACACTTTATTAAGTATGAATATTGTATAAAAAATAATATAAATTATTGAAAATTAATAAACATACAGTAAAATGTTCTAAAAAAGAATATATCTATATATTTTACAGTATGTTTATTCATTTTTAATAATATATATTTTTTTTTATATTTTATATGTTATATTTCAATAACAATCCTTAAAGGGCCACTAAACCCCAAATTTTTCTTTCATGATTCAGATAGAGAATATCGGCTAGATTTAGAGTTGGGCGGTAGCCGTCAAAACCAGCGCTAGAGGCTCCTAACGCTGGTTTTTACCGCCCTTTGGTATTTGGAGTCAGTCAGGAAAGGGTCTAACGCTCACTTTGCAGCCACGACTTTTCCATACCGCAGATCCCCCTACGCCATTTGCGTATCCTATCTTTTCAATGGGATCTTTCTAACGCCGGTATTTAGAGTCGTGGCTGAAGTGAGGGTTAGAAATCTAATGACAAAACTCCAGCCGCAGAAAAAAAACAGTAGTTAAGAGCTTTCTGGGCTAACGCCGGTTCATAAAACTCTTAACTACTGTGCTCTAAAGTACACTAACACCCATAAACTACCTATGTACCCCTAAACCGAGGCCCCCCCACACCGCCGCCACTCTATTAAATTTTTTTAACCTCTAATCTGCCGCTCCATACACCGCCACCAGCTACATTATCCCTATGTACCCCTAATCTGCTGCCCCTAACATCGCCGACACCTACATAATATTTATTAACCCCTAATCTGCCCCCCCCAACGTCGCCGCTACCTTACCTACACTTATTAACCCCTAATCTGCCGACCGAACCGCACCGCTACTATAATAAATGTATTAACCCCTAATCCGCCTCACTCCCGCCTCAATAACCCTATAATAAATAGTATTAACCCCTAATCTGCCCTCCCTAACATCGCCGACACCTAACTTCAAACATTAACCCCTAATCTGCCGACCAGAGCTCACCGCTATTCTAATATATTTTTTAACCCCTAAAGCTAAGTCTAACCCTAACACTAACACCCCCTAAGTTAAATATAATTTTTACCTAACAAAATAAATTAACTATTATTAAATAAATTAATCCTATTTAAAACTAAATACTTACCTGTAAAATAAACCCTAATATAGCTACAATATAAATTATAATTATATTGTAGCTATTTTAGGATTAATATTTATTTTACAGGCAACTTTGTAATTATTTTAACCAGGTACAATAGCTATTAAATAGTTCATAACTATTTAATAGTTACCTAGTTAAAATAATTACAAAATTACCTGTAAAATAAATCCTAACCTAAGTTACAATTAAACCTAGCACTACACTAGCAATCAATAAATTAAATAAAATACCTACAATTATCTACAATTAAACCTAACACTACACTATCAATAAATTAATTAAATAAAATACCTACAATTATCTACAATTAAACCTAACACTACACTATCAATAAATTAATTAAATACAATACCTACAAATAAATACAATTAAATAAACTAACTAAAGTACAAAAAATAAATAAGAACTAAGTTACAAAAAATAAAAAAATATTTACAAACATTAGAAAAATATTACAACAATTTTAAACTAATTACACCTACTCTAAGCCCCCTAATAAAATAACAAAGCACCCCCAAAATAAAAAAAAAGCCCTACCCTATTCTAAATTAAAAAAATTCAAAGCTCTTTTACCTTACCAGCCCTGAAAAGGGCCCTTTGCGGGGCATGCCCCAAAGAATTCAGCTCTTTTGCCTGTAAAAAAAACCCATACAATACCCCCCCACAACATTACAACCCACCACCCACATACCCCTAATCTAACCCAAACCCCCCTTAAATAAACCTAACACTAAGCACCTGAAGATCTCCCTACCTTGTCTTCACCTCACCGGGTTCAGCGATCGGTCCAGAAGAGGGTCCGAAGTCTTGATCCAAGCGGTGGTTGAAGAATGCCATCATCGGGCTGAAGTCGGAAGTCCATCATCGGGATGAAGTCTTCTATCAAGCCGCATCTTCAATCTTCTTTCTTCCGGAGCGGAGCCATCTTCTTCCCAGCCGACGCGGATCCAACCTCTTCAAGCGACGCCTACTCGCCGAATGATGGTTCCTTTAAATGACGTCATCCAAGATGGCGTCCCTCGAATTCCGATTGGCTGATAGGATTCTATCAGCCAATCGGAATTAAGGTAGGAATATTCTGATTGGCTGATGGAATCAGCCAATCAGATTCAAGTTCAATCCGATTGGCTGATCCGATCAGCCAATCAGATTGAGCTTGCATTCTATTGGCTGTTCCGATCAGCCAATAGAATGCAAGCTCAATCTGATAGGCTGATTCCATCAGCCAATCAGAATTTTCCTACCTTAATTCCGATTGGCTGATAGAATCAAGACATCGGATGCTCTTCTGGACAGATCGGGACCCGGTGTGGTGAAGACAAGTTAGGGAGATCTTCAGGGGCTTAGTGCTTTGTAAATATTTTTTTATTTTTTGTAACTTAGTTCTTTTTTATTTTTTGTACTTTAGTTAGTTTATTTAATTGTATTTATTTGTAGGTATTGTATTTAATTAATTTATTGATAGTGTAGTGTTAGGTTTAATTGTAGATAATTGTAGGTAGTTTATTTAATTTATTTATTGATAGTGTAGTTTTAGGTTTAATTGTAACTTAGGTTAGGATTTATTTTACAGGTAATTTTGTAATTAAATTAACTATTTAACTATTAAATAGTTATTAACTATTTAATAGCTATTGTACCTGGTTAAATTAAATACAAAGTTGCCTGTAAAATAAATATTAATCATAAAATAGCTAAAATATAATTATAATTTATATTGTAGCTATATTAGGGTTTATTTTACAGGTAAGTATTTAGATTTAAATAGGAATAATTTATTTAATAAGAGTTAATTTATTTCGTTAGAATAAAATTATATTTAATTTAGGGGGGTGTTAGGGTTAGAATTAGCTTTAGGGGTTAAAAAAATTATTAGAGTAGCGGTGAGCTCCGATCGGCAGATTAGGGGTTAATACTTGAAGTTAGGTGTTGGCGATGTTAGGGAGGGCAGATTAGGGGTTAATACTATTTATTATAGGGTTATTGAGGCAGGAGTGAGGCGGATTAGGGGTTAATAACTTTATTATAGTAGCGGTGCGGTCCGCTCGGCAGATTAGGGGTTAATAAGTGTAGGCAGTTGGAGGCGACGCTGAAGGGGCAGATTAGGGGTTAATAAATATAATATAGGGGTCGGCGGTGTTAGGGGCAGCAGATTAGGGGTACATAGCTATAATGTAGCTTGCCGTGGTGTAAGGAGCGGCAGATTAGGGGTTAATAATAATATGCAGGGATCAGCGATAGCGGGGGCGGCAGATTAGGGGTTAATAAGTGTAAGGTTAGGGGTGTTTAGACTCGGGGTTCATGTTAGGGTGTTAGGTGCAGACTTAGGAAGTGTTTCCGCATAGCAAACAATGGGGCTGCGTTAGGAGCTGAACAGGTGTTAGTTTTTTTTTCAGCTCAAACAGCCCCATTGTTTTCTATGGAGGAATCGTGCACGAGCACATTTTTGAAGCTGGCCGCGCCTGTAAGCACCGCTGGTATCGAGAGTTGCAGTGGCGTTAAATTATGCTCTACGCTCCTTTTTTGGAGCCTAACGCAGCCATTCTGTGAACTCTAAATACCAGCGGTATTTAAAAGGTGCGGGGGGAAAAAAGCACGCGTAGCTAACGCACCCCTTTGGCCGCAGAACTCTAAATCTAGCCGTATGATTTTAAACAACATTCCAATTTACTTCTATTATCTAATTTGCTGCAATCTTTAGATATCCTTTGTTAAAAAAATAGCAATGCACATTGGTGAGCCAATCACATGAGGCATCTATGTGCAGCCACCAATCAGAAGCTACTGAGCCTATCTAGATATGCTTTTCAGGAAAGAATAGCAAGAGAATGAAGCAAATTAGATAATAGAAGTAAATTAGAAAGTTGTTTAAAATGGTATTCTCTATCTGAATCACGAAAGAAAAAAATTGGGTTTAATGTCCCTTTAAGAATCCTACGTTTTCATGTTCACTAACCCGACCCCGTTAGGATATAAATTGAGAAACGATATGCGCCAAACACATATTTTACATTTCTATGTTTTTCACATAGAAAATAATGTACTTTTTATTCTTAAATATATATATAAACATCTGGTACTGCTCATGTAAAATACATATCTATGCCTATATATCTATTGAAATAGATATGCAGGTATAAGTATATACACATAGATATATAGAAATATGTATTTAAGAATAAAAAGGTCATTATCCTGTAAGTGAAGAACATTGTAATGTGAAATATGTACAGTAAATATACAATAAAACACATAAATAATGGGGAACACACACATTCAGTCCTAATACTGTCACAGTCAAAAGTACTCGGTTTATATATATATATTTTTTAAAACTGTGCCAGACCGTGCCGGTGTCATGTGACATGCCAAGCTATTGCCATGTGCTGTTTTAGATGTGCACTGTGCACTGAAAGCAAAGCCCTAACTCGGCATCCAGCCATTCCTACTGCATCAGAAAAGGTCCTACTGGGGTTACCACTGTTACCAGGTCACTGCTCTGGTGGTGGGGATTTTTTCTGGGTAGGGCTGACTGTAGGCGCATGCATCAGAAAGCGTAGCGGCAAGGACGTGATGATTTGAGCATCTGTGCAGCTGCATACACTGCTCTCTTCAGTCTTTACTCCTCTCACACTGTATCCATGCAGCCTTGGACAGACAGCATCCAGTCTGCAGGTCCCCTGAGCCCTGCTCTTTCTGCTGTGGCCCTAAGATCAACTAACTGAAGTTTGTTAGGGGAACAGTTCTTTGTCAGTGGGAAGAATAAGTGAGTGCACACACACCCCTCCCCATGCAGCATTGTCTAGTGCAGGGTGAGAGGGAACTTGTTTCTAGCAAAGAAGTGACATGTACTGCTGTGGCTGATTGTATAGTGTCATGCTGATAGTTAACACATGAATGTAAGGTTTATTTTTATAGTTTTTGTTTTCTCTCTGTCTCAGATTTTACAGCTTCCCATAGTAGTTCTGCTGTTCCAGTCACTAAACATATATTTGTCTGCACCTCTATGCTTCCTCCTCAGTCTTTACCTTGCTTTGCTCTTGTTGGCTGCCCTAAATCTCTTTAACCAGCTAACCTCACACCAGATTCACATTCAAAAGAATATTAAATTAATCCACAGTGGAGGAATGTATATATTTATTTACTTATTAGTACTACTTAGGTCCAGTTTCACATATTGCAATTTATTTAATTTTTTTAAAATGATTAGCCCAGCAGTGGATGATCCACTGCTGGGCTAATAATAAAAAAAAATTGATTTAGTTGTTTTTTGGGATGTTGGGGTGGAGAGCAAAATTGCATGGGGGGGGGGGGCCCAAGAAATTTTTGCCCAGGGTCCAGTCAATATTAAAGATGGCCCTGCTTAAGTGTTAAATAAACAGCAAAAACACAAACACAAAAGTATTAGCGCATATCCATTTTCAAAAGCACAACATATTTTTTGAACTGCTGCAAAACACATCAAGAGTCAACTTATTTTTTTAAATAAAATTGGGATCTTAGTCACACAATCCTATATAATAAAAGTCCAAGTGTGTTTGTCCGAAGCTGTCATGCGCAGTAGAGACTGCGCACAAGGACAAACGCACCTGGCCTTCCAACTGACCAGGCGTTGTGTGGTGGAGTGGGCATGGTGCAACGTGGGTGTGACCGGGCGTGACGTGAGCGTGGTTGGGTGTGATGTGGGCAGGGCCAGGCATGACGTGGGCCGGGCGGGGCCAGATGACGTGGCGGCTGCAGAGAAACAGAGAGCTCTAAAGAGGGGGATAAAGAGAGCAGAAGAGGGTTGATAGAGAGATGGAGAGAGACATAGCAAAAGGGAGGGGGGGAGAGAGACAGCAAAAGGGAGGGGGGAGAGAGACAGCAAAAGGGAGGGAGAGAGTGAAAGCAAAAGGGAGGGGGGAGAGAGACAGCAAAAGAGAGGGGGGAGAGAGACAGCAAAAGAGAGGGGGGAGAGAGACAGCAAAAGAGAGGGGGGAGAGAGACAGCAAAAGAGAGGGGGAGAGAGACAGCAAAAAAGAGAAGGGAGAGAGACAGCAAAAGAGAGGAGGGAGAGAGACAGCAAAAGAGAGAGGGGAGAGAGACAGCAAAAGAGAGGGGAGAGAGACAGCAAAAGAGAGGGGGGAGAGAGACAGCAAAAGAGAGGGGGAGAGAGACAGCAAAAAAGAGAAGGGAGAGAGACAGCAAAAGAGAGGAGGGAGAGAGACAGCAAAAGAGAGAGGGGAGAGAGACAGCAAAAGAGAGGGGAGAGAGACAGCAAAAGAGAGGGGGGAGAGACAGCAAAAGAGAGGGGGACAGCAAAAGAGAGGGGAGAGAGACAGCAAAAGAGAGGAGGGAGACAGCAAAAGAGAGGGGGGAGAGAGACAGCAAAAGAGAGGATGGAGAGAGACAGCAAAAGAGAGGGGGGAGAGAGACAGCAAAAGGGAGGGGGGAGAGAGACAGGAAAAGAGAGGGGGGAGAGAGACAGGAAAAGAGAGGGGCAGAGACAGCAAAAGAGAGGGGGAGAGAGAGACAGCAAAAGAGAGGAGGGAGAGAGACAGCAAAAAAGAGGTGGGAAAGAGACAACAAAAGAGAGGGGAGAGAGACAGCAAAAGAGAGGGGGGAGAGAGACAGCAAAAGAGAGGAGGGATAGAGACAGCAAAAGAGAAGGGGGAGAGAGACAGCAAATGAGAGGGGGAGAGAGACAGCAAAAGAGAGGTGGAGAGAGACAGCAAAAGAGAGGGGGAGAGAGACAGCAAAAGAGAGGGGGAGAGAGACAGCAAAAGAGAGGGGGGAGAGAGACAGCAAAAGAGAAGGGGAGAGAGACAGCAGAAGGGATGGGGGAGAGAGACAGCAAAAGAGAGGGGGGAGCGTGCACAAAAGAGAGGGGGGAGTGTGCAAAAGAGAGGGGGGAGTGTGCAAAAGAGAGGGGGGAGTGCGCAAAAGAGAGGGGGGAGAGTGCGCAAAAGAGAGGGGGAGAGTGCGCAAAAGAGAGGGGGAGAGAGCACAAAAGAGGGGGGAGAGCGCAAAAGGGATGGGGAGAGAGCGCAAAAGAGAGGGGGAAGAGAGCGCAAAATAGAGGGGGGAGAGAGCGCAAAAGAGAGGGGGAGAGAGCGCAAAAGAGAGGGGGAGAGAGCACAAAAGAGAGTGGGAGAGAGTGCAAAGAGAGGGAGAGAGCGCAAAAGAGAGGGGGAGAGAGCGCAAAAGAGAGGGGGAGAGAGCACAAAAGAGAGGGGGGAGTGAGCACAAAAGAGAGGGGGGAGTGAGCACAAAAGAGAGGGGGAGAGAGCACAAAGAGAGGGGGAGAGAGCACAAAGAGAGGGAAGAGAGCACAAAAGAGAGGGGGAGAGAGCGCGAAAGAGGGGAGAGAGAGCGCAAAAGAGAGGGGGAGAGAGCACAAAAGAGAGGGGGGGAGAGAGCGCAAATGAGAGGGGGAGAGAGCACAAAAGAGAGGGGGAGAGAGCGCAAAAGAGAGGGGGAGAGAGCGCAAAAGAGAGGGGGAGAGAGCGCAAAAGAGATGGGGAGAGAGCACAAAAGAGAGGGGGAGAGAGTGCAAAAGAGAGGTGAAGAGAGAGCAAAAGAGAGGGAGAGAGACAGCAAAGAGATGGAGAGAGACAGCAAACGAGAGGAGAGAGAACAAACGAGAGGGGGGAAGAGAGCACAAAAGAGAGGGAAGAGAGCACAAAAGAGAGGGGGAGAGATCGCGAAAGAGGGGGGGAGAGAGCGCAAAAGAGAGGGGGAGAGAGCGGAAAAGAGAGGGGGGAGAGAGTGCAAATTAGAGGGGGAGAGAGCACAAAAGAGAAGGGGAGAGAGCACAAAAGAGAGGGGGAGAGAGAGCAAAAGAGGGGGGGAGAGAGCGCAAAAGAGAGGGGGAGAGAGCACAAAAGAGAGGGGGAGAGAGTGCAAAAGAGACGTGAAGAGAGAGCAAAAGAGAGGGAGAGAGAGAGCAAAAGAGAGGAAGAGAGACAGCAAAAGAGGGGTAGAGAGAAAAAACAAAAGAGAGGGAGAGAGACAGCAAAAGAGGGGGAGAGAGAGCAAAAGAGAGGGGAGAGAGAGAGAGCAAAAGAGAGGGGGAGGGAGAGCAAAAGAGAGGGGGAAGAGAGAGCAAAAGAGAGGGGGGAGAGAGAGATCAAAAGTGAGGGGGGAGAGAGAGAGCAAAAGAGAGGGGGAGAGAGAGAGAGCAAAACAGAGGGGGAGAGAGAGAGCAAAAGAGAGGGGGAGAGAGAGAGCGTAAAAGAGAGGGGGAGAGAGAGAGCAAAAGAGAGGGGGGATAGAGATAGAGCAAGGAGTGGGACCACTGTACTGCAAAAAATGGCCTGTGTACATGGACTTTAGGACTAGTATAGCCATATTCTGCTTAGCCAGTCACCAACTTACAAGGTGCCCCAATATAGACCGGTCCTAACACTACAGTCCTTTGCCTCAGAGGGCTAAATAATTCCTGCTTTTATTCTTCATAATAGAATGAGACTTACTGGCTTAATATTCACAACTCTATTACACTGCCATGGGCACACCTGAGCTAGGGTGGGGTGCTTTAACCAATGAGAGCTGGTCAGTCTCCCTGATTATTTTTAAATACATTTACAAAATTTGGTTTAGCACACCTTACAAAAAGTTTATATACACATCTTTGGGAGTGCTGCTAATATGACCTAGTCAATACACAAACAAAAAGGTAAGTTGGTGATTGGCTAAACAGAATATGGCCATATTGTGTGACTAAGATCCCAATTTTATTTAAAACAAAAAGTTGATGTGTTTTGCAGCAGTTAAAAAAATATGCTGTGCTTTTGAAAATGGATGTATGCTAATACCTTTTTGTTTGTGTATTGACTAGGTCATATTGGCAGCACTCCCAAAGATGTGTATACAAACTTCTTGTAAGGTGTGCTAAACCAAATTTTGTAAATGGATAAACAGCAAAAAAATATAAATTTGGTAGGGTATTTTATAACATAATGAATATGTAACATCTTATAAATTGATGATGGTGACGATAATGCTGATAAATATTATAATTTGCAGAGGAAGCCTTGAAACCAATGGAAAATGGCATGGAATGAATGTAACATCTAGCCATCTAATACAAAATAACTCTTGCTATCTCATTTCTGAGATGTAAAGCCTATAATAACACCCAAATTGATATAAGTAATAATTATAATGGTATAGAAAGCATACAGAATAATTTCAGGTCAAAGCAGCAACTTATTGAGGTAAGGTTTATGAGGTAACACTTGAACAAAAGGTTATTTACTTGTATATTAAAAAGCATACAATAAAACAGCAATTAAATAGCTAAATACATACATCTGTTTTTGCAAGAAATACATTATAGAGTAATTCAAATAAAGAGAGGTAAATGAGTCATCTTGTATTGCATTTAGACAGCAAGCAAACTCCTACAACTGTGATTCAGATCTGCTTGGTAGATGTTGAATTGAATATATATATATATATATATATATATATATATATATATATATATATATATATATATATATAAGCTTTTGTGAAATATAACTGTTCAGTATATTTTATAATGTGCATGCAAAAATCCCTTTAGAAAATGATGAATGAACTAAAAGGTTGAAATGTAATATAGAAAATAAATGAATAGTAAAATTAGTTGCAGAATTTTAAATGTGATGTGATCATTTCAGAATATTCTGGTTGTATTAATACCATTTATTTTACGTCAGTTGGATCTTAGACGTCAAATATTCTGGGGGAAAATGTTAAGGTTCAGCTGTCAATTAAAAAATCCCAAAAACTTACATTACAACACATAAAACAACTGTGATAATTATGATGATTATCATTATGTTCACACTTGACAATGGTACACAAAATTGAGACCTTTATAAATCATTCTATTGGAGAACACGGTATCACATCAATTATTAGGTGTTCTTACCGTACATCAAGTCTCATTTTTTTTCTCCTGTGTAGCCTCCGTGGCTTTCAAATTCAGCCTTCAAAGATCACCCCCACAGTAGCTCTTTAGTGGTCCCAGTGGGTGCCTGGAGAGAGAAGGGTCTGTCTTGCAGGTTACCTTACCTACTGCAGCGTCTCCCGGATTCTCTGATCACTCGCGGTAGGGTGGTCTAATGATGACATCACAATTTTATCGGGTCTGTGCTGTTTCACTTTTAAATACCGTAATATCCCTTTTTTGAAAACAGCCCCCTGTGTTTTTAGTGTTGCAACACTGGCCTATTTTTACATTTTCTGAGAGAATTTGATATTATATGGTGTAATAAATTGGTCATTATATTTTACCGTATTTGAATGTCTGATCATTTCATTTATTATATGTACTTTTAATTTACAAATTTTGATTGCTTTTCTTGTTATAGGGTTATATTTCCCCTTTGTATTATATATTAACGGTTTGTATATTGTATGCTTTTATTCGCCTATAAATAGGATATATTCTGCCTTATACATTCTATGCCTCCATTAATTTTTACCTCCTAGTGCGTTTTGTTAGCGCCTCACCTTCACCACCAACCTCTTTTTTTATGTTCTAATAATTCTATCTATTAAGGTGATAGTTTGAAGAGAGGCATAGGAGTTATTTAGTCTAGTGCCCTAATACTTAAATTTATTACATATAATGAAAACCAGGCCTGTTGGGTGTACTTAAGGACCGCGGTTCGGAAACACTGCTCTAAACAGTTGAAAACTTTTATCCTGGACCAGATATAAACAGACACATGCTTAACTGGAATTATTTTAATATTTTTATCCCCAACTGGTACACACAAAAATATTTTATGTTTGAAGTTGGACAGTTAAAACCAAAAAGCTTGCTTCCATTGAGCCATTAAAAATTGAGCTACCGAAGCGACCGAAGGCTAAAAGTAATTTACGGCTCCATTTTAGTACCAGGTTTCCATTGAAAAGGCTTCTACTTTGTGTGCGGTTGCTCTTTTTGTGCAGGTGTAAGTTAGTGTTGTGTTAATTCTTCCACCCGATGCCGGATTAATAGGTTACTATGGTAACCCGACCTTACACTACACTCAATCTCATATACAGTGCCGCATACAGGTGTTAGATTTATTGAGCGAGGCTATCAATCATCTTTGATTAATAAGGAGATAGCAACAGTTCTATCTATCCCAAGAGAAGGGTTATTGAAACCTAAAATAAAAAAAAAAAATAAGAAAGGTAAAAATGATGGCAATGATGGCAATGCACGTATAGCCTTTGTCTCTGAGTATAACTCCCTTAGTCCTAGGAGTCAAACAATTGTTAAGAAACATTGGAATATTTTGACCCAGTGTAACCCTGACATTCTAGAATTCCAGATTTTGCCCATGCCAGCCTATAAATGAGGTAGAAATCTTCATGACCATCTAATTTTAAGCTGACATAGGCCCTAGTAGAGGTAAAATTCAGAGATATATTACTACTACCAACAAAGGATGTTATCCATGTTTAAATTACTCCTGTTGTATTAATTTAATTAAAGGCTCAATATTTTACCATCCTAGTACTGGTAAAAAGTACCAAATTAAAGGATACTATACATGCAATACCCAATACGTAATTTATTTGATCAAGTGCCCATGTGGGCGGAGCTATGTGGGTGAGACCACTAGGTGTATACGCAATAGGATAATAGAACATAAAAGTTCTATTCGAACTAAAATTTTAACAGCCCCTGTTGCCTATAATTTTTTGCAAAAAAATCATGCCATTTACCAACTTTGGCTTTAAATAATTGATCATATACCTACATTACGTAGGGGGGAGATAGAGAGCTTATACTCAAACAAAGGGAAGCATTTTTGATTTATAAATTGGGTACATTACAACCAGTAGGAATAAATAAGGACTGGGACTTATCTGTCTTTTTATAGAGTAATAAGATTAGAACGGTTTGATATTTAACATGTGGAATGTAATATTGTATTTTTACATTCAAGTTATTGTCCTTTATGCTTGGATTTAGTATGATTACTGGATTAGTATTGTAACAATATTGACAATGTTGCAATATAGTTGATTGTAAATTTATGAAGATTCTCGAGTCATTTGTAAACCTGTAATTTTTGTAATTTTTGTAATCATTGTATCCCCTTTTAAATTATGTGTATACATATTTATATAAGATATTTTGCCTTTAGGTTGAGAATAAATTAGTCTTTTGTATCTAACTATTTGAATTTTTTAAGGGTTAAATGCCCAAAGTTGTTCTAGTGCCATCTAGTGGTGCTTCACTATAAATTGAGAGTATGTTCAGTTCATATGTTAGCATGATTAAGGAATGTTTCCCAAAACGTTGCTGCCTGTAACCCTGTTGTTTTAAACAATTAAATTGTTTTATGCTGTCACACTTTTTGCTGTTTGAAATAAAAGTGTGGCGCCGTATATTTCCCTCCTAGCTTAATGTTAAAATCAAATCAAACACCTAACACATGCGCAATATCTACCTCAACCGCAACCCCCCACCGCAATAACTAATGTATTAACCCCTAATCCGCAAACCCCCATATCGCAAATTATCTATTTAAACTATTAACCCCTAATCCGCCATGCCCACATATCACAATTAAACAAATGCAGCTATTAACCCCTAAACCGCCATGCCCCACAACGCAATCTAGCTATTTAAACTATTAACCCCTAATGCGCCTATAACCCACATCGCAATTATCTAATCACTAAGTCCCCTAACCTAACAACCCCATTACATAAATTAAACTAATCCTAAATAACAATTAAAATAAAAAATAATAAAATTACTTTAAAAATAAAAAAACTAAGGCCTAGATTTAGAGTTTGGCGTTAGCCATCAAAAGCAGCGTTAAGGGGTCCTAACGCTGCTTTTTAACGCCCGCTGGTATTTAGAGTCAGACAAGAAAGGGTCTACTGCTCACTTTCTTTCCGCGACTCCAGGCTACCGCAGATCCCCTTACGTCAATTGCGTATCCTATCTTTTCAATGGGATTTGTCTAACGCTGGTATTTGGAGTCTTGGAAGAAGTGAGTGGTAGAGCCTCTACCGACAAGACTCCTACCGCCAAAAAAAGTCAGTAGTTAAGAGTTTTATGGGCTAACGCCGGAACATAAAGCTCTTAACTACAGTGCTATAAAGTACACTCACACCCATAAACTACCTATGTACCCCTAAACCAAGGCCCCCCCACATCACAAACCCTCATAAAAAATGTTAACCCCTAATCTAAACCCCTAAACCCTGATAGAGTTGAATGGGACTATTTGTTTTCTACATTACAAAGCTATGGAATTAATGGCAGTTTCCTAGCATCGATCTGCAATGTTTACCATAAACCTACTGCTCATATCTTGGTTAATGGGGTTTTTCCCCCCCACAATATCTCTTCAAAGAGGAACAAGACAAGGCTGTCCACTCTCGCCACTTCTTTTTAACTTGGCTTTGGAGCCCCTTGCTATAAAACTGTGTGCTATTTTCCCAGGTCTAGATATTAATGGTGAGGCAATACACCTAGCATTATATGCAGATGACATGTTGCTATTTGTTGAAAACCCAGCTTTGCATATTCCTAAAAAATTACAATTAATATGCGACTTCGGGAGCATATCGGGCTACAGAATTAATACGGCTAAGTCAGAGATTTTATGGCTGCATAAAACTAATAACAACACTTTTCAGTATCCTTTTAAAGACGTTACCTCTTCATTCATTTACCTGGGTATTAGAATATCAAGTAATCCTAATTTAATATATGAATTAAATATTGCAAGACAATGCCTGGAAATAACCTCATTTTTGGAACATTAGAAAAATCTCCCCCTTACACTAGCAGGAAAAGTGGCCCTGATAAAAATGGTGATCTTTCCCAAATTTTTGTATCCTTTACTTATGCTCCCTTGTCTTATTATTAAAAGAGATTTAAACCTTTTAAATAAAGCAATAGCAATGTTTCTTTGGAAAGGAAAAATACCTTGAAATACCTAGGAAATTATATGCAAGTTATTCAAGGGGAGGCTTAGGATTACCCAATTTTAAAATCTACAATTGGGCTGCGCTGGCGCAAATAGTCCTAGACTGGCAATTAAATACATATCAGTTCTGCAAAAAAATTCTGGAAAAAGCAACTTTGGGAGAATGGAATCTTTCATCTTTGCCTTTTATTTCTTATAAAGATCTTCCAAAACAGGTACAGTCGCATATACTCTATGGGGATGCTCTCCGAGCTTGGCATTTAATTCATAAACTTATAAAACGTCCTGTAATGTCTCCCAGATCTATTCCTTTTTTAAATAATATCTATTTTCCAGTGGGTAAAGATTCAAAAGTGTTTCGGATATGGGAAACTAAAGGGTTAAAGACAATAGGAGACATTGTGGACCCCTTAAGTAAAAACATTCATTTATTTCATTCACTACAAAGCAGATTTGATATTCCAAACATGCAGTTCATTGCTTTTTTACAAGCTCGACACTATGCCTCTAGCATGATAGAGAAAGATGTTCAATTCTGGGATCCACCGTTTTTTGACCTACCTCAAATGACTTTTTTAGCGGGCTCTTTTTCCCTATCAGGAATGTATCAATCCATGAATTGTAAGGGAGAATTGGTAGTTATGGATAAAATAGTGGACAGATGGGAAACAGACATTGGGGACGATCTAGGACCAGCTTGGATTACAGACAGTCTGAATATGGTGAGGAAAGCAACTTTGTCCATGACTCTTAGAGAATCACAGATAAGGATGCTGCATCATGACTATATAACACCGCGCAGACTATCAAAATGGAACCCAAGCTGCATAAATGTATGCATAAAATGTGGCATGGAAAATGAAAATTTTATACATCATTTTCTAACCTGTCCAAAGATAAATTGCTTCTGGCAAAAAATTTGGTATTGGACTAAGCAATGCTTTAAAATTGATCTTGGATTAGAAATCACACAGATATGTTTCTTACGATGGGACAGAGTGAAAGTTGAAAATCAATCCTTTTTGACAATGATTATATTACAAGCTCGCAAATGTATTCTAGACTTATGGACGGTCAAGGCTGCCCCCACATCCCACAATTAAAAAACAGATTAATAAAACAGTTATTTATTGAACAGTATGATGCTAAATCAGATTCTACAAACAGATTAGAGGGCTTTCTTAAAAAATTGAAACCTTATATATAAATCTTAGAGATCTCAGTACAAAAACAAATTATAAAACCTTTTGCTCAGACTGAATTAATATTAGTATCTAGACTGAGGGGAGAGTGGAGATGTTTAGAGGACTCTTAGTAATGGTGGTCGGATCACGTTCACGGTTATGAAGGTGGGGCGAAGGGGTTCAAGATATCTATCTGGTTGCCTTTTTTTTTTTTTCTCATATTCAGTGTGATAAGATAAACACTATTTATTGTAGAAATGTTCTATGAAGCTTGAAGATAAAGCAATATCTCTTTTCTAATATGATAAGATAAACCAAGGGTATTTGGCTAGAATCAGCAATAGTATATTATTTACAAAGATAAAATGACCTAGCTGTGGTTAATCTTCTGTTGTTATATTAGAGTCAAAGTAAAAAAATTTTTTTCTCTCTTTTGTGTTTTTTTGGATATGTTATGTACGTTCAGCGTCTGATAAGGAATGTATATTCTTTTCTTTTCATGTATGCGCAATAGAACTATCTTTAATAAAATAAAATAAAACATTTTTAAAAAAAATGTTAACCCCTAATCTGCCGACCGGACACTGCTGCCACCTACATTATAGCTATGAACCCCTAATCTGCTGCCCCTAACATCGCCAACACCTACTTTATATTTATTAACCCCTAATCTGCCCCCCCCCAACGTCGCCGCCACCTAACTACAATTATTAACCCCTAATCTGCCGACCGGGCCTCGCCGCCACTATAATAAATGTATTAACCCCTAAACCGACGCACTCCCGCCTCACAAACACTATAATAAATTGTATTAACCCCTAATCTGTCCTCCCTAACATCGCCACCATCTACCTACAATTATTAACCCCTAATCTCCCGCCCGCAACGTCGCCGCTACTATAATAAAGTTATTAACCCCTAAACCTAAGTCTAACCCTAACCCTAACACCCCCCCTAAGTTAAATATAATTTTAATTAAACAAAATAAATTTACTATTATTAAAGAAATTATTCCTATTTAAAACTAAATACTTACCTAGAAAATAAACCCTAATATAACTACAATATAACTAATAGTTACATTGTAGCTATTTTAGGATTTATATTTATTTTACAGGCAACTTTGTATTTATTTTAACTAGGTACAATAGCTTTTAAATAGTTAATAACTATTTTTAATAGCTACCTAGTCAAAATAAGTACAAAATTACCTGTAAAATAAATCCTAATCTAAGTTACAAATACACCTAACACTACACTATCATTAAAATAATTAAATACATTACCTACAATTAGCTAAACTAAAATACAATTAAATAAACTAATCTATAATACAAAAAAAACCCCACTAAATTACAGAAAATAAAAAAATATTACAAGAAGTTTAAACTAATTACACCTAATCTAAGCCCCCTAATAAAATAAAAAAGCCCCCAAAAATAATAAAATGCCCTACCCTATTCTAAATTACAAAAGTAATCAGCTCTTTTACCAGCCCTTAAAAGGGCTTTTTGCGGGGCATTGCCCCAAAGTAATCAGCTCTTTTACCTGTAAAAAAAATACAAACCCCCCAACATTAAAACCCACCACCCACATACCCCTACTCTAACCCACCAAACCCCCCTTAAAAAAACCTAACGCTAACCCCCTGAAGATCTCCCTACCTTGAGTCGTTTTCACCCAACCGGGCTGAAATCTTCATCCAAGGTGCACAGAGGAGGTCCTTCATCCGGTAGAAGTCTTCATCCATGCGGCGTCTTCAATCTTCATCCATCCAGAGCCGAGCGGAGCCATCTTCCAAGGAGCCGACGCGGAGCCATCCTCTTCATCCGGAGTCTTCTAACACAATGACGGTACCTTTAAGTGATGTCATCCAAGATGGCGTCCCTTCAATTCCGATTGGCTGATAGGATTCTATCAACCAATCGGAATTAAGGTAGGACAAATCTGATTGGCTGATTCCATCAGCCAATAAGATTGAAGTTCAATACGATTGGCTGATCCAATCAGCCAATCGTATTGAGCTTGCATTCTATTGGCTGTTCCAATCAGGTTTTTTTTAAGGGGGTTTGGGTAGGTTAGAGTAGGGATGTGTGGGTGGTGGGTTTTAATGTTGGGGGGTTGTATTTTTCTTTTACAGGTAAAAGAGATGATTACTTTGGGGCAATGCCCCACAAAAAGCCCTTTTAAGGGCTGGTAAAAGAGCTGATTACTTTTGTAATTTAGAATAGGGTAGGGCATTTTATTATATGTGGGGCTTTTTTATTTTATTAGGGGGCTTAGATTAGGCGTAATTAGTTTAAACTTCTTGTAATATTTTTTTAATTTCTGTAATTTAGTGGGGTTTTTTGTATTATAGATTAGTTTATTTAATTGTATTTTAGTTTACCTAATTGAAGGTAATTTATTTAATTAATTTAATGATAGTGTAGTGTTAGGTGTATTTGTAACTTAGGTTAGGATTTATATTACAGGTAATTTTGTACTTATTTTAACTAGGTAGCTATTCAATAGTTATTAACTATTTAATAGCTATTGTACCTAGTTAAAATAAATACAAAGTTGCCTGTAAAATAAATATAAATCCTAAAATAGCTACAATGTAATTATTAGTTATATTGTAGCTATATTAGGGTTTATTTTCTAGGTAAGTATTTAGTTTTAAATAGGAATAATTTATTTAATAATAGTAATTTTATTTGGTTTAATTAAAATTATGTTTAACTTAGGGGGGTGTTAGGGTTAGGGTTAGACTTAGGTTTAGGGGTTAATAACTTTATTATAGTAGCGGCAACGTTGCGGGCGGGAGATTAGGGGTTAATAATTGTAGGTAAGTGGTGGCGATGTTGGGGGGGGCAGATTAGGGGGTAATAAATATAATATAGGTGTCGGAGATGTTAGGGGCAGTAGATTAGGGGTTCATAGCTATAATGTAGGTGGCGGTGGTGTCCGGAGCGGCAGATTAAGGGTTAATAGTTTAATGCAGGTGTCAGCGATAGCGGGGGCGGCAGATTAGGGGTTAATAAGTGTAAGGTTAGGGGTGTTTAGACTCGGGGTTCATGTTAGGGTGTTAGGTGTAGACTTAGAGAGTGTTTCCCCATAGGAAACAATGGGGCTGCGCTAGGAGCTGAACGCTGCTTTTTTACAGGTGTTAGTTTTTTTTTCAGCCAGCTCAGCCCCATTGTATCCTATGGGGACATCGTGCACAAGCACGTTTTTCTAACTTAACCCTACCATAGGCAACGCTGGTATTGAGGGTTGAAGTGGAGCTAAATTATGCTCTGCGCTTGTCTTAAGGGTGCGCTGGAAAAAAAGCAGTGTTAGCACTGCGGGTCTTTACCGATAAAACTCTAAATCTAGGAGAAAGTTTAAATTAAGCTAAAATTACAGAAATTAAAAAAAGTCTAACATTACATAAAATAATAAACAGGATTATCAAAAATAAAAAAATTAAACCTTATCCCTATAAAAATAAAAAAGTCCCCCCCCCCCCAAAAAAAACTAATCTAATGCTAAACTACCAATAGCCCTTAAAAGAGCCTTTTGTAGGGCATTGCCCTAAGTTAAACAGCTCTTTTCCTAAAAAAAATACCCCCTCTAACAGTAAAAATCCCCCACCCACCAAACCCCCCAAAGTAAAAAACCTAACACTAAAAAATCCTAAACTACCCATTGCCCCTAAAGGGGCATTTGTATCGGCATTGCCCTTAAAAGGGCATTCAGCTCTTTTTCAAGCCCAAATCCCTAATGTAAAAAAAACAAAAAACATAAATTTAAAAAAAGACTAACTCTAACCCCCAGATCGGTACTCATGGTTTCCGGAAGTCTGGAGGTGAAGTCTTCTTCCAAGCGGCGACCTCTTTATTAGGGTAATTGTGATGTGGGTTATTGGCGGTTTAGGGGTTATTAGATTTATTAGGGTAATTGCAATGTGGGTTATTGGCAAATTAAGGGTTAATAGTTTAAATAGCTAGATTGCGATGTGGGGGCATTACGGATTAGGGGTTAATAGATAGTTTGCGCTGTAGGGCCATTGCGGAATAGGAGTTAATAGTTTAAACAGATACTTTGCAATATGGGGTTGGCGGATTAGGGGTTAATGGTTTTAATAGCTAGTTTGCATTGTGGGGCATGGTGGATTAGGGGTTAATACATTTTTTATAAATTGCGATGTGGGGGGGATGGCGGATAGAGGGGTTTTGACATGTCGGGTTAGATTTCAATGGAAAAAAGGTCTCGAAGAGCACCTTTTTCCTGTTTTACACCTAGTTGAGCTGGGTATAATTTTTGTTACTGTGTGGTCAGCCTCCGACAGTGTAGTAACGGTTAGCGCGGGCATTGGAAACCGGGTATTATTAAAAGATTATCGGCTTCCTTTACTTTGTATGGGACACAATAATGTTTTTGTCAGCCGGAGTCTGGTTGCTGAAATTGAGTTATAACGGGCCATTGGAAGCAGTCGATAAACGATATTGCTTCCGACAGCATATTTATCGGTTTGCGAGTGCATACAAACGTAATTACAGATAAATGGAAGTGATCCCAAAGTTGGGAGAGATACCTATGCATAGGAGTGCCACAACTCTAAGGGCCAATTATTGAAAGCTCTCTGGGCTGGCGAGATTATTAAAGAATACTCACTAGGCTTTTCTATTGCCCTAGTCACTAAATTGAGTTTTTACGCTGTGCTGAATAAATAGTATCTTTTACCTATTTGAACTGATCGTCTCTGTGGTGTGCCCTATTACTGGACTACTTTGCACTTATTCGATAAGCTGGCAGACTTATTTTGGGGCTGCATAACAGGACTTTCAAGGATTGCAATACAAACCCACTCTCCATTGAGCTGACAGGAGGATTGGTATTTCCACCCCCTACAGCAACCTAATTTGGAGCGGTGAGTCGAGCACTATTCACACAGACCCATACTGTGCTGACTAAATTGAGTTATAACGGGTTGTTGGAAGCAGTCGATAATACTCACTAGGCCTTTCTATTGCCCTAGTCACTGAAATTGAGTTATAACGGGCCGTTGGAAGCAGTCGATAAACGATATTGCTTCCAACAGCATATTTATTGGTTTGAGAGTGCATGCATATGGAATTACGGCTAAATGGAAGAAAGCCCAAAGTCGGGAGAGAGACCTATGCATAGGAGTGCCACAACTTTAAGGGCTAATGGTTGAAAGCTCTCTGGGCTGGCGAGATTATTAAAGAATACTCACCAGGGCCTAGTGGAATGATATAAAGCCACTTTTTACCCTGAAAACAGCTAGATTACGAGTTTTTGTCGGTAAGGCTGTGCGGTGCTAACAAGCCTTTTTTTCTTACCGCTCACTTAAGCCAACGCTGGTATTACAAGTTTTCTTCAAGCCCGCGTTAGCCTCAGAAAAGTGAGCGTTGAGCAAAATTTAGCTCCACATCTCACTGTAATACCAGCGCTGCTTACGGTAGCAGTAAGATGGCAAAACGTGCTTATGCACGATTTCCCCATAGGAAACAATGGCGCTGAGCTGGCTGAAAAAAAACCTAACACCTGCAAAAAAGCAGCGTTCAGCTCCTAACGCAGTCCCATTGTTTCCTATGGGGAAATTAATTTTATGTCTGCAGCTAACACCCTAACATGAACGCCGAGTCTAAACACCCCTAATCTTACACTTATTAACCCCTAATATGCCGTCCCCGACATCGTCGCCACCTACATTATATTATTAACCCCTAATCTACTGCCCCCAACATCGCCAAACCCTACATTATATTTATTAACCCCTAATCTGCCCCCCCAACGTCGCCGCAACTATATTAAACTTATTAACCCCTAATCTGCCTACGCCAACGTCGCCGCCACTATAATAAATGTATTAATAGTAAATTTATTTAGATTTATTTAAATTATATTTAAGTTAGGGGGTGTTAGGGTTAGGGTTAGACTTAGGTTTTGGGGTTAATACATTTAATATAGTAGTGGCAACGTTGTGGGCGGCAGATTAGGGGTTAATAAATGTAGGTAGGTGTCGGCGATGTTAGGGACGGCAGATTAGGGGTTAATAAAATTTAACTAGTGTTTGCGAGGTGGGAGTGCGGCGGTTTAGGGGTTAATATATTTATTACAGTGGCGGTGATGTCCGGTCTGCAGATTAGGGGTTAAATAATTTTATTATAGTGTTTGCGATGTGGGGGGGGCTTGGTTTAGGGGTTAATAGGTAGTTTATGGGTGTTAGTGTACTTTATAGCACTTTAGTTAAGAGCTTTATGTTCCGGCGTTAGTTCATAAAACTCTTAACTACTGACTTTAAAATGCGTTAGGAGTCTTGACAGGAGAGGGTCTACCGCTCACTTCTTCCAAGACTCGTAATACCAGCGTTAGCCCATAAAACTCTTAACTACTGACTTTAAAATGCGTTAGGAGTCTTGCCAGGAGAGGGTCTACAGCTCACTTTTTCTGCCGATCGTAATACCGGCGTTAGGATACGCAATTGACGTAAGGGGATTTGTGGTAAGCTAAAATCACGGAAAAAAGTGAGCGGTACACCTGTACCTGCCTGACTCGTAATACCAGCGGGTGTTAAAAAGCAGCGTTGGGACCCCTCAACGCTGCTTTTTAAGGGTAACGCAAGACTCGTAATCTAGGCTAGAGTGTCTCGCTAAGGGGCGTATACTGCATTTTCATATGAAAAGTACAAAAATAAGCAGAGAAAAGTTGTAAAGTTAAGGTGCATCAAAAATCATAACAAAATTCTTCACCAAAAATATTTTACCAAAAACATAACATTTGTATGTAATTTACACAGGAATAAATCATTATGCACAGTGTAAACCGTAATTTTAGTACATTGGATATGCAAAAAAACACACAGAAATTTGTACAAAATACAAAGCATAATTGTTTTTTTTTTCCGTAAAATGGGCTGCACATGGACGTTCCATGGGTGTGTATGAAATTGTCTCTCTAATCTCAGCATAATTCTGTACAGATTTTCGCACTACAGATCTCAAAGTTTTTTCTCGCCAACTAAAAGGTGGCAAGCTTTTCTCAAAACACTAAAAATACTTAATACCCTAGTAGAAAAACACATGCATATGAAAATATAGACAGTCAGTAAGAAAAAATAGGTTTGATCTGGCGAGGTTTAGATCATCCGTATGGAGCTTGATGCCCCTTGTTTCCGGTGACCGCTGCTCCATAACTTGTCCGCCTACTCTGAGGTCGCAGACAGAAATCAACCTGATTGAATACGATCCGGTTGATTGACACCCCCTGCTAGCGGCCGATTGGCCGTGAATCTGCAGGGGGCGGCATTGCACCAGCAGTTCACAAGAACTGCTGGTGCAATGATAACTGCCGACTGCCAATTGTGTATGCTGTCTGCATTTATTGATGTGCAGCGGACATAATACGTTACATCGTATCATGTCCGCTCGCACTATGCTAAATATATCCCATAGTCTTATTCTACATTTCCTTCTTTAAATTACATTATTCTGTAATGCTGTACATGTACAATTTCAGTGCATTGTTTTTAATTCTGCTTAGTTACTCTTTTGACAACTGAATTGTATATACATGATATACATGTTATCCATTATGAGCCAATAGAATTCTATTTAAAAAGGCTAATCAGCTGCATTGGATATAAATTTTGGATTTTATGTATTGTATTTATTTTTCCATATACTTTTTAACATTGTTTATATTCATGTTTTAATTGCTTTTATAAGTTTTTTCTATATATAGATTCTCTTGAAACTGCATATTGGAAATATATTTGTAAACACGCCCACTTTAGTCCTATTGGCCCCATGGTAACTAATTGGAACATATGTGTGTGTATATATTGTGCTCCTTATTTACACTTGTTACATGCCTGATGAAACAGCTAGTCAGCTGAGAAACGCGTTGCATGTTTTATATGTTTTAAATTAAAACTGATTTTAAGTAGTCTGCTTTTTTAACTACTTTTTCACTTTGGGGCACTTTACACCACTCATTCAAACCATTTGAAAGAACAATCCAGGGAGACCTGATCTTGACAGCTGGTGCCTGTAACATCCAGCCTGCCTTGTTTGCACAATTTAATTGTGCAAACTGCAATGTGAGTACCCATTTTGTATATTTTCTTGGAATCATTCTGTTAAAAAAGTTTAACCTGCGGGGGTGGAGCTTGGCCACGAACGCTGATGGCCGCACATTAACAGTGCTCTGATACCCAACTGCTCTCAGCCTAAGATAAAACACAATCCCAAGCACTAAACCCTTCTGAAATGGATATATAACAACAACAGTGTGTGCCCACCAACAGCGGAATCTATTCTGCACACAGCGGAGGTACAGCCCTAGAAACACAGCATGAGACCTGCTGACAGGACGGATAACGGGCCTTATCAGACTTAAGCCTGCACGCAGAGGACACATCAGACAACCGGAGCGCTAAAAGCAACGCATATACCTGGTGTCTAACAGAAGGACATAATAAGGAGCCTTTACCGGAACCCACGCTATACCGATTGTCGGGACAAAATATCACTGCTCTGAGTGAGCCGGCATCAGCTAGTCTTGTAGCGGGAGGGGACGAAGCTGGAGCCTGCAGCAAGATCGCAACCGAAGAGAACTTAAATATAAGCGGTGAGTTGCGATCCTCAGCATAAGCAATAACTGGGACGGAGGCCACGTGGGGCTCTGGCATTACAGGTGGACGGGAGAGAGGAGTGAAGTAACAGCTTCGGGGCCAAACTGATATTGATCAGGGCATAAAAGGTGTTAAAACTATAGTAATTTAGGGAGCTGTTCAGACATCAGCCACGTGGCCAAAGGAGCACAGGCGCAAGGATTACTAGGCCATTACGCCACCAATGTAGGTTGCAACTGATATAGTAATAGGCCTACCTATAGAGTTAATCACATATAAGGATTACAACTAAGATATCAAACCACCAGTGCTGCAGACATGTCTACTAAAAGAGCCTCAGAAAAGCTTGAACTCCTCAAACATGGACAACTACTTATTGCCAGCTGATTCAGCACAATGCTCGCAAAAAGATTTGCAGAGCCTGATGGGGCCCTCTGAAATTACACCTTCCCACAACATAGAACGCAGACAGGCAGACTATGTCACAAAGGATGACCTAAGGCATTTGTCATCAAAAAATTACATTAAAGACGCCATCATGGAAATGAGGAACATGTTTGGGGAACTTAAGAAAGCATAATTCTAATTGCATCAGGTCACAAGATACAACTGTGCTGAGCCTCACTGAAAGGATTGAGGACTTGGAAAACAGGAGTCGGCGGAACAACCTGAGGATAAGAGGTGTCCCTGAAACTGTAGCCCCGGCAGAAATACATCAATACACCCAGAAGCTTTTTCATTTCCTCAAAAACACCCCGGAGGCAGAAGACATACACATTGAGAGAGCACACAGGGCACTACGGCCTAAGCCACCAGCCAGAGCTCCACCTAGAGACATCATTGTTAAACTCTTGTCGTATAGAGACAGGGAGGATATTCTTCGACACGCCAGAAACAGACAGCCCTTGTCATATGAGGGGGCAGACATACAGATTTATACAGATCTGTGCCCTGCAACTTTACAAAAAAGAAGGGATCTGCGCTTCCTTACAACACCTCTCAAAGAACAAGGGATCACATACAGGTGGGGCTTCCCAACTTGCCTGATAGCAACTAAAGAGGGAGTCTCAGCCACATACCGAGCAATCTCTGACCTTCCAGCCTTCAATCAAGCCATGGGAACGTGGATCAGGCCACCTGCCCCAGGAGCAGATCCCCTTCATAGAGGAGATGACCGCATGGCGAATGAGAACCCCCTTAACAGAAGGATACCTTGAATCTCCATTCATTTCCCTGAATAGAAGTATTGACTGTCGGTGGTGCGGGACTTGGCACTTGCTGAGCTCTGTATCTTGCAGAAATTGCTTCAGAGACGGTGTTCTTCACATCATGCAGCTAAGTATCTAGCTTATTATATATATGTTCTTTGTGTGAGACTTTAAACCTGATGAAGCATTTTATTAGCAACCAGAAAGTAACATACTTAACATGTGCAAGATATATGCAGGTTGCTTTGGGACACTTTTGAGACACTGCCCACGTGGCTATTGCCAGAGAATAAATGTCTGCTCAATTACTATCCTTAGCTATGTTGATTTCTCATTGTTTTGTTTATAAAAATGTGATATGTGCACAAAAGAAAAGCCACTGTTCATGATGCTGTTTCATACAAAATTTCTTATCCATTTTAGATATAGGTTGTTTCTAGATTATTGTGTTAACCATTTGTGTCAACTGTTGTCTACCTTATACGTGCATAATACACTATTGGGACGGGCCCAGGGTGGCTGGAAGGACTACATCATCTTAAACTTCCTGGAAACTTAGAGGTACTGACCAGAGACTGCTCCTTCTGAGTGGAGCAACTATATGTATACCTTAACCTAATAGCCACAGAATGGGAGACATGTAGGGCATTGAGATAGGGCTACACAACAAGGGTAATGCTTCTGATTGACGGACTCAATAACCATCTAAGCAATTGCAGGCCTCAACCTGGTAATATATTACATCACACACTCATTCCTGAAGGCATATAGAGTTGGCGTTCAGAAAGCGCCTCATGGCATACACCTGGACCTCTTTCCTAAAATAGTACTAACACTCCGCACATATGCTGGGCAGACAGTAGTATACCAGAGACATGACACTTACAGGGAACGCACTTAGATAAGCATGATGCGCTCATATAGTCAGCAGTCCCGTTCACCCCCTGGGTCCCTACTTATCGATGGCAGGAATGACAAAATTGGGGATATCTCATTTGGATGATGGAAACCACAAATGATCACAATGTTATTGTTTTATTGGTTGTGTTTGTCTACAAATTGTATAGCTTATGTTTACACTTCATTGCTGAGAGCATGAGGGTTACTACCCCTCTGTTAGTTTATTTCTATATTAGTCTAGTAGAGCTTCACTCTACAACTTTTCAATTCCCCATCCCTTCTCTCCCTCCTCTTCCCAAACCAAGACTGAGACCTACTCCTAGTCTACAGTCTCTCACCTCCCTCTACAATCTCTATCTTCTCCCCGAGCCTCACTCTTAGGAACTTTTAAACACACTCGCAGGTTTTTCCTTCTTCTCTTCTTCTTAACTCTCCCTCCCTCTTTTCCATTACCTCCCCTCTTCTCCCTCTTCTTCCCCTTCTCATCCTTTTCCCTCCCCCCACCCCTTTTTTTTTTTTTTTCTTCTCCTTTCTAGACCCTTTCTACCCATTTGCCCCAATACACTACCGGAGGGAACTCAGAATTGTCATGCAAAAAATGAAGGGCACTGGCACCCTTCCCATAGATCTTATCACAATTAATGCAAAAGGACTTAATAGTCCAGGGAAAAGGGCTATTGTTATCAGGGATCTCCAGAGAATTGGGGGGGGGGATATTGTGTACCTCCAGGAGACACACTTTTCTAAGCATAGAGAACCGAAATGGTACAGTCAAAAATTTCCAGTAGCCTACTTTGCGTCAGGCCCATCCAAAAAAAATGGAGTAGCAATTTTATTTGGGGCTGGGGTGCCCTTCCGGATGGAGCAGATCGAGAGAGACCCAGATGGGAGGTTCCTGATCCTTATAGGAACCCTGTATGGCAAAACTGTAACATTTGTCAACCTCTATTCCCCAAACTCAGCACAAGGTGTCTTTTTTAAAAGACTGACAAACAGACTCATGGAAGCCCAAAAGGGTATGGTCTTTCTGGGTGGTGACTTTAACACCTCATTTTGCCCAATACTAGATACATCAGATGGTCTATCCAGCACCTCACAGAAAATTGTGAAACATATAACCAAACACATGAGGGACATGGTCCTGCATGACGTGTGGCGCACACTACACCCTACAACTAAAAACCACACTTTCTACTCCCATCCCCATAGGAAGTACACGAGGATAGACCATATCTTCACAGACTCAAGAGGCCTATCAATTACCACCAGTAGTAGCATAGGTCAGATCACTTGGTCTGATCATGCTCCGGTACAATGCACCATTGAATGGCCAGAAGCCCCAGTGGCCCCATATGTATGGCGATTGGATGAGTCATTACTAGATGATCAATTGCTAAAACAACAGCTAGACACCACAATTGGGGAATATTTTAATATCAATGCAGGGGACGCCTTAGCAGACACAACAGTGTGGGAAGCACATAAATGTGTCCTGCGAGGAGTCTTGATCAAGCATGTTAAAACCCTCCGTAAGGGAAAACGAGCTCTATATAACACCCTGCTCCAGAAAGTAACACAAGCGGAAGACTTGCATAAGGCGCAGCCAACGGATAACACGCTACAGGTTGGGCTCGCAGAGGCCAGATCCAATCTTCTGAAACATATTCAGAATGAGCAGCAAGCAAAGGCTCTTAAACTCAGGCAATACTATTTTGAACAAAGTAACAAAGCCGGCAAACTTCTAACACGGGCACTTACACGCCAGAGACTTAAGACATATGTATATGAAGTCACTGATGGTGACGGTGGCAAGCACTGCGATGGTTCGTCGATCGCAGATGCTTTTGGCAGTTTCTACGAAATGTTATACAACTTGCATCCCCCGAGCCAGGAACAGCCAGGGCAGACGCCTGGAGACATACAGGAGAAAGCCATAATTGAGTACCTAAACGGAATAGAAATGACTAAGCTAACACAGGAGGAGGCGGCTAAACTCGAAGCCCCATTTACCTTGAAAGAGGTACAAACTGCTATCAAGCTCCTCCCGGGGGGGAAAAGCCCGGGCCCGGACGGGTTCGGTATGCGCTATTATAAAACTTTCTCAGGAGAGTTGGCACCTCGACTACTCCGGATGTTCAACCAACTCTCGGAGGAGCCTCACCTGCCTGGCTCTATGCTTGAAGCCTACCTCTCAGTCATACATAAGCCAGGGAAACCAGAAAACCTACCCAGCAGCTACCGGCCGATCTCACTCCTTAACACGGATGTAAAGATCTTAGCAAAGATAATAGCTAACCGCATTGCAGTGCTATTACCAAAATTAATTGCCACCGACCAGGTGGGGTTCATCCCGGGCAGAGAAGCTCGGGATAATATTCTCAGAGTAACTCAATTGATATCATATGCCCAGAATAATTCAGCGCCGTTGGCCCTGGTCTCCACGGACGCTGAAAAAGCTTTTGACCGGGTCAACTGGTTATTCATGCAACACACCATGGCCAAGCTGGGATTTGGTACTGGCATCATAAACACAATCTTTTCCCTGTACTCAGCACTGAGTGCTAGAGTATGAGTAAATGGCATGCTATCCAAGCCCTTTCCAATAACTAACGGGACGAGACAGGGGTGTCCCCTGTCTCCCTTACTATTTGCCCTTGTGATGGAGACCCTGGCCTGTAAAATTAGAGATAATCCAAACATAGCCGGATTGACTGTGGGCTCTAAGGAACATAAACTAGCCATGTATGCGGATGACGTCCTGGTGATGTTGTCTGACTCATCCACCTCCCTAACGGCTCTGCTGACAGAATTTGAGAGGTTTGGAGAAGTCTCTGATTTTTTGCTCAACTTATCTAAATCAGAGATCATAAATATATCTGTCCCGGCTGATGTCTTTCAGGGGGTTAGCGCACTCTGCCCACTCAGAATTGCGAAACATCGACTTAAGTATCTCGGGATCTTCCTAGCACCGGTGTTGAAAGACATGGCTGAAATAAATTACAAACTGATCAGAGATGCAGTAATAGGTGACTTGGCCAAATGGAAAAACAAATCTATCTCATGGATGGGCCGCATTCACGCGATCAAGATGAATTTCTTGCCCAGGGTCCTCTATGTGATGCAAGCAATCCCCCTGGTGTCAGCAATGCCTCTTATTCACCAGATTCAATCAGAGATAGAGGCATATGTCTGGAATGGAATTAAATCCAGAATTAAAAAAAAAAACATGTACCTGCCTAGGGACAGGGGGGGAGCAGGGGTTCCCATGTTAAAAATGTATTTTAGGGCAATAAATATTCAACGCCTAGTACACTGGTGCCATAATAGAACAGACAGAGCATGGGTGGAATTAGACTGCGAAATCCTACAAAGGGGGAATGTGTGTGCGCTAGCGTGGATTTCGGCCAAGGGCCGGACACCACTCATTCATAGCTACCCCTTACTGGAGGATGTTTTCCAAGTGTGGGACACTTTGACCAAGCAGGGAAATTATATATCATCTGCGCAGTCACCGGTAACACCGGTCTTTGAAAATCCAGACAATGCTTTGGCGCATAGAAACCAAACCCCAAGACAGACTTACTCACTAGCAGAGGCAGCAATCTCTAACGCCTTCCATAATGGGAGGATCCTGACCCAGGAGAAATTGAAGGAATGGGATCCCTGGCTGTTCTCCTCGTGGTTTAGGGTGGCTCAACTACATTACTTTGTGAACAGCTACAAGGATACAGCCCCCTTTACGAGAGAGAGAACAGCCTTCGAGTCTATCTGTACAGTGGCGCAACCGCCTGGCCATCTGATCTCTCGCCTATATAAGCTGCTCCACACAAGCAGAAGTGAAACACTGCCCTCCTACACAGACGCCTGGCGGGCTGACCTGGGTTCGGAAATCACGACAGAAGAGTGGCTCAAAATCTTCAATAAAGCCAAGAGAACTTCGGTCTCAATGAAACTACAAGAGATGCATTTCAAATTCTTAAGCCGGTGGTACCTGACCCCACAGAGGCTTCATAAAATTTACCCATAGGCTTGTGGAGAATATTGGAGGGGCTGCGGCGAGGAAGGTTCAATACTGCACATCTGGTGGACTTGCCCACTAATTAGCGTATTCTGGGACAAAGTGCTTCTGGAGTGTAGTAAACTTCTTGGGGTGATCATACCACCAAACCCACTATACTTGCTATACCACGCCATCCCCAAAATAGTGATAGACGCCAAACGTAGACTCTTCCTGCTGATGTTAAATTGCGCCAAGGGCCTAATCCCGAAACACTGGAAATCCATAAACGCCCCGACCCTTGACGAATGGAAAAGGGGGTCGGCGATCTGCTTTGTCTGGAACGGTACCACTACCTAAAAACGGGGAAACTAGTGACGCATGAACATATGACTTTGATCTGGGAGGAAAAGAGTGTATAATAGTCTGATGGCTCACAAACTGAACTTTACAAGAGTTTGGCTGCTACTCCTGGAGGTGCACACACTAGACTCCCTCTAAGGGGGAGACGGTACATCTCAATGCCTTGAGAGGAGGACCCTTCTTAAATAGCTATACTCACCGGAGTTTGGAGTGAATATCTTGGGGCGGTAGGTTTCCCCCCCCCTCCCCCCCCCTTTTTTTTTTTTCTCTCTTTCCCTCTTTCTTTCCCCCTCCCCTCTCTCCCACTCCCTTCTCTATCCAGCTTCCCCCTTTTATTTCTCTCTTTACTAGGGTATGACTTATTACCCGAGCTACTTTATAACTTTGAGAAAATCTCTCAACCTATATATAATGTTTGAAGCTACAAGTTAGCTTAAGACCAATGAATCAGAAGTATAAGCCAGGGGCACTGAAAACACACAATCACTGTTTTTTCTTTGTACCTAGTGATCAATGCAATGTAAGCTCCTTGTTAATATGACTGCCCCTGAATGATTGTAAATGTATGTTATACTATGTTTTCTGTTCATTCAATAAAGCTTTTTTGGAAAAAAAAAAAAAAAAAAAGGTTAACCTGCACTAGGAGAAGTTCTGTGCCCTTTATATTATTAAAGGCTACAACATCCAGTGTCCAGTCTACTGAAATCTGAGGCAGACCTCGCCCCAATCAGTCAGCTGGAGACTGCAAATCCCAGCCTGTGCATATTGCACTTTATTAGTGCACACACCCTTGTGAGTAGTCACTTGTTAGCAACTTTGTATTCACTGAAAATTTATTTTGGATAAACTGCACTATGAGGCGCTCTTCTTTACATCTTGTTTAGATTGTTTTTAATTCTGCTTAGTTTACTTTACACAGTATTATTAGACAAAATGGGGCCGATTTATCATCGGTATGTCCGACATGGTCTGAAAAATAAAACTTACCAGGATAGGCTCAATGACCTAAATATGTATAGCTTAGAGGAGAGAAGAGAAAGAGGTGATATGATAGCAACTTTCAAGTACGTTAAAGGGCTTAGTAAAACTGAGGCTGTGGGTATTTTACATAAAATGGAAAATTCAAGAACAAGGGGTCATGATCTCAAGCTAAAGGGTAGTAGATTCAGAAGTAATTTGAGGAAGCACTTCTTTACAGAGAGAGTGATTGATTTATGGAATAAACTTCCTCAAGAGGTAGTAACGACAAACACTGAGGGGAACTTTAAAAATGCCTGGGACAAGCATAGGGCTATCTTACAAACTAAATAAGTTTATACTGTTAGGTAATATCAGGCAGACTTGCTGGGCCTATGGCTTTTATCTGCCGTCAATATCTATGTTTCTATGATCCGCTTTGTGAACTGTTTGTGGAATGCCCACCTGCAGATTTGCGGCCAATCAGCCGCTAGCAGGGGCTGTCAATCAGCCCGATCATATAGGATGGGGCGGATTGATGTCCACAGCCTCAGAGCAGGTGGACAAGTTATGGAGCAGCGGTCTTTAGACCGCTGCTTCATAACTGCTGTATCCGGCAAGCCTAAAGGCTCGCGTGGAAACAGGAGCATCAAGCTCCATTTGGAGCTTTATAATTCGGCCCCAATGAGCGCATTCAATTGTGTAAAATAAAGACAATGGGGCCGATTTTCCACTGCCCAAATGGTGCCTAATGCCCCTGTATCCGTTCACACCTTCAGGCTTGCCCGAAACAGGAGTAAAGAAGCAGCGGTCTTAAGACTCGTACGCCTCCTCTGAGGCTGCGGACATTAATCCGCCCAATCTCATACTATCGGGTTGATTGTCACCCCCTGCTAGCGGCTGATTGGCCGCAAATCTGCAGGGGGTGGCATTGCATAAGCAGTTCACCAGAACTGCTTGTGCAATGTTAAATGCCGACAGCGTATGCTGTCTGCATTGAGCGATGTCTGGCGGACATTATACGCTACAGTGGATCATAGTGATGAATTTTAACACGTGTTTAAATAACCTGTTTTTACAATTCCAAAATTATCCTTCAGGGCTATTCCATCAATCGAAAGGACATTCACAGGAAAACAGAGTGCATTCAACCTGAGTTGTGTGATCCTTATAAAAATGTAACATAAATTCAGATTACTAAATCATTTGCATTTCACCATATTTTTTGCTTGTTTATTAACTTGAAAAAGTCCTACACTAATGATAAAACAAATATTAAGGACTGTAAAACGACAGCTAAATTGTATATTTAAATATAATTAACAATCTGGTTTGTTGGTTTATATCAATACACAGTAGAAACTTTCTGAATTAAAAAGTCACTCATAATATATATATAGTTTATATATATAAACATTTCTAAAATTGCTTTATTGATATAGCTACTCAAACTGAAAAAAAAAGATAATTGGGGATGTGGTGAAAATAGCATATTTTAAAATTAAGTGTTACTGGGCAGTTAAAACTCTGGGGAATGTTCTAACACTGCCGTTTGAATGTGCTACACTCATGCATAACTAGTTGCATGAATGCTTGGAACACAGTTCTTCCTTTGCAAATTACAAGATCTTTATTTCACACCATGGTCCCCTTAATAAATATGTCCCTAGAGATACCTTTAATGGGATGAAAGTGGCCCTGCTTTGGTCTGCCCTGTTTATCTTATATTTTAGGTACACTTGCTTAATCACACCAAGGGAATATTGAGAGTTCTTGGTGTTATACAGTAAACAGCTGCAAATCTGCATAGTTTGTTTTTGAAGTGGCAGATATAGAAAATGTCTTTTTCTGCATTAACATCTCTTTGAGTGATTTATCTAGATAGAATATGTTTCATAAAGGCCCTTAACTTTTAGAGGCCATTTATCAAAGGTCTGTGGGACCTGATCCGACAGTGCGGATCAGGTCCAACAGACCTCGCTGTATGCCGAGCATCTCTCCGTATTCAGCCCCCTGCAGATTTGCGGCCAACCGGCTGCCAGCAGGGAGGGTGTCAATCAACCCGATCGTACTCGATCGGGTTGAATTGTGACGATCTCTATCTGCCTGCTCAGAGCAGACGGACAGGGTTATGGAGCAGCGGCCTTTAGACCGCTGCTTCATAACTGCTGTTTCTGGCGAGCCTGCAGGCTCGCCAGAAACACGGCCGTCAAGCTCCATTTGGAACTTGATAAATGGGTAGGCTGACCATATTGCCACTTTAAGAAGGAACACATATGAAAAATACATATGTGAGGGTTCTTATACAAAACCATTTCTTTAAACAGCCCTGAAAACAGCCCTGACATATGTATTTTTCATATGTATCCCTTTTTAAAGCGGCAATATGGTCAGCCTATAAATGGGCCTCCATATCTTGTTTTTAAATTTGTATCAACATCATGTAAGGTACCACAATGAAAAATATTCATAAATTCAAAAAATATTTTATTTTTTTCTTTTAAAAACTTATTAGCAAACTCAAAGTAGCCACAATTTAAAACTACAATTATAATTCAGTCATAGGTGTGTTTCTGAATTTTATATTTTGCTGAATATCTCATTGATTTTTTACAGTTTCTCTTATTTTGTTAATATTTTTTTAATAATGTATTATTCCATTTTAACATTAATAGGTATTATGCTTGCATGTTAAAGGGACAGTCTAGTCCGAAACTATCTTTCATTATTCAGAGAGAGCATGTCATTTTAAACAATTTTCCAATTTACTTCTTTCACCAATTTTGCTTTGTTCTCTTGGTATTCTTAGTTCAAAGCTAAATCTAGGAGGTTCATATGCTAATTTCTAATCCCTTGAAGGCTGCCTCTTAGCTCAGAGAGCATTTTGACAGTTTTTCACCACTAGAGGGTGTTAGTTCATGTGTTTCATATAGATAACACTGTGCTCACACACGTGGAGTTCCTAGGAGCCAGCACTGATTGGCTAAAATGCAAGTCTGTCAAAAGAACAGAAATAAGGGGCAGTTTGCAGAGGCTTAGATACAAGGTAATTACAGAGGTAAAAAGTGTATTACTATAACTGTGTTGGTTATGCAAAGCTAGGGAATGGGTAATAAAGGGATTATCTATTTTTTAGAACAATAAATTGTCTGGTGTAGACTGTCCCTTTAAAATAAGTTTTGAGAAATATTTAGACACTAACATTATTATACAAAATAATTTAAAATATTAAAAAATGACCATTTATTTTTAAATTGAAGGAAATCAATTTATTATGAAAACCTGACAGGAACTGTGGCATTCTTTTCAGAGCAACATTTTTCCTTCCTCTTTTAAATTCACCAAAGACCTTTAAAGTTCAATGCAGTAGAATTACATAATTAACAAGTGCATAACAATGCAATAACACCTACTCTGAATTTCAAATAAGCAGTAATTTTTTTTCTGACAAATGTATTTTTTCTCCCATTTTCCGAACCCCCTGTATCATATGACAAACATCAGCCAATCACAGACTAGTATACATACACCCTGTGCAAAATTTGACAATAGAAGTAAATTGGAAAGTGTCTTAAAACCGCATGCTCTTTCTGAATTATCAAAGTTTATTTCGACTTTAGTGTCCCTTTAAGCATTTCTTTATTTACGGACATATTTACATAGTTGGCAATAATTAATTTTCAGCACAATTTAACCATTTAAAGTGCTGTTTTAACAATTAACATTTCTTGGCTGTTTACATAGTACAGATTTTTTCGCTTAGCACTTACTACATTTTGGCAGTGGTTTAGTATTACTGCCTCCCATGTACATCAATGTGAAACAATAAACTATAATTTTGCACCAGGTTTATTTTTTAAGGGCTGCTAAACTTTGTCAAAAGTACAATGTAAGACTGAAAGACAGGGCACAGTTGTGTGCAAAATGTTAGAAAAAAAAATATTGCAGAGAATAAAACACATATTAAACCTCTAAAATTGCACACACTAAAAGGTAAATGAAAGTGTTCCTTTAGTAAAAAAAAAATGTTATATCAAAGTAAACATAAACAAATTGTGTTTAAAACAGCAAATATCTCATTTTCTTGCTAAACGAGCACTTAGAAATTCTCAGTGTAGCCACTGTCTGCAGCAAGATAAGGGAACTTCCATTACATAACTTAAGTTCTGCTGTCACCTTTGCAGCAAAAGTCCTTTACTGAGCATGGGCAATAAACTGAATGCAGCTAGAGCATATATCTCCTAGCAACCACATAAAAGAAAAAGCTATACCTTTGCCTTCCTGTAGAGACCATAGCTCCCTGGTTGGCAGTGACAGGAAGTAACAAACCGTTCACAAATAAAGTTAAAAAAAGAGAAGTTAGAAGAATCTTTTTAAAATTATAAATAATAGATAACGCAATTATTTTGATTAAGTATAACTCAAGGCTTAATTCTTGTTTTATTACAACAGTGAAACAGGCGGATTTATACCGCTTTAACATACATTTTACGAATCTGAAGCACTACATGGCAGGAAATAGTGCTGCCATCTAATTCTCTTGTAAGAGGATATCATTCTTACAAAACTGCTGCCATATAGTGCTCCAGAAATGGGTCACTCCTAAGCATATGACCCTTTTTTTCAACAAAAGATACCAAGAGAATGAAAAAAAATGATAATTGAGAAGTAAATTAGAAAGTTGTTTAACATCGCATGCTCTATCTGAATCAAAGAAAAATTTTGGGTTTATATCCCTTTAAAAGGAACATGAAGCCGAAATATTTTCTTTCATGATTCAGATAGGATAAAGGAATTGGAGGAGAGCGATATCCTTTTTATAAAACATAACTTTTATTTAGTGCATCAGCACAGAATTTAAAAGTGCACTTTTCCTCTCACCACCAAATGTAAAAACAGGTATCAAAGAACAGCTGTTAAGAATAGCTTACGCGTTTCAGCACACAGGCCGTAGTCACCACCATCTTAGGTTCTGGCAGACAGTCTGCCGATATGAAGATTTAAGATAGAAAAAGATTTTTTTTTTTCTATTTCCTGCAGTGTAGGATCCCCCTTACCCTCCTACTTCCCTGACCCCTAACAAACAGCTCTCTAACTTGTCTTCTTGTCATCTTAGGTACTGGCAGCTGTCTGGCAGATTTTTTAAATATAATTTGTTTATTTATTTTTAAGTTTCTGTAGTGTAGTGGTCCCCCCCCCCTTACCCCCTCCCGCAATTGTTAATTAGGGACCCCCCCACCCAACCATTATTCTGTAGTATAGCTCCCCATCCCTCCCTCTCCCTTTTTTTCTGCAGTGTAGGGCCCTCCCACTCCTTTTGCAGGCACCAGCAGATAATCAATACAGCCAGTGGCACACAGTGTCACTGTCTGTAACGATCTGCCTACATATGGAACCAGAGCACCGATCATGCTCCGGTTCCATATGCTGGTACTCAGAAACTCCAGCACTCGGCTGTAACTTAACAGCCGAGACTGGTGGAGCTTCCTGCAGCACCGACACACACATTGTGTGGAACAATAATCAAAGTACCACGCAACATATATATACGTCATAATGGGTTAAGGGGTTAAACAAAGTAAACTCCAACAATACTTTACACTGAGAGAAATTAGAAGTCATGTTGTAATTCTTAACAATACAATTGTTCAAGAAGCTTATCAGATTATTTTTGGACTTTTCTATATGAACAACCTTGATCTATGCAAAACCATTTTTTATCTTGTTTGAATGGAATATCTCTACATCAATATTTTTTAGATTATTGTATTGCACATGATTAGTTAATAGATGAATTAATTTGATTGTTTCTTGGTTTCATAAAAAAATTTAACTTGTTCACAAACCAAACTATTCAACTATTACACAACTTAAATACTTTCATTTTTGATAGCAAATAACTATTTAGAAGCAAAAACAAACTACATTTTAATATTCTACTAACATAATAACTGAATAGATGAGGTTTAAAGAAGACTTAGGGGTAGACTTACCAAGCAGTGGATGCTGCAATCTACCCCTGAAGTTTCTGGCTCCCCAGAAACTTAAGTTAAGAAGCAGCGGTCGTAAGACTGCTGCCCCTTAACTCATCTGCCACCTCTAAGTTGGCGGACAGCAATCCCGATCATATAGAATTGGGATGATTGACACCCCCTGCTAGCGGCCGATTGACCGCGAATGTGCAGGGGGCGGCATTGCACAAGCATTTCACCAGAAATGCTTGTGCAATGTTAAATGCCGACAGCGTATGCTGTTGGTATTTAGCAATGTTGGGCCACAGCGAATCATGTCTGCCCGCCGCTTGATAATTCGGCCCCTTAAAGTCCACTGAGTTCCATAGTTTGATTGCTCTTACAGTAAAATACTTTTTTTGCTGTTGATGGAGAATAAATATTTTTTCCTCTAACATTAAAATGTGACTTTTTATCACAAACATTTTCTTTTCTTAGAATAAACAGTGCCCTTGCCAGTTATCAATATGGGCCATGAATATATTTCTATAAAGTCATCTCTCATGTGCCATTTTTCTAGAGTAAATAGAAACTAGTTGGCTAACCTCTCCTCTTAACAAAATCCTCCAATTCTTCTCGTAAACCTTTCTTTTGCTAGAATTATATTCCATGCATTATGTACACTTGTATGAGCCATTGTTCTGGTACTGGATTATTATTGTGATTTAATAAAAACATGACTATTTGCAGTCACTCTTCAAAATGCATAATGTATAAATATGCAGCATGTCTTCAACCCATGGCATATAAGGTTAGTTTAAAAAAACAACAGTAAAACAATGTTAGCCTTTATCTAAATAGCTATAATATATTATGCTGTTACCTAAAAAAAGAAGAGTCTGAGATTTCTCTGCATTTTGAAATTTACTTGGTAAAAATTGAGAGAAGGGTCTGTGCATGTAGTATAGGCCGGTGTTTCTCAACCGCTGTCCTCAAGTACCCCCAACAGGCCACGTTTTCATTATAGCTGAACCAGTGCACAGGTGACGTGATCAGCTGATCAATAACACCATGGTTACTAACCTGCTCTCCCCCATCAGATGTTTATTTTACCTGTACACTGGTTCAGCTATAAAGAAAACCTGGCCTGTTGGGGGGTACTTTAGGGCCGTGGTTGAGAAACAATGGAATAGGCAACTGAGGGAGTAAAAGCAAGCTAGACAAAAAAGGATAGAAAAGGTTGAGATATCAGCAAGTTTCAGAGTAACTCATTGGCCTTGATTTATAGAAACTTGCTGAGGGGCCTTGTTGGAAAGGAAAGGTCATTTTGGCAGTGAGTGTTCCTGACATTAACCTCTGTAGTTACATACGGTTCCCAATACATGATCTCTCGCACATTAAATGAGAACCACTAACAATGTGGAAAAACTGTTATTACAACCACAACACTAAATACAAAACAGGTAATATAAATTATTGTATTTGCAATATATGTGCATAACATGTTTTGCTTGATACAACAAAAGGTGACTCCAGGGAATAGCAGTAGGTGTTCCACAGTGTTCTAGAGGCCTAGTCAGGATTTTTTACCTTCACCTCATGAGGAATTTATAAAGTGTCTATCGCCCTTTAATAACTCATTTCATCGTTGTGTCTCACTTTTTTAATATTGATGAAGTTGTCTTGCTGTACTTTTTTTATTTCTTTTAAACTGTTTTCAAGTTTTATGTTTTGTGTACATGTTAGTGAGTAGACTGTCTTATTCTAATATGTTCTGTAAAATTATTCTAATTTTATTTGACCCCAATAAAAGTTATATTTTAAATTTTGTTTCTGTCTTTCCCATTTCTACACTCAAACGTTTAGTTAGTGATAAATTACTTCCCACATTTATTTATCAAGATGTAATAACACCCTGGAGTGCTACAAGTGTATTCTTTTCTTTGTGTTAGGGAAGTGAAAGATTACATGATAGACACTGCTTGATTGATTGTAATAGGGTCTAAGTCACAATTCATGGCTATGAAACAGGGGTGGTGACATTATTTTTTAATTTCACAGTTTTTGAGTTGCAATGTTATAGCAGGTTTTTTCTGCACTAAAACATTAGTTTTATGAACAGATTTTATTGATTCTAGGGCATTGTTGATTTTAGAATTAATCACAATGATTAAGATGTTTTAATTAATCAGTGACATACTGCATTCATAATATTCTTTATAACTGGGAAAAACATTAGTAAGTTTGAGGTAATCTCCCCATTATTTAAAGAGGTGTTGTTCAAAAAAATAACTGCCTGAATATTGACTGAACATTGCAATGGTAGACAAAAAAAAGACAAACATCTAGGGGCCTATTTACTAATGTGCGGGTGGACATGATCCGCTGTAACGGATCATGTCCGCCGCACATCGATAAATGCAGACAGCATACACTGTCGGCATTTATCATTGCACAAGCATTTCTCGTGAAATACTTGTGCAATGCCGCCCTCTGCACAGTTGCAGCCAATCGGTCGCTAGCAGGGGGTGTCAATCATCCCGATCGTATCCGATCGGGCTGATTGCTGTTCGCCACCTCAACCTGTCCGCCACTTCTTAACCTCCGCTTCAGGCGCACCTGAAGCGGAGTGGGTTGGAAGCAGCATCCGCTGCTTCATAAATCGACCTCCTAGAGTGAATTTTATATAAATGTTTGGGTATTCTACATGGCAGTAAAATATTATATACTAAAATACACAACAAAATAGGATTGTTATATTTATTGACAAAAGCATTGTTATTCCTTGAATGGAATTAAACCCCTTTAGTATGTAGGATTTCAATAAAACAAATCCTCCCTTACGTTCAGTATGAAGTAATGTGCCTCTCCTTACTCACCCTTTAATAGGAGTTTTTCACTCTGCTTAAAATCATATATAAAGAAAACGCACAGTTCACAGAGTCTACTGCGCTCGGTCCTGGGGGACAGTACGTTTCCAAAGCTGCACGTACTCGGTTCCGCCGTCTGATCCCCTCCTCAAGCCGCTCGTCCTCTCGAACCTTGTGTGAGCTTGTTTGGTTGCCGTCTGCAACCTTAGCGTATGACGTTCGTTGTCACGCCTCCTCTCCTATTGGGTGAGTGAGGGGGCTTGTCTCGTGAGTGTTCGGTCCGGATCTCTCCAACTGGCTTCACAGATACAGCATTACAAAGGTAAAGAGAGATCACGGACACCTTGTTAAGATACTCAAGTCCTCTTAATTTATTGAAACAAAGAATACAACTTCATGCTCATAAAAACAATTTAGAGAAATCAACCAGTGTTTTCACAGCGCTCAGGGCTGTAGCACAGGATGGTGGTCACTAAAGCTGATGCGTTTCCTTGCACTTCCTTGCACTTTAGTATGTAACCAAGCCCATTAAAAGAATATTTATATATTTTATAAGACTCAGAAAAGATTACCAAACATCCTTTTAAACAGTTTCTGCAACTTTCTACTAGATCCCTGGGGCTCAGTTAAATTGGTTGTTTGAATATTTTTTACTTTTTATTTACTTTTTGAAAAGAATATAATTTGGACTTTTTATTCATGCTCAGTGATATAATAGGAATATATCTGATATAAATGCACAATTAAAATGTTTCACACTTCTGATTCATCAATGCTCTATTTTACATTTAAAAAGGCCACTTTCACTTACATTAAGGCTGGGTTGGTAGCAAGTTAACTGACAAGGACAAATAAATAAGTTTGCAGATGTAAAGTAGTCAATATTTAGGGAGTTATAGTTTATGTATTCATAAATCTATGTTTCTATTAGGCATTCCCAGTTGATCCCTATCTGAGCATATGAACCCTCATTTGAAAGAGAAATCTTTTAAAAGAGGGGTCACTTAGCCCAATTTAGTGCCTACTCCTTTTATAACCCAGGAGACAAAAGTCTCTTTATTTTAAACAACTATTACCTAGAGAACTATGAGACACTTCATTTGAAAAAGGTTTATACCTTCTTTCATATGAGGGGTATTTGATGTATGTGATATTTGCTGTTTTCTAGCTGCTATTCCTGAATATTGTAAATATGTTATATAGGTTTTCATTATTTATAAGGTATTCTTTTTTTTCAATGAAAGGGATATAAGACTCCTCATTGAAAAGAGAGAGCTGCTATATTTCTAAAAATGGTGTCTCAAACCCTTCAGTGTGACCTTTAGTAAAGATAGGGACTATAACAAATTCCTTCTCCCTCTTAACAAAGACTACCCTGGTGCCTAGTTTGGGAAGGTTATCACCATTACAATGATCACTTGTAAATTAAAGTCAGTTTAACCACTCATTAAACAGAGAGACTTCCCTCTTTCAAATGTATGGTACTGTTCCCTTCAAAATGAAAAAGAGTGGGTTATTTGCACCCTGGGTCAAACAGGAAATAGAGCTCCCCCTAATACAAAACTTATTTTTCTCCTGGTTCTCAGGTGATTGCTATTTTATGGTGATCAATCATTGAAAAGAACATATTTTAAATAAGGGGTTGCCAGATCCTCTGTCAGACATCCTCAAACTTGACTCTCCAGAGGTTTTGGAACTGCAATGTAGTTTTATACTGCTTTTGCTTAAGGATGGCTGATTTTGGACAATGCAAGAAAGCACACATTAGAGAATTTGGCTAAGTATATTCCTGAGATAAAATTATGTGATTATTTTAGCAGTGTTGCACAAATTGGGGTTGTGGTAGCTAGTTGCCCTGTATTAATTACTTGGACTGTTTTGCTGAAAAATATATGTGTATTTATATCTGTAAATATATTCAACCTATTGCAACATATGTGTTGGTTCCTATTAAAACTCTTTGCAAGAATTATGGACGGACCTGTTAGTGTTTAACAACTTGTATTGGTTTAATGGTTTTTACCATAGAACTATATTTAGTTAGTATTAAATTAAAAAATCCATAATATTTAATAACCTCAATAAGAAAGTGCCTTGGCCTCTTGGTACATGGTAGATCCCAATGCCCTAATACAGCTGGATGAATTAATCCTGCCATTATACAAACAAGGAAACTGATTGTAATTAAGAAATATAGGGATGATAATACTGCACGATAAAGTGGGACCAAAGTCTACACTCATGTAAACTTTAATTTGAAAAATTGCCTAAGAAGTGCAGACTTTTTCAGGTCAACAAAAAAATAGGGTTAAAGAAAATGTTTTATTTTTTTCTAAAATAACAAAGAAATAACTTGTTGTTGGAAGTGCCTCATGACTCGTGCAAACAAAAATGCTGTCTTCTTAGGAGATTTGTTCCTTCCTCCATAAGAGAGCTCTGCTCTTATTGGTGACAACATCAAGTCAATGATATTACTTAGTGCGAGCAAGTGCTTAATGCAATAGGTGCTAATCATTATAAGCACTGCACAGTCTTACTTACCCCTTTTAAAATGTATAAATATTGCTCTTTCATATGTATGATATACTATTAGTTTAGTTTAATTTCTCTTTCTGCATAATTCAAACTTAAACTCTGAAACTTTTCCTAATGACAGAGTGTTCCAAAATTCTATCCCCTCCTCCACCCGGGAGATGTGCACATTATTAATTACATCGCTGATAAAGTCAAATATTGATAATGGAATAAAACAAATTTATACGAACATGCGAAATGGTAAAAATGAGCAATTTTCATACACACACATAAATGGCACATACAACCTTTCAATCAAAACTGGTGGCCATGAATATACCAAAAACTGTATGGAAATTGTAAAGGTCTTAATACATGGCCTATGAAAACATAATTGTACTCCAAAGTACCTTACTCATAAGCTCTCAGTCCCAGTCACTCACTACTCATGAACACTAGCAGTATTAAGGGCATTGATATGGGATGCCATGAGTCATACGTTCTTGCTTCCCTTGCCCAGATTAAATGTCCTTATTAATCTTTATGTATGTTTCTATTCAGTTTTACTGCCAGGTCAGACACCTTCAGTTGCTCTGGTTTTCTTGAAGAGAATTTTGCTAACTGTTTGGTTACACACCTTCAGTTGTATAGCACTGCAATGTAACTAGTGATTCTGCACAGCAAAATAAAAGGGAGAGTCCTTGTTGCTTATGGTAGTCAGATCTGCCAGAAACCAGCATAATAATAGACCAGCAGCTCCTCCACAAAAGCTCACCCATAGAGCTTGTTTCTATTGGGTGTTAAAAATGTCATAAAGTCATGAACTACCGAAGTTGCTGATAGCTAAAAATAGTACATGACTTCATTTTAGTACTAAGTGAAATATTTTTCACAGTGTGTGCAATCTCACTTGTCATGTAGGTGTAAGGTTACGTTGTGTTAATGCTTCCATCCAATGTTAGATTTCTCGAAAAATTGCACCATAACAAGCTAATTTCTATGGTAACTCATCCTTAAACTACAAAATGTATGTTTAATGTCTGTGTTCCTTACCAGTGATTGCCTCTAGAGAGAAACAAAAACAAAGATAAATTAGATTAATAAAAAAATATATATATTTTTTTTCATTAAAAATTTTTTTTTGGTTTTATTACATTTTAAATGTATTGATATATGTAATATTTAGTGCTGCCTTAGGCATAGGCCTAGTTGGAATTTTGGAGACATGTGCTTGATTATATTTTTATATGTAAATACTTATTGATATTTAAATAGGAACATAACCCCAAGAAGTCCTATACCTGGGCCAACAATAAATATTACATATAACAATAAATTATATGACATTTTGTAAGTCATACTATGTTTTAACTGCTCTTGAAAAAGATGGTATAACTATTGAAGCATGTAAAGCTGAATAAAAGATACCTTTTATATCCAAAGAAGTTTTGTTCCTTTTCCTGAATGCTTGTGGAGACATTTATTCAATACTATTCTGTGGGTATTTTATACTTGTTTACAAGGTGTTTGGAAACACTATGCCAATGTGAAATTTCTCATCAGACGCAGATACAGTCCTCTTGGAAAAACTGTGGACAGAGCAGAATCCCTGGGAACCCCCCATGAACTAGCGCCTCCTTCTACAACCTATATCGATTCATCAGCCTTTGGGATAGACTGTTGGAAGGCAGTGGTTCTAACCAGAGAGGAGTGCATATCTGTATTGTTTCCTTTCCTTGTGTACAACAATAAATGTATAAAGTAAAACACTTGTATTGTTTGAAAACTTTAATATCTGCATGGAAAAGAGTCATCAAAAAGCTTATTTTTCCTCTTTTACACCTAGTTGAGCATCCTCTGACACTGGAAACCTGCAGCATGTGGAATGCAAGATGGATTTATTGAAGATTTATTGAAGAAGCTGAAGCTTGGGCGTCATTGGACCTTCCAACAGGACAATGATCCCAAGCATACCTCAAATTCCCCCAAGGCCTGGTTGCAGAAGATGTCCTAGCAGATTCTAAGTGGCCATCACAGTCACCTGATTGAACCCCATAGAAAATCTCTGGTAGGATTTGAAGAAGGCAGTTGGAGCATGCAAACCCACAAATATTACTGAACTGGAGGCCATTGCTCTTGAGGAATAGGCTTAGATTCCTCAGGAATGCTGCCAGAAGCTGGTGTCTGGCTAAGTATCTTGTTTGCCGCAGGTCATAACAGCAAAAGGGTGCTCTACTAAGTACTAAAGATGCTTGCCATGAAGGGGTTGAATAATTTTGAGACTGCAGAATTTATTAAAAGTAACATTTTCAGTTGAATTTGAGGAAACCACTTGAAGCATTCATTGTGTTGAGCTATTTAAATTGCTTTTCTTTGATATGTTCATTGCAAACAGCTGAAAGTCTGTAAATTTTGACAATAAACCTGATCTATAATGGGTGTTGAATAATTTTGATTACAACTGTGTATACTATATAGAAATATACTATATATATATATTTAAAAATACTTAGAACAAATTCCCCTATGTGAAGAACATTGGAATGTGAAATATTTACAGTAAATACAGGGTTCAATAACTTATTACAAATTAATATTGCATACATATGTTTTTACATGTTCTCATCTATACACTAATAAATACATAAATTCATATGTACACACATATAAATATATAAATATTTATTTAGATACATATACATATTTAGACATATATATTTATGGATCTGTAAGTTGAAGCCCTTTTTTTTTTTATAACACCTGAGACCTCATATCGTTGAGCCTTACAACTCTTGTATGCATTTGTTATTAGATAGTGTTATTATGAGTGTAAATGTACTTTTAAATATAATTTTGATGTTTTTTGTGCAACCTTTTTAATTGAGATAAAATTATGTGATTATGTAAAATTATGTGATTATTTTAGCAGTGTTGCACAAATTGGGGTTGTGGTAGCTAGTTGCCCTGTATTAATTACTTGGACTGTTTTGCTGAAAAATATATGTGTATTTATATCTGTAAATATATTCAACCTATTGCAACATATGTGTTGGTTCCTATTAAAACTCTTTGCAAGAATTATGGACGGACCTGTTAGTGTTTAACAACTTGTATTGGTTTAATGGTTTTTACCATAGAACTATATTTAGTTAGTATTAAATTAAAAAAAATCCATAATATTTAATAACCTCAATAAGAAAGTGCCTTGGCCTCTTGGTACATGGTAGATCCCAATGCCCTAATACAGCTGGATGAATTAATCCTGCCATTATACAAACAAGGAAACTGATTGTAATTAAGAAATATAGGGATGATAATACTGCACGATAAAGTGGGACCAAAGTCTACACTCATGTAAACTTTAATTTGAAAAATTGCCTAAGAAGTGCAGACTTTTTCAGGTCAACAAAAAAATAGGGTTAAAGAAAATGTTTTATTTTTTTCTAAAATAACAAAGAAATAACTTGTTGTTGGAAGTGCCTCATGACTCGTGCAAACAAAAATGCTGTCTTCTTAGGAGATTTGTTCCTTCCTCCATAAGAGAGCTCTGCTCTTATTGGTGACAACATCAAGTCAATGATATTACTTAGTGCGAGCAAGTGCTTAATGCAATAGGTGCTAATCATTATAAGCACTGCACAGTCTTACTTACCCCTTTTAAAATGTATAAATATTGCTCTTTCATATGTATGATATACTATTAGTTTAGTTTAATTTCTCTTTCTGCATAATTCAAACTTAAACTCTGAAACTTTTCCTAATGACAGAGTGTTCCAAAATTCTATCCCCTCCTCCACCCGGGAGATGTGCACATTATTAATTACATCGCTGATAAAGTCAAATATTGATAATGGAATAAAACAAATTTATACGAACATGCGAAATGGTAAAAATGAGCAATTTTCATACACACACATAAATGGCACATACAACCTTTCAATCAAAACTGGTGGCCATGAATATACCAAAAACTGTATGGAAATTGTAAAGGTCTTAATACATGGCCTATGAAAACATAATTGTACTCCAAAGTACCTTACTCATAAGCTCTCAGTCCCAGTCACTCACTACTCATGAACACTAGCAGTATTAAGGGCATTGATATGGGATGCCATGAGTCATACGTTCTTGCTTCCCTTGCCCAGATTAAATGTCCTTATTAATCTTTATGTATGTTTCTATTCAGTTTTACTGCCAGGTCAGACACCTTCAGTTGCTCTGGTTTTCTTGAAGAGAATTTTGCTAACTGTTTGGTTACACACCTTCAGTTGTATAGCACTGCAATGTAACTAGTGATTCTGCACAGCAAAATAAAAGGGAGAGTCCTTGTTGCTTATGGTAGTCAGATCTGCCAGAAACCAGCATAATAATAGACCAGCAGCTCCTCCACAAAAGCTCACCCATAGAGCTTGTTTCTATTGGGTGTTAAAAATGTCATAAAGTCATGAACTACCGAAGTTGCTGATAGCTAAAAATAGTACATGACTTCATTTTAGTACTAAGTGAAATATTTTTCACAGTGTGTGCAATCTCACTTGTCATGTAGGTGTAAGGTTACGTTGTGTTAATGCTTCCATCCAATGTTAGATTTCTCGAAAAATTGCACCATAACAAGCTAATTTCTATGGTAACTCATCCTTAAACTACAAAATGTATGTTTAATGTCTGTGTTCCTTACCAGTGATTGCCTCTAGAGAGAAACAAAAACAAAGATAAATTAGATTAATAAAAAAATATATATATTTTTTTTCATTAAAAATTTTTTTTTGGTTTTATTACATTTTAAATGTATTGATATATGTAATATTTAGTGCTGCCTTAGGCATAGGCCTAGTTGGAATTTTGGAGACATGTGCTTGATTATATTTTTATATGTAAATACTTATTGATATTTAAATAGGAACATAACCCCAAGAAGTCCTATACCTGGGCCAACAATAAATATTACATATAACAATAAATTATATGACATTTTGTAAGTCATACTATGTTTTAACTGCTCTTGAAAAAGATGGTATAACTATTGAAGCATGTAAAGCTGAATAAAAGATACCTTTTATATCCAAAGAAGTTTTGTTCCTTTTCCTGAATGCTTGTGGAGACATTTATTCAATACTATTCTGTGGGTATTTTATACTTGTTTACAAGGTGTTTGGAAACACTATGCCAATGTGAAATTTCTCATCAGACGCAGATACAGTCCTCTTGGAAAAACTGTGGACAGAGCAGAATCCCTGGGAACCCCCCATGAACTAGCGCCTCCTTCTACAACCTATATCGATTCATCAGCCTTTGGGATAGACTGTTGGAAGGCAGTGGTTCTAACCAGAGAGGAGTGCATATCTGTATTGTTTCCTTTCCTTGTGTACAACAATAAATGTATAAAGTAAAACACTTGTATTGTTTGAAAACTTTAATATCTGCATGGAAAAGAGTCATCAAAAAGCTTATTTTTCCTCTTTTACACCTAGTTGAGCATCCTCTGACACTGGAAACCTGCAGCATGTGGAATGCAAGATGGATTTATTGAAGATTTATTGAAGAAGCTGAAGCTTGGGCGTCATTGGACCTTCCAACAGGACAATGATCCCAAGCATACCTCAAATTCCCCCAAGGCCTGGTTGCAGAAGATGTCCTAGCAGATTCTAAGTGGCCATCACAGTCACCTGATTGAACCCCATAGAAAATCTCTGGTAGGATTTGAAGAAGGCAGTTGGAGCATGCAAACCCACAAATATTACTGAACTGGAGGCCATTGCTCTTGAGGAATAGGCTTAGATTCCTCAGGAATGCTGCCAGAAGCTGGTGTCTGGCTAAGTATCTTGTTTGCCGCAGGTCATAACAGCAAAAGGGTGCTCTACTAAGTACTAAAGATGCTTGCCATGAAGGGGTTGAATAATTTTGAGACTGCAGAATTTATTAAAAGTAACATTTTCAGTTGAATTTGAGGAAACCACTTGAAGCATTCATTGTGTTGAGCTATTTAAATTGCTTTTCTTTGATATGTTCATTGCAAACAGCTGAAAGTCTGTAAATTTTGACAATAAACCTGATCTATAATGGGTGTTGAATAATTTTGATTACAACTGTGTATACTATATAGAAATATACTATATATATATATTTAAAAATACTTAGAACAAATTCCCCTATGTGAAGAACATTGGAATGTGAAATATTTACAGTAAATACAGGGTTCAATAACTTATTACAAATTAATATTGCATACATATGTTTTTACATGTTCTCATCTATACACTAATAAATACATAAATTCATATGTACACACATATAAATATATAAATATTTATTTAGATACATATACATATTTAGACATATATATTTATGGATCTGTAAGTTGAAGCCCTTTTTTTTTTTATAACACCTGAGACCTCATATCGTTGAGCCTTACAACTCTTGTATGCATTTGTTATTAGATAGTGTTATTATGAGTGTAAATGTACTTTTAAATATAATTTTGATGTTTTTTGTGCAACCTTTTTAATTGAGCCTAAGGGGCCAATTTATAAAAGTGAAAGCATACACTGTCGACATTTATCTTGTGAACTGATTGTGCAATGCCGCCCCCTGCAGATTTGCAGCCAATCAGCCGCTAGCAGGGGGTGTCAATCAGCCCAATTGTATAGGATCGTGTGGATTGATGTCCGCAGCCTCAGAGCAGGCGGACAAGTTATGGATCAGCAGTCTTTAGACCGCTGCTTCATAACTGCTGTTTCAGGTGAGCCTGAAGGCTCACGCGGAAACAGGGGCATCAAGCTCCAAGCTCCATACGAAGCTTGATAATTCAGGCCCTAAAAGTTAACCAGAGCTCTGAAGTTGTGCTATCCCGACGTGTGTTAAATTAAATTGTGCTCAAGCAAACAAGTTTCAACCTGTAATATGTGCCCACAAAGAGCTGTGAAAACCCCTTTTTCACTCGTGCAACGGTTAGCGCACTACTCGTAATTAATTAGCTATTAAAAGTATCACTTCTACTTTCATTATTTTTCAATGTAGGAAAAATAAAAACAATAAAACAGGGAACAAAAGGAAAATGTAATAAAGGCAGAAAATTATAGGAATGGGAATAAAGAAGGACAGAAAAAAATATAAAAGAGGTATATGGGGATATTTATCAAAGCGTTAACTATACTGCCTTTGCCGGCATCAATACGCTCGCATAACATCGTGGCCGCAGATGTGAATACGATCTCCATATTTATAAAAAAAAGCCATCAAAAACACATGCACCAAGTATGGAGCGATGAGCATCAGACTGTTGTTAACTAACAGTCATCGATGACGCTGCTATTCGTGTTTTTCCCAACTTTATTTATACCATTTCACTAAACGCTGCCACTATAATAAAATGTTTAACCCCTATCCCACCACCGCCGCAACCTAAATAAAGTTGTTACCCCCTATTCTGCCGCTCCCCGACACTGATACAACCTAAATAAAGTTATTAACCCCTATCCTGCTGCTCCCCGACACCGCCGCCACTAAATAAACTTATTAACCCCTAACCTCTGGCCTCCAACATTACCACCACTAACTAAACCTATTAACCCCTAAACCGTCAGCCCACCAACATCGCCAAAAACTAAATTAAGCTATTAACCCCTAAACCTAACAACCCCTTAACTTTAAATTAAAATTGCAAGATCCCTGTCTTAATATAAATTTAAACTTACCTGTAGAATTAAAATAAACTCATTTTAAACTGTTAACCTACCCTAACTATTATACAAAAATTAAATTAAACTACCAATTAAATAAACTAAATTACATATTAAAAAAACGTAACCCTACTAAAATTATTTAAATATACAATTAAACCTTATTAAAAGTACTAAAATGCAAAAAAAAACGCACTAAGTTATAAAAACAAACACTAAATTATGCCACTCCAACAGTAAAACCCACCACCCAACCATCCCCCCAAATAAAAACCCTAACTCTAACAAAAACCTAAGCTACCCATTGCCCTGAAAAGCGTATTTGTATGGGCGTTGCCCTTAAAAGGGCATTTAGCTCTTTTACATTGCTCAGACCCTAATCTAAAAATAAAACAACACTCAAAAAACCCTTAAAAAAACACTAAACTCTGACGATCCACTTACAGTTCTTGAAGTCTTGCTTGAAGAATCCATTCAGCCAGCAAAGTCATCATCCATGCGGCAAGAAGTCTTCATCCATACCGCCTCTTCTATGTTCATCCAGCCGACAAAATCTTCATCCAGATGACCTCTTCTATCTTCATCCAACCGGCGAAGTCTTCATCCAGGCAGCCTCTTCTATCTTCATCCCGCCGGCATGGGGTGGGTTCATCCTGAAGACATCCAACGCAGAGCTCCTCTTCTTATGGTCGCCGCCGTAAACTGAAGCTTCAATGCAAGGGACGTGATTCAAGATGGCTTCCTTTGTATTCCTATTGGCTGATTTGAGTGTTAAAGTCAAATCAGCCTATAGGATGTGAGCTTCTGAAATCCTATTAGCTGTTCAAATCAGCCAATAGGATGAGAACTACTGAAATTATATTGGCTGTTCAAATCAGCCAATAGAATTTCAGTTCTCAGTTCACCTTACTCCCTACCCTCTCTCCTTAAATTGCCCCTAACTCATAGGGGGATATTTATCAAAGCGTCATCTATGTTGCATTTGCCCGCATCAATATGAATAAGATTAGAGAAAAATGAAAATTGTAGGAAAGAAGACAGATTGGTTGAAGGGGAAATAAAAAGAACAGTACAATGAAAGCAAATTCAGGAAGAATGTTCATGACTGCAATTTCTCTGAGTGCATTCTGTTTTCTATTTTATTTGCCTTTTTTACTTACAATAATTGTAATTATTTTTTTAATGGTTGTTAGATTAAAATGGCAAAAGACAGTTAGCTGTCATTCCATGACTGACATCTTTAAGCAACAACATGATTGCTTGTTGTCATCTATATTGAATTTCTTACATATATCTAATGACAGATTGTTTAAAACTGTATAGCATCTGCAATGTTGCTAGTTAATATAATATATTATTAAGTAGAAATGCTTAATAACTGATGCATTTGGAGGAGTATTAGATATTAGTCATAGCTGGAAGTTGACCAGTTTTAGTTCACTTGATTGCAGATTGCTGTATTACTGTACTTCAAGAGGAAATGTACGGGAAGATAAACAAGCTAAGGTCATGAAAAGTTCTTACCGAAGTCAGTTTATTGACGTATAATTTCAGCATTTCTAACATGCTTGTTTAGAGTAACTAGTTCTAATATTGCAGAACAGTGTAATTTTTAGCATTGCATAAAGTACATTGTGCACTTCTGACATATGATCTTGCTCAATATTTTAATAATGGAATGGGTATTTTAAAAAGATAAAAAAAAAAAAAACAATACCAGACAGTAATAAATAGTAGTATAATGCTTGGCTGCCAGAGTCAGAGATATTGCAACTAGAGGAATTTTAGCTGTTCAGTACATATGAAAGGATATTATCAATTCTCTAACATAGAGAAAAAATATGAATCAGTTGGATCTACAAAAATGCACGCTTTATAAATTAATTCCTTCTAGTTCATTGCCAAATTGCTAAATTGCAAAATACAGGTAGGCACATTTTCCAATCTGCAGTCTTGGAATGGGCCTACATTGTCCCTTTAAGATAGATTGACAGAAAGATAGATAGTTGTAAATATTTATATGTTATTTATGTTAGGTGTAATTTTGCTTATTACTAATATTGGGGGAAAAAATATTTTAAAAAATTACCAGAGATTGTGTACATGAAAAAAAATATATATATACAATGTGTACAATGTGTACAATTCTTCGGAGGCTTAGACCTCCTCTTTTTGTTCATATATATATAAATTTACAAAAAATGTGGAAGAAAAACTAAAAAGTCCAGAACCTGTCTTAATAAAAAGACACAGGAATTTTTTCCGGTAAATTATGTTTATATATCGAATGACTCAGGGTCAGCTGAAATCAGACGTGGTGCAGACCCCTAAAATTTAAATTTAATCCAGTAATATATAGATAAAGAAAGATGGTAGAGCTATATGAGATACCATAATTAAAGTAGGGGATTTCAGCACTCAAAATTTTAACCCATTTAATCCAATTTCTTAGAAATGCATGGCTGCAGAACAACACAATACCCAAAAAAATGAACTACACATGCACAGACCTAAACCCATGCAGACAGTTTATTGCAAAAAGTTACCAAACATACAAGTAAACAGCTAAAAAAAGCTTGTCATCTCTAAAATACACCACTGCAGTGGATTTATTACTTAAGCATATCAAACAAAATGTTGAGACATCACAGGTATTAAAGAAAACATATGCAGCAAGCTAGAGAGAAAACATGTGATCTACAAATTTCTAACTGATTTGCACATAAACACATATTATGCCGGTTTCTCTATGATGATAACAGAACAAAGTCCTTTTATAGACCATATAAGTCCTTTGTGGAGAAAATCAGATGTTATATTTAGTAGCGATTTGTATCACTTAATAATCCAGCTGAGTGCAACATTTTGTAAGCATATGTTCATTGATTATTGTTAACCGAGGTAAAAACGTCCTCTAATGTTAACTGGAAATTGACATTAATACCGCTTAATAGCAGATAAATCTTCATTCAGTGGTGAAAAGCAGATACAACAAAGCAAACCTGTGTTGAAATATTGCAGCAAAACTCCGAGAAAACAAAGTCACAGTATTATTGGCAAACGGACCGGGACATGAGCCTCCGACATCCTTATCTCACCTCTTCACAACTGCGTCTCCCTGCTCACTGGGGACACAAACTTGCAGGTGTATACTTTGCTTCTGTGCGTAAACCGTATCCAGGCGGCTTAAAGCAACCACTTGATTACCGCAAGATCCAGGCTTGCTTCTTCAGTTTGAATTTTGAAATTCCCTGGCAGGCTCAGGCCAGCTGCTTAATTCACAGGTGCAATGATAGCTGTTTCTGGGAAAGTCGACGCGCGTTTCGCCCCATAATGCTGAGCGAAACAGGGGCCTCGTCAGGACTGTCCATCTTCTCCAATTGTCAGCCTTTATTGCAAAACCAATGAACTGGGAGATAGTACCTCAGCCAATCAAATTAGCTATTTACACACACCCTTTTAAAATCTTAAGCCAGACATTCCTGTCTATTTTAAAGATAAGTTCAATGATTACCAATGTATAGATTAATACAATGTGGCTTATTATAACAAGATGGAACATTTTTTATTTGGCAACTTTGTACAAAAAACAACAACTGCATGCGAGAAAACCTTATGCATGTTGCAGCTCAATTAAACTTTATTTCTTTGGTTACTATGCCTAGATAAAATTACTTTACATAAATCCCATATTGATTTAAATTCTATAAATTTGAAATGACTAGCTGAATTACTATAATGGTTACTATGATGGTATATTTTGACGTACAGACCCACAACTATGAAACAAATTTAAGAGAAAATGAAGGTCATAGTTAATGGCCTATTTATAAAATTTACTAATGCTGATATAGCTTTTCACTCATTTGTTTTTTCTCCAGTTACAACAAATGGAGAATTTCAAATTTCAGATATGAACCTCTATTTTAAAAACGATGCATATTCAATCCTTTCGTTTAAACCAAAAGGTGACACCGTATTTAGCATAAAAGTCCATCTTGCTTCTTTTTTTAACAAACAGTTATCCTCATCTCCGCCTCTTCCATTTGTTATTCCTCTGTCAATCCCTATAAATCTTAAAGAAACAGTACTACTATTATGAATCTCCTTAAAATGACGAGCTACACTTGTATCTCTCCCGTAGAGGATGTTATTGTAAATTTATCTGTATTAAGGAGTAAGAAAGAGGATTCTGTATATACTCCATTCAGTGGAATAGAGAAACTATAAACAACTTAGATTGTTTAAAATTAACCCATTTATGTATTGACTGTGGGGGAGCACAAAATCCATTTAAACATGGCCTTTACCCTCTCAGATGAACTATGGGAAGCTGAGTTAAAAGAATCCCTAACTAATACCACCCTAGAGAGCAGTGATTTGGAAACAAATGTGTATAATGCTTTCAAAAAATATAAGAATTGCATTGCAAAACAAGTAAAAGTGAGAGCTGAAAATTCTAGCTTAGCAAATTATGTAGAGAAAAAGATTGTGCCTAGAGGTCTACGGTTATTCTTAGACCCAGGCTTCAATGCAAGAGAGGAAGAAGGTGGTTTGGATTTCCTGGATGAATGGAATGAGAAATTATCAACGTGTGCCCTAAGTATGATTGAAATGCTTATAAAAAGGAATGACAAAAGATTAGAAAAACTGAAAGATGATGTTGAGAAAGCTTTGGAGGTGGTAAATAAATTTGACAATGACCCCAACTTTGGCAAATTGAATGAGGAAATGAAAACACATATTTCAAAATTACAAGCAGATATTAAGTTGAGGAAATGTAGAAAACTACACAGAGATCAAGAGGATTATGTAAATAAAAAGGTCTATGTTTATAAGTTTGATAGAGGATCATATGACTCAGGTACTGACATGTCTGATATTGAAACTGATTCAGAAAGGGCGTCAAAAAACGATGGAACACCTGGGTCTCAGAGTTCAGAACAAAGAGGAGAAGAAGGAGGGGGGGTAGGAGGAAGAGGTGGAGAGAACAGAAATTTGAACCTAGTAGAACAGAGGTATCCCCAACGAAATCAGAGAGGGAGAGGAGAGAATATGAGACAAGGGTACAGGAGCAGAGGGAGACCACGCAGAAGACCCTATCAGGGTTACTAGTCCCAAATACAGCTACAGATGAATTGCAGATAATTAATCTTTCTTCGTTCAGGTTAAATCTGACTCATATTGAAGTGTTAAAGAAAGGTTTATCCTTTTGTCCCACAAATAAATTAAACAAATTTTATTTAATTAAAGCTATATCAGCATTAGTAAATTTTATAAATAGGCCATTAACTATGACCTTCATTTTCTCTTAAATTTGTTTCATAGTTGTGGGTCTGTACGTCAAAATATACCATCATAGTAACCATTATAGTAATTCAGCTAGTCATTTCAAATTTATAGAATTTAAATCAATATGGGATTTATGTAAAGTAATTTTATCTAGGCATAGTAACCAAAGAAATAAAGTTTAATTGAGCTGCAACATGCATAAGGTTTTCTCGCATGCAGTTGTTGTTTTTTGTACAAAGTTGCCAAATAAAAAATGTTCCATCTTGTTATAATAAGCCACATTGTATTAATCTATACATTGGTAATCATTGAACTTATCTTTAAAATAGACAGGAATGTCCGGCTTAAGATTTTAAAAGGGTGTGTGTAAATAGCTAATTTGATTGGCTGAGGTACTATCTCCCAGTTCATTGGTTTTGCAATAAAGGCTGACAATTGGAGAAGATGGACAGTCCTGACGAGGCCCCTGTTTCGCTCAGCATTATGGGGCGAAACGCACGTCGACTTTCCCAGAAACAGCTATCATTGCACCTGTGAATTAAGCAGCTGGCCTGAGCCTGCCCGGGAATTTCAAAATTCAAACTGAAGAAGCAAGCCTGGATCTTGCGGTAATCAAGTGGTTGCTTTAAGCCGCCTGGATACGGTTTACGCACAGAAGCAAAGTATACACCTGCAAGTTTGTGTCCCCAGTGAGCAGGGAGACGCAGTTGTGAAGAGGTGAGATAAGGATGTCGGAGGCTCATGTCCCGGTCCGTTTGCCAATAATACTGTGACTTTGTTTTCTCGGAGTTTTGCTGCAATATTTCAACACAGGTTTGCTTTGTTGTATCTGCTTTTCACCACTGAATGAAGATTTATCTGCTATCAAGCGGTATTAATGTCAATTTCCAGTTAACATTAGAGGACGTTTTTACCTCGGTTAACAATAATCAATGAACATATGCTTACAAAATGTTGCACTCAGCTGGATTATTAAGTGATACAAATCGCTACTAAATATAACATCTGATTTTCTCCACAAAGGACTTATATGGTCTATAAAAGGACTTTGTTCTGTTATCATCATAGAGAAACCGGCATAATATGTGTTTATGTGCAAATCAGTTAGAAATTTGTAGATCACATGTTTTCTCTCTAGCTTGCTGCATATGTTTTCTTTAATACCTGTGATGTCTCAACATTTTGTTTGATATGCTTAAGTAATAAATCCACTGCAGTGGTGTATTTTAGAGATGACAAGCTTTTTTTAGCTGTTTACTTGTATGTTTGGTAACTTTTTGCAATAAACTGTCTGCATGGGTTTAGGTCTGTGCATGTGTAGTTCATTTTTTTGGGTATTGTGTTGTTCTGCAGCCATGCATTTCTAAGAAATTGGATTAAATGGGTTAAAATTTTGAGTGCTGAAATCCCCTACTTTAATTATGGTATCTCATATAGCTCTACCATCTTTCTTTATCTATATATTACTGGATTAAATATATATATATATATATATATATATATATATTTATATACGTCATAATAATATATATATTTTTTTTTAACAACTACACTTACAGGCAGCTAGAAGCTTCCTTATGGATTTATAGTAACCCTTTTCACTCCTACTATGGCACCTAAGACATTGGCACCGCTTCCGTTTTATGTCATTGAGCCAGTACATCCATGATTTCTCATATACAATGCAATCACAGGTGCCCTGTGAGATGCCCCTAAGCTCACCGATATGTTTCAGTAAAAAATAACGGTCCATACTAAATACAATATCATTATATTCTCCAAAAAGAGATAAGCACAGTCTTACATTACCACAACTGCCAGGTTGCACTTCACATAAAATGTGTATGTTCCTCGTTTGCAAGAAGGCACTCACTGGTCTTTAGTGAAAAACAACTTTTAATTCATGTTAAAAACCAAGTACATCCATAACGTTTCGATGTCGTTATGACATCTTTGTCAAATGTTCTGCTAATATCAACAATGTAGGACAATCATGTTCCAAAAGTATAAAATCACTAACATTATACTTCTATTACCAACCTTATATACATACATATCAACATTTTCCCGCTCCACAACTCCTCAATCTCCCCTCTGACGTCATCTCGCTCAAACGGGGGCGTGAGCGTGAAGCGTCATTCGGTTCCGATTGGCTGTGTGTCTCCATGGCAACCGTGTGTACACAAACTACAACAGCGTGATTTCCGCCTCTCCGTATAAGCTGATCAGCAGGCGGTTGTCATGGAAACCCACAACAAGAAAAACCAAAAACACCAACATGTTATATTAGTCCTAATATAAAGCGTATGTGTTTAAATAGGAATAGATCAATATGACAGCTTAAGGATGAAAGCATAAACCATGTGAGGCACAACAGTGCTCTTCAATTGAAGATCCATCTAGTGGTTTAACTACGATCGATACCATCTCCACACATAACAGCCCAAAAATAAAAGGACAATATTTATAGTGAGAAATAAAAACAATATAACTGTTTAGCAAATATATCCTATGCTAACAATTTGCAATCCCTACGTGACATTATTAACACTTTATACTGTATACTGTATACACTTTATACTGTATACTGTATACACTTGTTATACATAAATTACCACCTCCTTCATGCCTATTTGGAATAGATAGAAACCAGTGTGTACCCACTAGAATGAAGATTCATGTAGGATCCTGGAATATATTCTCACATATTGAAGTGTTAAATTAGAGTGTATGTCCATGGTCAGTCTATGGGTTATTTAGTGTAGAATGGTCCAAAGTCCAGATTAGTGTTTAATCCCTTTGGTATAACCGTGTCCAGCATATGAATCCATTTTGTCTCCCTCTGGAGCAATCGATTTGCTCTGTTGCCACCTCTGGGTAATGGTGGAATGTGGTCAATGACCATCGTTTTCATGCTCGAAACACTATGTCTGTGTTGTACAAAATGGCGTGCTACAGGCTGATCTGAGTCACCCGATTTTAAGGCTTCACGGATGGCACACCGATGGTTTGCCATCCTATCCCTGAAGCTTGTGATGGTTTTCCTGATATATACCAGGGAACATGGGCAAATCAACATGTAAATGACATGCGTACTGGTGCAGGTCAATCGATGACGAATGGTGTAACGTTTGTTTGTGTGTGGATGTTGAAATGTCTTCCCTCTTATCATGCCATTGCATGTCATACAGCCACCACAGGTAAAACAGCCTTTACTTGAGGGCTTCAACCATGTATCTTTCTGGTAACAGCTGACTGGATCAGTCTTCACTAACAGATCACGTAAATTATCAGCCCGCCTATGCACCATACGTGGTGGCCTAGTACCATAGAAAGGGAGCGTCATATCAGTTTCCAGGATTGACCAGTGTTGACGTACAGATCTGGCTAGTTTCATACTCATGGGAGTATAGGTGCTGATAAAGTTCTGCTGAGTTGTGGTAATGTTTATTGGTTTATTCGCATGTGTGGCCGTGCCATCCAATAACTCCACTCTTATGCCATGGACCATTCTACCATCATAACCACTCTTTATCAACTTTGCTTCCATCTCATCCAGTTGTCTTAGCATAGTGGGTACATCACTGTTGTTACGGATGACCCTAGTGAGTTGTGATTTTATTAGCCCTGTTTTTTGGTGTCTTGGGTGAAAGCTATTTGCTTCCAACAGAGAATTACGGTCAGTTTCCTTGGTATATAGTGATGTACCAAAGACACACTGTTCATCATCCTGTACCTTAATAATATTAAGGTCCAAAAAATGCACCTCAGTATCACTGTACTCAAGTTTAAATCTGATGGGACAGTCCATGGAGTTCAAACCTGACACCCATTGCTCCAATTCAATCGCATCACCTCTCCACACCAGGAACACGTCATCAATGTAACGTACGTAGTACCTGATGCTGGGATGGACATGGGGTTTCATGGCTTGCTGTTCATACCATGCCATGTACAAATTAGCACATGAGGGTGCCATGTTTGAACCCATGGCTGTCCCAGAGATTTGTAAATAGTAGTCACGTTCAAACCTGTATAAGGTTTGAACGTTCAAACCTGGATAAGAGTGATACACCGTAGTTTGTGTACACATGGTTGCCATGGAGAAACACAGCCAATCGGAACCGAATGACGCTTCACACTCACGCCCACATTTGAGCGAGATGACGTCAGAGGGGAGATTGAGGAGTTGCGGAGCGGGAAAATGTTGATCTGTATGTATATAAGGTTGGTAATAGAAGTATAATGTTAGCGATTTTCTACTTTGGGAACATGATTGTCCTACATTGTTGATATTAGCAGAACATTTGACAAAGATGTCATAACGACATCGAAACGTTATGGATGTACTTGCTTTTTAACATGAATTAAAAGTTGTTTTTCACTAAAGACCAGTGAGTGCCTTCTTGCAAACGAGGAAAATACAATATCATTGTATAAGAGACACAGCATAGTAACGATCTTTGGAGGGAGGAGGATTGCACATAATAAGTTAACAATAGAGAATTCTGACTCTTGTAAAGTTTAGGTTAAATTGTTGAATTGTTATTTTGGTTTCAGAAGTGAATGTATGAATGTATACATGTACTGTCCGATGATGGATAAAACTCAATAAAAAATTTTAAAAAAAATCTGCATTTCACCTGCTGTGAAAGGTGGGGAACCACAACATTTTACTATTTTGCAGCTTTTGTGAACAAAATAACGAACATCATTGTTAATAAAGTTATGTACAAATATTCATATATATATATCCATTAAGGATGGTTTGGAGACTGATATACAATTTTAAAATTGTTTTTAATAAACACAAGTGGTTAATAATACAATTTATTAATCATTTAAAACTGACTTCGGGACTTCTCCCTTAAAAGGTAATTAATAATTGTTGCAGATAAAAATGGATACAAATACAATAATATAATAATATACTCTGATGTTGATTGGGTTAAATCACCATACTAAACAGTAATTCCACATCTTTACCAATCTAGCAGCAGGTAAAGTAAAAAATAAAAAATAAAAAATAAACACTTAGCAATATTTCCACCTTAGATAGTGTGATTAACTCAGCATAAATTTTACTGAAATTTGTCGGTGTGTAGCAAAACTTAGGAAAAGTCTGTTTTTGTTTTATACACAGTTCGATACAATGTTGCTTTTCACTGATGTTGATTAAACATTTTTAGATGAACTTAGTCTTTTTGCAATATAATGTCTTTATATCGTAGACGTTACACTATTAATCTTCAAGAATTTGACTTCAGCTCTATTATCCCCTGCATAACCTCAGACCCATATGAGTACAGGGGAATAGAGTGATAACAAACGGCCATTTGTGCACCGGAGCCTGAGTTCCTGTAAGTATGCTGGAGCGTGCACTGCAAGTGATTATCTGCTGCTGCTGGAGCTAATACCCAATATACAGAGGCTAAAGATATTTCCAGCTGAGAAAGAGTGTTTTTATACCGGAATCCCATACACGCAGGAGCGTGTTCTAGGTTTCCAACAATCGGCGAATCTTGTATCGTACAAGTCTCAAAGGCAAAAGAGAGGCCTAATAATATACCGGTAAGGCAAATTGAAGCACCATTAGACACTGAATGTGTCAGAAGATCTGATAAGCCCCTTCCTAAAATATACAGCTTAGAGTGAATACTCGCAATCACTGATATTATTCTAAACTGCCAGATATAAAGACATTATATTGCAAAAAGACTATGTTCATCTAAAAATGTTTAATCAACATCAGTGAAAAGCAACATTGTATCGAACTGTGTATAAAACAAAAACAGAGTTTTCCTAAGTTTTGCTACACACCGACAAATTTCAGTAAAATTTATGCTGAGTTAATCGCACTATCTAAGGTGGAAATATTGCTAAGTGTTTATTTTTTATTTTTTACTTTACCTGCTGCTAGATTGGTAAAGATGTGGAATTACTGTTTAGTATGGTGATTTAACCCAATCGACATCAGAGTATATTATTATATTACTAGTCCTAAAGCCCGTTCACACGGGCCGTGTGGTTTATTTTTATTTTTATTTTTATATTCTCTCTCTCTCTCCCTATCTCTCTCTCTCCCCTCTTTCTCCCCCCTGTCTCTCTCTCTCTCTCTCCCCTCTCTCTCTCTCTCCCCCCTGTCTCTCTCTCACTCTCTCCCCCCTGTCTCTCTCACTCTCTCCCCCCGTCTCTCTCACTCTCTCCCCCCTGTCTCTCTCACTCTCTCCCCCCTGTCACTCTCTCCCCCCTGTTACTCTCTCCCCCTGTCACTCTCTCCCCTCTGTCACTCTCTCCCCCCTGTCACTCTCTCCCCCCTGTCACTCTCTCCCCCCTGTCTCTCTCTCCCCCTGTCTCTCTCTCCCCCCTGTCTCTCTCTCCCCCTGTCTCTCTCTCCCCCTGTCTCTCTCTCTCTCCCCTGTCTCTCTCTCTCTCCCCTGTCTCTCTCTCTCCCCTGTCTCTCTCTCTCCCCTGTCTCTCTCTCCTCCCCATCTCTCTCTCCTCCCCGTCTCTCTCTCTCCCCTGTCTCTCTCTCTCCTCTCCGTCTCTCTCTCCCCTGTCTCTCTCTCTCCCCTGTCTCTCTCTCTCCCCTGTCTCTCTCTCTCTCCCCTGTCTCTCTCTCTCTCTCTCCCCTGTCTCTCTCTCCCCTGTCTCTCTCTCTCCCCTGTCTCTCTCTCTCTCCCCTGTCTCTCTCACTCTCTCCCCTGTCTCTCTCACTCTCTCCCCTGTCTCTCTCACTCTCTCTCCCCTGTCTCTCTCACTCTCTCCCCTGTCTCTCTCTCTCTCTCTCTCTCTCTCTCTCCCCTGTCTCTCCCCTCTCTCTCTCCCCTGTCTCTCTCTCTCTCCCCTCTCTCTCTCTCTCCCCTCTTTCTCCCCCCTTGTCTCTTCTCTCTCTCTCTCCCCTCTTTCTCCCCCCCTGTCTCTTCTCTCTCTCTCTCCCCTCTTTCTCGCCCCCCTGTCTCTTCTCTCTCTCTCTCCCCTCTTTCTCCCCCCCTGTCTCTTCTCTCTCTCTCCCCTCTTTCTCCCCCCTGGTCTCTTCTCTCTCTCTCTCTCTCTCTCTCTCCCCTCTTTCTCCCCCCCTGTCTCTTCTCTCACTCTCTCCCCTCTTTCTCCCCCCTGTCTCTTCTCTCTCTCTCTCTCTCTCTCTCTCTCTCCCCTCTTTCTCCCCCCCTGTCTTCTCACTCTCTCTCTCTCCCCTGTCTCTCTCACTCTCTCCCCTGTCTCTCTCACTCTCTCCCCTGTCTCTCTCACTCTCTCCCCTGTCTCTCTCACTCTCTCCCCTGTCTCTCTCACTCTCTCCCCTCTCTCTCCCCTTTCTCTCTCTCTCTCTCTCTCCCCTGTCTCTCTCTCCCCTGTGTCTCTCTCTCCCCTGTCTCTCTCTCCCCTGTCTCTCTCACTCTCTCCCCTCTCTCTCTCCCCTGTCTCTCTCTCCCCTGTCTCTCTCTCTCTCTCTCTCCTCCTGTACCTGCTGTTAAGTTCTCCTGCTCCCCGCGCTGCTGTTAAGTTCGAGGTGCGCGTGCGAGGTCGGGTGGGTGCGCGTGCGAAGGTCTCTCAGCTGTGCGCTGTTTAAACAGCGGAGGTGCGCGTGCGAGGTCGGGTGGGTGCGCGTGTGAAGGTCTCTCAGCTGTGTGCTGTTTAAACAGTGGAGGTGCACGTGCAGGAAGGCCAAGTGTTTGTCTCTACTGCGCATGACGGCTTAAGACAAACACTTGGCCTTTTATAATATAGGATTTTATTTGTATCCATTTTTATCTGCAACAATTATTAATTACCTTTTAAGGGAGACGTCCCAAAGTCAGTTTTAAATGATTAATAAATTGTATTATTAACCACTTGTGTTTATTAAAAACAATTTTAAAATTGTATATCAGTCTCCAAACTATCCTTATAGCTTTTTTAGCGCTCCTGAACTAAATCCTTTGGTGTTTTTTACTTATATGTAGTGATGTCGTGAATAGTTCGCCGGCGAATAGTTCCCGGCAAACATAGCATGTTCGCAATCGCCGCGGCAGTGAACATATGCGATGTTCGATCCGCCCCCTATTCGTCATTATTAAGTAATACTTTGACCCTGTACCTCACAGTCAGCAGGCACATTCCAGCCAATCAGCAGCAGACCCTCCCTCCCAGACCCTCCTGGACAGCATCCATTTTAGATTCATTCGGAAGCTGCATTGTTAGTGAGAGGAGGGACAGTGTAGCTGCTGCTGACTGAATAGGGAAATCTATAGCTAGGCTAGTGTATTCAGTGTCCACTACAGTCCTGAAGGACTCATCTCATCTCCTGTAAGGACAGCACCCCAAAAAGCCCTTTTTAGGGCTAGAACATCTGCTTTTTTTTTTTCCTGTGTAATCTAATTGCAGTTGCCCGCCTGCCAGTGTGTGTGTCAGGCTCACAGCGTATACTGTGCCCACTTGCCCAGTACCACCACTCATATGTGGTGTAACAGTAGTGTAGATTAAAAAAAAAAAACACTTTTTTGACTGTGTTAAATAATAGCAGTCAGTTTCCTTCACACATGTGCGTTTCAGTGCCTGCCTACCAGGGAACAGTGTCACCCCAGTGCAACTCATATGTGGTGTAACAGTAGTGTAGATTTAAAAAAACAACACTTTTTTGACTGTGTTAAAAATAATAGCAGTCAGTTTCCTTCACACGTGTGCGTTTCAGTGCCTGCCTGCCAGGGCACAGTGTCACCCCAGTGCAACTCATATGTGGTGTAACAGTAGTGTAGATTTAAAAAAACAACACTTTTTTGACTGTGTTAAATAATAGCAGTCAGTTTCCTTCACACGTGTGCATTTAAGTGCCTGCCTGCCAGGGCACAGTGTCACCCCAGTGCAACTCATATGTGGTGTAACAGTAGTGTAGATTTAAAAAAAACAACACTTTTTTGACTGTGTTAAATAATAGCAGTCAGTTTCCTTCACACGTGTGCATTTAAGTGCCTGCCTGCCAGGGCACAGTGTCACCCCAGTGCAACTCATATGTGGTGTAACAGTAGTGTAGATTTAAAAAAAACAACACTTTTTTGACTGTGTTAAATAATAGCAGTCAGTTTCCTTCACACGTGTGCATTTAAGTGCCTGCCTGCCAGGGCACAGTGTCACCCCAGTGCAACTCATATGTGGTGTAACAGTAGTGTAGATTTAAAAAAAACAACACTTTTTTGACTGTGTTAAATAATAGCAGTCAGTTTCCTTCACACTTGTGCGTTTAAGTGCCTGCCTGCCAGGGCACAGTGTCACCCCAGTGCAACTCATATGTGGTGTAACAGTAGTGTAGATTTAAAAAAAAAAAACTTTTTTGACTGTGTTAAATAATAGCAGTCAGTTTCCTTCACACGTGTGTGTTTCAGTGCCTGCCAGGGCACAGTGTCACCCCAGTGTAACTCATATCTGGTGTAACAGTAGTGTACATTTAAAAAGAACAACACTTTTTTGACTGTGAAATAATAGCAGTCAGTTTCCTTCACGTGTGTGCGTTTCAGTGCCGGCCAGGGCACAGTGTCACCCCAGTGCAACTCATATCTGGTGTAACAGTAGTGTATATTTAAAAAAAACAACACTTTTTTGACTGTGAAATAATAGCAGTCAGTTTCCTTCACACGTGTGTATTTCAATGCCTGCCAGGGCACAGTGTCACCCCACTGCAACTCATATCTGGTGTAACAGTAGTGTACATTTAAAAAAAAAAAAACTTTTTTGACTGTGAAATAATATCAGTCAGTTTCCTTCACACGTGTGCGTTTCAGTGCCTGCCAGGGCACAGTGTCACCCCAGTGTAACTCATATCTGGTGTAACAGTAGTGTACATTTAAAAAAAAAAAACTTTTTTGACTGTGAAATAATAGCAGTCAGTTTCCTTCACGTGTGTGCGTTTCAGTGCCGGCCAGGGCACAGTGTCACCCCAGTGCAACTCATATCTGGTGTAACAGTAGTGTATATTTAAAAAAAAAAAAACACTTTTTTGACTGTGAAACAATAGCAGTCAGTTTCCTTCACACGTGTGCGTTTCAGTGCCTGCCAGGGCACAGTGTCACCCCACTGCAACTCATATCTGGTGTAACAGTAGTGTACATTTAAAAAAAAAAACAACACTTTTTTGACTGTGAAATAATAGCAGTCAGTTTCCTTTACGCGTGTGCGTTTCAGGGCCTGCCAGGGCACAGTGTCACCCCAGTGCAACTCATATCTGGTGTAACAGTAGTGTACATTTAAAAAAAAAAATATATAATTTTGACTGTAATAGATTGAATAGCAGTTAGTTGTCTGCAAGCGTGTGTGCACAGTGCCACTCATATCACAGTAGCTTGCACGCATAGTACCACTAATCGAAAAAAAAATGACGAGCAGAGGCAGGCGACCCCGCAGGGACCGTCGTGGTGCTGTGATTCCCTTTTGCCCTAGAATAATGCCCAGTGTTCAGAGGCCATGTACCCTGGACTCGAACAGTTCTGAGGACATAGCAATCCCAAACCTGTACTTGATTGTGCAAAAGGAAGTAATGGCATGTCTGGCACACAGTGTTGGGGCAAGGGTCCATTTGACCACTGATACCTGGTCTGCAAAGCATGGTCAGGGCAGGTATATCACCTACACTGCACATTGGGTAAACCTGGTGATGGCTGCCAAGCATGGAATGCATGGCTCTGCAGAGGAGTTGGTGACACCGCCACAACTTGCAGGCAGGCCTGCTGCCATCTCCTCTACTCCTCCTACTCCATCCTCTTCCATAACCTCCTCGGCTGAGTCCTCTTCTGCTGCTGCGTCTTGCTCCACATCAACGGCACCCCCCCAGGTCCCCAGGTACTATTCCACATCCCGGATACGGCAGTGTCACGCCGTCTTGGGGTTGACTTGCCTGAAAGCAGAGAGTCACACCGGACCAGCACTCTTGTCCGCCCTGAACGTACAGGTGGATCAGTGGCTGACTCCGCACCAACTGGAGATCGGCAAAGTGGTTAGTGACAACGGAAGAAATTGTGTGGCAGCATTGAATTTGGGCAAGTTGACACATGTGCCGTGCATGGCCCATGTGTGTAATCTGATCAAACAACGCTTTGTGCATAAGTACCCAGGCTTACAGGACGTCCTGAAGCAGGCCAGGAAGGTGTGTGGCCATTTCAGGCATTCCTACACGGCCATGGCGCACTTTTCAGATATCCAGCAGCGAAACAACATGCCAGTGAGGCGCTTGATTTGTGACAGCCCGACACATTGGAATTCAACACTCCTAATGTGTTACCGCCTGATCCAACAAGAAAAAGCCGTTAACGCCTTTTGTATGACCGGGGTGCTAGGACAGCCTCTGCGGAGCTAGGAATTTTTTTTACCATGTTACTGGACGCTCATGCGCAATGCCTGTAGGCTCATGCATCCTTTTGAGGAGGTGACAAACCTAGTCAGTCACACCAAAGGCACCATCAGCGACATCATACCTTTTTTTTTCTTCCTGGAGCATGCCCTGCAAAGAGTGCTGGATCAGGCCGTAGATGAGCGTAAAGAGGAAGAGGAAGAGTTGTGGTCACCATCACCACCAGAAACAGCCTTATCAGCATCGCTTGCTGGACCTGCGGCAACGCTGGAAGAGGATTGTGAGGAAGAGCAGTCAGAGGAGGAATGTGGCTTTGAGGAGGAGGAGGAAGACCAACCACAACAGGCATCCCAGGGTGCTCATTGTCACCTATCTGGTACCCGTGGTGTTGTACGTGGCTGGGGGGAAGAACATACCTTCAGTGAGATCACTGAGGACGAGGAACGGGACATGAGTAGCTCGGCATCCAACCTTGAGCAAATGGGGTCTTTCATGCTGTCATGCCTGTTGAGGGACCCTCGTATAAAAAGGCTGAAGGAGAACGACCTTTACTGGGTGTCCATGCTACTAGACCACCGGTATAAGCATAAAGTGCCTAAAATGTTACCAAATTACCACAAGTTGAAAAGGATGCAGCAGTTCCAAAATAAATTAAAAGTATGCTTTACACAGCGTATAAGGGTGATGTCCCAGCACAACGGGAATTTAACAGGGGAAGAGGTGAAAGTAATCCTTCTCCTCCCATGACCACGCCGGCAAGGACAGGACGCTGTACAGACGTGTTGTTGATGGAGGACATGCAGAGCTTTTTAAGTCCTACTAATCGCCACAGCCCTTCTGGGTCCACCCTCAGAGAACGACTCGACCGACAGGTAGCAGACTACCTCACCTTAACTGCAGATATTGACACTCTGAGGAGCGATGAACCCCTTGACTACTCGGTGTGCAGGCTCGACCTGTGGCCTGAGCTATCCCAATTTGCGATAGAACTTCTCCTGCTTCAAGTGTCCTGTCAGAAAGGACCTTCAGTGCAGCAGGAGGTATTGTCACTGAGAAGAAAAGTCGCCTAGGTCAAAAAAGTCTAGATTACCTCACCTTTATTAAGATGAATGAGGGATGGATCCTGAAGGGACTGACAGTGGGCGATACATTCGACTAAAAAAGGCCTGATGAGATGAGCTGCCTTGGGTTAAAAATGGTCCACACGCTGCTGTATTTTATCTCTGAATGCCGGATGACTTGCGTGACTTATCCGCCACCAACTAGGGTTGAAGCCGCAATGTTTTAGGGCACTTTCTGCCTGGGAAACAAACATCAATTTTTCTGGCCACTGCTACAGCAGCGGCTGCAACAATACGTAATTTTTCAGGCATGTGTACATGCCTAATTTTTCTGGCCTCTGGTGCTGCACTGTGGCTTCAAAAAACAAACCAAAAAAAGGCACATAACAGGGATTAAACTGATAGGAATAGTACTACTTAACACACCACTCCTATCTGGTGGCACATTAGATTGCACGTGCAGTGCCCCAAATTTGAAGTAGGAGGACTGACCAAGCATCTTTTTCCATCTCCCGGGTTCCTAAAATCGATGCCATATACACGTCCCCTGATAGGGGACGTAACAGGGATTAAACTGATAAGAATAGTACTACTTAACACTACACTCCTATCTGGTGGCACATTAGATTGCACGCGCAGTGCCCCAAATTTGAAGTAGGAGGACTGACCAAGCATCTTTTCCCATCTCCCGGTTCCTAAAATCAATGCCATATACACGTCCCTTGATAGGGGACGTAACAGGGATTAAACTGATAAGAATAGTACTACTTAACACACCACTCTTATCTGGTGGCACATTAGATTGCATGCGCAGTGCCCCAAATTTGAAGTAGGGGGACCGACCAAGCATCTTTTTCCATCTCCTGGTTCCTAAAATTGATGCCATATACACGTCCCCTGATAGGGGACGTAACAGGGATTAAACTGATAGGAATAGTACTACTTAACACACCACTCTTATCTGGTGGCACATTAGATTGCACGCGCAGTGCCCCAAATTTGAAGTAGGAGGACCGACCAAGCATCTTTTTCCATCTCCTGGTTTCTAAAATCGATGCCATATACACGTCCCCTGATAGGGGACGTAACAGGGATTAAACTGATAGGAATAGTACTACTTAACACACCTTATAATAATGCAGAGAGAGGCAACGCAGAGAGAGGAGTCTGAAGAAGAGGAGTCAGAGGAGGAAGGTGGCTTTGAGGAGGTGGAAGACCAAACACAGCAGGCGTCCCAGGGGGCTTGTTGTCACCTTTCGGGGAGCCTTGGTGTTGTACGTGGCTGGGTGGAGGAAGAGAACTTCAATGACATCAGTGAGGACAAGGAACGGGACATGGCTAGCTTGGTATCCAACCTTGTGCAAATGGGGAGTTTGAGGTTGTGCAAATTGACTGTTTGTGTTTTTTTGCAGTGCGTTAAAGGGACAGTCTAGGCCAAAATAAACTTTCATGATTCAGATAGAGCATGTAATTTTAAACAATTTTCCAATTTACTTTTATCACCAATTTTGCTTTGTTCTCTTGGTATTCTTAGTTGAAAGCTTAACCTAGGAGGTTCATATGCTAATTTCTTAGACCTTGAAGCCCACCTCTGTTAGATTGCATTTTAACAGTTTTTCACCACTAGAGGGTGTTAGTTCACATATTTCATATGGATAATACTGTGCTTGTGCACGAGAAGTTATCTGGAAGCAGGCACTGATTGGCTAGACTGCAAGTCTGCCAAAAGAACTGAAGAAAGGGGCAGTTTGCAGAAGCTTAGATACAAGATAATCACAGAGGTTAAAAGTATATTATTATAAATGTGTTAGTTATGCAAAACTGGGAAATGGGTAATAAAGGGATTATCTATCTTTTAAAACAATAAAAATTCTGGTGTAGACTGTCCCTTTAAACGGGGAGTTTGGTCTGTCACTGTGAAGCGGGCGTAACCCTTACACTACCTGATCAATACAACATCATACCTGATGTTTTAAAGCACGTTATTGCAAACAATTTGTTAATGTTAGGTCATTTATGCCCTTTATGGATAAAAACCAGACTCTGCATCAACTATGTAATTTTCCATGGGAGTTTACCATGGATCCCCCTCCGGCATGCCACAGTCCAGGTGTTAGTACCCTTGAAACAACTTTTCCATCAGAAAGAGTCCCTGTGGGTTTTAAAATTCGCCTGCCTATTGAAGTCAATGGCGGTTCGCCTGGTTTGCCCATTCGCGAACAGTTGTGGAAGATCGGGTTCGCCGTGTCCGCGAACGCAAAATTTTAGGTTTGCGACATCACTACTTATATGTTTTGGGTTAATCATAGGGAAGATTACCTGTGAGGGAGCCTAAGGATATTATACTTATCTTAGTATTTTTTACAATATTCTGTTGGTTTAACTTGTTTATTGGTAGATTTGGTGTATATTTTATTTGTTATAATATATATCTATATAGGCCAATCAAGAAGGCTTTGGCACTGGCTGTGTCAGGCTCCCTGTCTGGTTCACTACAATTAGATACCCCTTCTTCTTCCTGGCTGCTATTTGGTTTCATGTGGAAGGTTACTCTGAAAGTAGATCACACACATAGTAACAGAGAAAACAGTCAGAATTAGACCTATACAGTAGTAGTAGGTAGAAAGTAGTAGAAAAAATCAAGGTATAGGGTAAGAGTCTTTAACTGTGATTCGGAATTTACCCTGATAATTGATGCAGGGTCTCAGACCCCGATCCATTTTGCCAACAAACAAAAACTGTTCTGGCTGTAGAAGAGAGCCTTATGAAGCCTCAGGCAAGATATATACTTTGAGGCCCCGCTGTTCAGAACAAAATAATGGAATAGTCCTACCCTTGAGGAGTGTAGATCCAGAACAAAGGTATATCTAAAAAAAAAAACTAGTGCGGTGGTAACACCTCTGCCCTCTTTTTGGAAAAAAAACATCTTCATAGTTCTTATACACATCAGGAAGAGCAGGGAACAGATCCGTAGTCCCAAATAAGTCTCCCCCTTGAAACAAATTAACCAGTATACCAATTAAACTGGGGGTTGTGTTGTTATAGCCACAGGAGGCCCAGAACAACAGGATAAAAGGGGATGAGCTCAACACAAACTTAAAGGATTCCACATTCATTAACCCTACAGAAAACTGGATGGAAAGAGTCTCTTTATCAATAACCCCAGATCCAAAGGTTGTCCCCACAAGGTAGATACCTTGATAAGATGATCCATCTCCTGATATCCTGTACAGGGAACTGATGTCTTTAGGCAATGGCTAGGTCTAAGAAGGTGTCTGCTGCTCTGGAATCAATTAAAGAATGAATGGTTTGACCAGCCACTATAAATGACATGGGAACCAGAAGAGGATTGCTATCTGTCTAACCCTGCTCCTCCAAACAAGGTGAGACTCAGTCTTTTTTCAGTTGAGTGAGGCAATTTCAGAGCAAATGACCCTTGAGACCACAATTCAGACATAATCAAATTGAATGGCATCTTTGCTTCTCAGCAGCCAAAAGACAAATTGCTCCTACCTCCATGGGTTCCTCTGTGGACTCAGAAACCTCAGGAAGAATGCAAGGGAAGTCAGAAGTTCTCTGAAATTAGGATCTTGGTGCAAGGCTGGTCTGACTTTACGTGTTTTCTCCTTCTCTGGCAAGTGCTCCTGGTGATGGATATCTAGGCAGATGCATAGGTCCATAAAGTATTATGGAGACTCCTGAACATCCCTATGAACTAGATCATCCTTAATTCTGTCTGTTAAACCTTTCTGGAAAGCTGCCTTAAGAACTTGTTGGTTACAATCTGTCTCAGCAGTAATAGTATGCAACTCAACAACATATTGAGCAGTCGAGTGATGTCCTTGCTAAAGGTCAAGCAAATTGGGCTCTGCAGATGCCGTCCTTCTAGGTTTATCAAATACATCCTGTAAATCAACCAAAAATTGTGCGCCATCATTGAGTATTGGGTCCTCACATTCAAGAAGCAGAGAAACCCATGCCAATGGTCTCCCTTTAAGAAGAGATATCACAAAGGTCCCTTGTGTGTTAGAAGTGGCATTAGTAAGTGGATCATTCCTGAAGTGCAGTCAACATTGGTTCAGGAACCCCCAACAGTCATCTATCTTTCCTCCAAATTTGTCAGGTAATAGAAGTTTAGGAGGTGCTCCAGTATTTCTCTCTAGTTATGCAAGAGCTGTGGATACAGCAGGTGCAGCAGGATTTGGATGTGTTTCTTGCAAGAATGTATAGACCATATCTGTCAGCTGATCAATCTTTAAATCTAAAGTCTGGAGGTGGGCAGCATGGGCTCTAATCAGCTGACCCTGAGGGGATACGGAGCCTTCAATACTTCCGCTTGGTCTAGCGACATGACCAATCAGATGCTCTTAACCTACCTTTTGGCCGTTATTCTGTGTCAGATGGATGGTTACTCTGAAAGTATATTGCGCAAACAGTAACAGAGGAAAACCATCAGAATTAGACCTATAGCAGTAAGTAAAAATAGCAGACAAGCTCAGGGTCTTATAGGCTAGGTCAGCAACTGGAGAATCAAGAGAAGACAAAATCACAATATAAAGGGTAAGCAGGGGTCAGCAGCAACCAGACAATGCAGTGCCAAATCAAAGGATGAAGAGAATAGTCAGGAACCAAACGCAGGAGTAAAAATACCAAAAAATTAAATCAGGAACAAAGAATATCTCACACAGAACACAGTTTAATAAATGAGTAAGGCCTTCAGGAAAGGTTGGCTTTATATAAGCTGCATTAAATTGGTAATTGCCTGCAGCTGCAGGAAGGTGTGGCTAGAGACAGAGAGGCTCATTTATCAAGCTCCAAATGGAGCTTGAGGGCCTGTGTTTCTGGCGAGCTCTAAAGACCACTGCTCCATAACCCTGTCCGCCTGCTCTGAGCAGGTGGACAGACATTGCTGCAATTCAACCCGATCGAGTACGGCCTGGTTGATTGACACTCCCTGCTGGTGGCCACAAATCTGTAGGGGGCGGCGTCACAAGAGCTGCTGGTGCAATGCTGAATACGGAGAGCATATTCAGCGAGGTCTGTCAGACCTGATCCGCACTGTCAACTTCAGGATGTTACAGGCTGGTCTTCCCAAACAACCAATTATTTTATTGTATTTCCAGGCAGCTACACTCCTTCTCATACATAAATCATTGAATAACATCATAACAAATGTGAAATATATGCACACTCATAACCACACAATTAACCACACCGACATTTTAAAATAAAAGTATAGCACCACATTACCACTGAAAATACTACCCACATTAACGGCTAGATTTCCCCCGCACCTTTTAAATACCGCTGGTATTTAGAGTTCACAGAATGGCTGCGTTAGGCTCCAAAAAAGGGAGCATAGAGCATATTTACCGCCACTGCAACTCTAAATACCAGCGTTGCTTACGGACGCGGCCAGCTTCAAAAACGTGCTCGTGCACGATTCCCCCATAGAAAACAATGGGGCCATTTGAGTTGAAAAAAAAACTAACACCTGCAAAAAAGCAGCGTTCAGCTCCTAAAGCAGCCCCATTGTTTTCTATGGGGAAACACTTCCTAAGTCTGCACCTAACACCCTAACATGTATCCCGAGTCTAAACACCCCTAACCTTACACTTATTAACCCCTAATCACCCCCGCTATCGCTGACCCCTGCATATTTTTTTAACCCCTAATCTGCCGCTCTGTACACTGCCGCAACCTACATTATACCTATGTACCCCTAATCTGCTGCCCCTAACACCGCCGACCCCTATAATATATTTATTAACCCCTAATCTGCCACCCCTGCTATCGCTGACCCCTGCATATTATTATTAACCCCTAATCTGCCGCTCAGTACACAGCCACAACCTACATTATACCTATGTACCCCTAATCTGCTGCCCCTAACACCGCCGACCCCTATATTATATTTATTAACCCCTAATCTGCCCCCCACAACATCGCCGCCAGCTACCTACAATAATTAACCCCTAATCTGCCGACCGGATCTTGCCGCTACTCTAATAAATGGATTAACCCCTAAAGCTAAGTCTAACCCTAACACCCCCCTAAATTAAATATAATTTAAATCTAACAAAATAAATTAACTCTTATTAAATAAAGTATTCCTATTTAAAGCTCAATACTTACCTATAAAATAAACCCTAATATAGCTACAATATAAATTATAATTATATTGTAGCTATTTTAGGATTAATATTTATTTTACAGGCAACTTTGTAATTATTTTAACCAGGTACAATAGCTATTAAATAGTTAATAACTATTTAATAGCTAAAATAGTTAAAATAATTACAAAATTACCTGTAAAATAAATCCTAACCTAAGTTACAATTAAATCTAACACTACACTATCAATAAATTAATTAAATACAATACCTACAAATAACTACAATTAAATAAACTAACTAAAGTACAAAAAATAAAAAAGAACTAAGTTACAAAAAACAAAAAAATATTTACAAACATTAGAAAAATATTACAACAATTTTAAACAAATTACACCTACTCTAAGCCCCCTAATAAAATAACAAAGACCCCCAAAATAAAAAAATGCCCTACCCTATTCTAAATTAAAAAGTTCAAAGCTCTTTTACCTTACCAGCCCTGAAAAGGGCCATTTGCGGGGCATGCCCCAAATAATTTGGCTCTTTTGCCTGTAAAAAAATACATACAATACCCCACCCCAACATTACAACCCACCACCCACATACCCCTAATCTAACCCAAACCCCCCTTAAATAAACCTAACACTAAGCCCCTGAAGATCTTCCGTCCTCCGAAGTCTTGATCCAAGCCCAAGCGGGGGCTGGCGATCCATAATCCGGCTGAAGTCTTCTATCAAGCCGAGGCTGAAGAGGCTCCAAAGTCTTCATCCTATCTGGGAAGAAGAGGAGATCCGGACCGGCAACCATCTTGATCCAAGTGGCATCTTCTATCTTCATCTGATGACGAACGGCTCCATCTTGAAGACCTTCAGCGCGGATCCATCTTCTTCTTCCAACGTCCAACTGAAGAATGAAGGTTCCTTTAAGGGATGTCATCCAAGATTTTATCAGCCAATCGGAATTAAGGTAGGAAAATTATCGTAACAGCCAATAGAATGCAAGCTCAATCTGATTGGCTGATCCAATCAGCCAATCGGATTGAACTTGAATCTGATTGGCTGATTCCATCAGCTAATCAGAATTTTCCTACCTTAATTCCGATTGGCTGATAGAATCCTATAAGCCAATCGGAATTTGAAGGATGCCATCTTGGATGACGCCCCTTAAAGAAACCTTCATTCTTCAGTTGGACGTTGGAAGAAGAAGATGGATCCGCGCTGAAGGTCTTCAAGATGGAGCCGTTTGTCATCGGATGAAGATAGAAGATGCTGCTTGGATCAAGATGGTTGCCGGTCCGGATCTCCTCTTCTTCCCGGATAGGATGAAGACTTTGGAGCCTCTTCTGGACCTCTTCAGCTGCGGCTTGATAGAAGACTTCAGCCGGATTATGGATTGCCAGCCCCCGCTTGGGCTTGGATCAAGACTTCGGAGGACGGATCGGTGAACCTGGCATGGTGAAGATAAGGTAGGAAGATCTTCAGGGGCTTAGTGTTAGCTTTATTTAAGTGGGGTTTGGGTTAGATTAGGGGTATGTGGGTGGTGGGTTGTAATGTTGGGGGGGGGGTATTGTATGTATTTTTTTACAGGCAAAAGAACTGAATTATTTGAGGCATTCCCCCGCAAATGGCCCTTTTCAGGGCTGGTAAGGTAAAAGAGCTTTGAACTTTTTTAATTTAGAATAGGGTAGGGCACATTTTTATTTTGGGGGGTCTTTGTTATTTTATTAGGGGGCTTAGAGCAGGTGTAATTAGTTTAAAATTGTTGTAATATTTTTCTAATGTTAGTAAATAATTTTTAAATTTTTGTAACTTAGTTCTTTTTTATTTTTTGTACTTTAGTTAGTTTATTTAATTGTAGTTATTTGTAGGTATTGTATTTAATTAATTTATTGATAGTGTAGTGTTAGGTTTAATTGTAGATAATTGTAGGTAGTTTATTTAATTTATTTATTGATAGTGTAGTGTTAGGTTTAATTGTAACTTAGGTTAGGATTTATTTTACAGGTAATTTTGTAATTATTTTAACTATTTTAGCTATTAAATAGTTATTAACTATTTAATAGCTATTGTACCTGTTTAAAATAATTACAAAGTTGCCTGTAAAATAAATATTAATCCTAAAATAGCTACAATATAATTATAATTTATATTGTAGCTATATTAGGGTTTATTTTACAGGTAAGTATTTAGCTTTAAATATGAATAATTTATATAATAAGAGTTAATTTATTTCATTAGATTTAAATTATATTTAATTTAGGGGGGTGTTAGTGTTAGGGTTAGACTTACGTTTAGGGGTTAATCCATTTATTAGAGTAGCGGCGAGATCCGGTCGGCAGATTAGGGGTTAATTATTGTAGGTAGCTGGTGGCGACGTTGTGGGGGGCAGATTAGAGGTTAATAAATATAATATAGGGGTCGGCTGTGTTAGGGGCAGCAGATTAGGGGTACATAGGTATAATGTAGGTTGCGGCAGTGTACGGAGCGGCAGATTAGGGGTTAAAAAAATATGCAGGTGTCAGCGATAGCTGGGGCGGCAGATTAGGGGTTAATAAATATTATGTAGGGGTCGGCGGTATTAGGGGCAGCAGATTAGGGGTACATAGGGATAACGTAACTGGCGGCGGTGTACGGAGCGGCAGATTAGGGGTTAAATTTTTTTAAAAGAGTGGCGGCGATGTGGGGGGGCCTCGGTTTAGGGGTACATAGGTAGTTTATGGGTTTTAGTGTACTTTAGAGCACAGTAGTTAAGAGCTTTATGAACCGGCGTTAGCCCAGAAAGCTCTTAACTACTGACTTTTTTCTGCGGCTGGAGTTTTGTCATTAGATTTCTAACGCTCACTTCAGCCACGACTCTAAATACCGGCATTAGAAAGATCCCATTGAAAAGATAGGATACGCAATTGATGTAGGGGGATCTGCGGTATGGAAAAGTTGCGGCTGCAAAGTGAGCGTTAGACCCTTTCCTGACTGACTCCAAATACCAGCGGGCGGTAAAAACCAGCGTTAGGAGCCTCTAACGCTGGTTTTGGCCGCCCGCTGGTATTTGGAGTCAGTGATTAAAGGGTCTAACGCTCACTTTTCAGCCGCGACTTTTCCATACCGCAGATCCCCTTACGTCAATTGCGTATCCTATCTTTTCAATGGGATCTTTCTAACGCCGGTATTTAGAGTCGTTTCTGAAGTGAGCGTTAGATTAAGGTTCCTACCTTAATTCCGATTGGCTGATAGAATCATATCAGCCAATCGGAATTCAAGGGACGCCATCTTGGATGACGTCCCTTAAAGGAACCGTCATTCGTCGGGAGACATCGGAAGAAGAGGATGGATCCGCGTCGCCTGCTTCAAGATGGACCCGCTCCGCACCGGATGGAAGAAGATAGAAGATGCGGCTTGGAGAAGATGTTTGCCGGTCCGGATGTCCTCTTCTTGCCGGATAGGATGAAGACTTTGGAGCCTCTTCTGGACCTCTTCAGCACCGGATTATGGATCGCCAACCCCCGCTTGGGTTGGATGAAGATCTTGGAGCCAGGACGGATCGGTGATACCTGGATGGTGAAGACAAGGTAGGAAGATCTTCAGGGGATTAGTGTTAGCTTTATTTAAGTGGGGTTTGGGTTAGATTAGGGGTATGTGGGTGGTGGGTTGTAATGTTGGGGGGGGGTATTGTATGTATTTTTTTACAGGCAAAAGAACTGAATTATTTGAGGCATTCCCCCGCAAATGGCCCTTTTCAGGGCTGGTAAGGTAAAAGAGCTTTGAACTTTTTTAATTTAGAATAGGGTAGGGCACATTTTTATTTTGGGGGGTCTTTGTTATTTTATTAGGGGGCTTAGAGCAGGTGTAATTAGTTTAAAATTGTTGTAATATTTTTCTAATGTTAGTAAATAATTTTTAAATTTTTGTAACTTAGTTCTTTTTTATTTTTTGTACTTTAGTTAGTTTATTTAATTGTAGTTATTTGTAGGTATTGTATTTAATTAATTTATTGATAGTGTAGTGTTAGGTTTAATTGTAGATAATTGTAGGTAGTTTATTTAATTTATTTATTGATAGTGTAGTGTTAGGTTTAATTGTAACTTAGGTTAGGATTTATTTTACAGGTAATTTTGTAATTATTTTAACTATTTTAGCTATTAAATAGTTATTAACTATTTAATAGCTATTGTACCTGTTTAAAATAATTACAAAGTTGCCTGTAAAATAAATATTAATCCTAAAATAGCTACAATATAATTATAATTTATATTGTAGCTATATTAGGGTTTATTTTACAGGTAAGTATTTAGCTTTAAATATGAATAATTTATATAATAAGAGTTAATTTATTTCATTAGATTTAAATTATATTTAATTTAGGGGAGTGTTAGTGTTAGGGTTAGACTTACGTTTAGGGGTTAATCCATTTATTAGAGTAGCGGCGAGATCCGGTCGGCAGATTAGGGGTTAATTATTGTAGGTAGCTGGTGGCGACGTTGTGGGGGGCAGATTAGAGGTTAATAAATATAATATAGGGGTCGGCTGTGTTAGGGGCAGCAGATTAGGGGTACATAGGTATAATGTAGGTTGCGGCAGTGTACGGAGCGGCAGATTAGGGGTTAAAAAAATATGCAGGTGTCAGCGATAGCTGGGGCGGCAGATTAGGGGTTAATAAATATTATGTAGGGGTCGGCGGTATTAGGGGCAGCAGATTAGGGGTACATAGGGATAACGTAACTGGCGGCGGTGTACGGAGCGGCAGATTAGGGGTTAAATTTTTTTAAAAGAGTGGCGGCGATGTGGGGGGGCCTCGGTTTAGGGGTACATAGGTAGTTTATGGGTTTTAGTGTACTTTAGAGCACAGTAGTTAAGAGCTTTATGAACCGGCGTTAGCCCAGAAAGCTCTTAACTACTGACTTTTTTCTGCGGCTGGAGTTTTGTCATTAGATTTCTAACGCTCACTTCAGCCACGACTCTAAATACCGGCATTAGAAAGATCCCATTGAAAAGATAGGATACGCAATTGATGTAGGGGGATCTGCGGTATGGAAAAGTTGCGGCTGCAAAGTGAGCGTTAGACCCTTTCCTGACTGACTCCAAATACCAGCGGGCGGTAAAAACCAGCGTTAGGAGCCTCTAACGCTGGTTTTGACGGCTACCCCCCCATCTCTAAATCTAGGCCTAAGAGTTTTACATTTGTCACTGACATTAATAAATCAAAGAGGAACATTTAATTGAATATTGAAGGATAACTGGCACATTATAAAATATTATACAAAATGCTATTGGAATTAAACATAGCTAGCCAAGAAGAAATGATGCTTTCTATGTCTGGGATGTAGTGTTATGTGATATTACCTTGTGACACCTTTCATCCCCCTTTTACAAATCAGACATTAACAATTATATATCATTTGAGAGCTGTACCACAAAATATACCTAATCAGTTGCTTGTGGGATCTTTTTATATCTGATAACTGATGATGCCAGGACTCAGATGGCTAATCATTGATCAGCAATCAGGCTAGCAATCAAGAAGTGAATTTCTGGTCAGCCTGTAATGAGGCACTTTTCATTCATTGGGCATACTGTGCTCGATCTTAGATTCCTACTGATAAATCTGTGACCCCCCCATAGGATAAGCCACTCTATAGACCCTACAATTTCATTAACACATACTGGCCTAGATTTAGAGTTCGGCGGTAAAAGGGCTGTTAACGCTCCGCGGGTTTTTTTCTGGCCGCACCATAAATTTAACTCTGGTATCGAGAGTTCAAACAAATGCTGCGTTAGGCTCCAAAAAAGGAGCGTAGAGCATTTTTACCGCAAATGCAACTCTCGATACCAGAGTTGCTTACGGACGCGGCCGGCCTCAAAAACGTGCTCGTGCACGATTCTCCCATAGGAAACAATGGGGCTGTTTGAGCTGAAAAAAAACCTAACACCTGCAAAAAAGCAGCGTTCAGCTCCTAACGCAGCCCCATTGTTTCCTATGGGGAAACACTTCCTACGTCTGCACCTAACACTCTAACATGTACCCCGAGTCTAAACACCCCTAACCTTACACTTATTAACTCCTAATCTGCCGCCCCCGCTATCGCTGACCCCTGCATTACACTTTTAACCCCTAATCTGCCGCTCCGTAAACCGCCGCCACCTACGTTATCCCTATGTACCCCTAATCTGCTGCCCTAACATCGCCGACCCCTATGTTATATTTATTAACCCCTAATCTGCCCCCCACAACGTCGCCGACACCTACCTACACTTATTAACCCCTAATCTGCCGAGCGGACCTGAGCGCTACTATAATAAATGTATTAACCCCTAATCCGCCTCACTAACCCTATAATAAATAGTATTAACCCCTAATCTGCCCTCCCTAACATCGCCGACACCTACCTTCAATTATTAACCCCTAATCTGCCGACCGGAGCTCACCGCTATTCTAATAAATGTATTAACCCCTAAAGCTAAGTCTAACCCTAACACTAACACCCCCCTAACTTAAATATAATTTACATCTAACGAAATAAATTAACTCTTATTAAATAACTTATTCCTATTTAAAGCTAAATACTTACCTGTAAAATAAATCCTAATATAGCTACAATATAAATTACATTTATATTATAGCTATTTTAGGATTAATATTTATTTTACAGGCAACTTTGTAATTATTTTAACCAGGTACAATAGCTATTAAATAGTTAAGAACTATTTAATAGTTACCTAGTTAAAATAATTACAAATTTACCTGTAAAATAAATCCTAACCTAAGTTATAATTAAACCTAACACTACCCTATCAATAAAATAATTAAATAAACTACCTACAATTACCTACAATTAACCTAACACTACACTATCAATAAATTAATTAAACACAATTGCTACAAATAAATACAATTAAATAAACTATCTAAAGTACAAAAAATAAAAAAGAACTAAGTTACAGAAAATAAAAAAATATTTACAAACATAAGAAAAATATTACAACAATTTTAAACTAATTACACCTACTCTAAGCCCCCTAATAAAATAACAAAGACCCCCAAAATAAAAAATTCCCTACCCTATTCTAAAATACAAAAATTACAAGCTCTTTTACCTTACCAGCCCTGAACAGGGCCCTTTGCGGGGCATGCCCCAAGAAGTTCAGCTCTTTTGCCTGTAAAAGAAAACATACAATACCCCCCCCCCCAACATTACAACCCACCACCCACATACCCCTAATCTAACCCAAACCCCCCTTAAATAAACCTAACACTAATCCCCTGAAGATCTTCCTACCTTGTCTTCACCATACCAGGTTCACCGATCCGTCCTGGCTCCAAGATCTTCATCCAACCCAAGCGGGGGTTGGCGATCCATAATCCGGTGCTGAAGAGGTCCAGAAGAGGCTCCAAAGTCTTCATCCTATCCGGCAAGAAGAGGACATCCGGACCGGCAAACATCTTCTCCAAGCCGCATCTTCTATCTTCTTCCATCCGGTGCGGAGCGGGTCCATCTTGAAGCAGGCGACGCGGATCCATCCTCTTCTTCCGATGTCTCCCGACGAATGACGGTTCCTTTAAGGGACGTCATCCAAGATGGCGTCCCTCGAATTCCGATTGGCTGATAGGATTCTATCAGCCAATCGGAATTAAGGTAGGAATTTTCTGATTGGCTGATGGAATCAGCCAATCAGAATCTAGTTCAATCCGATTGGCCGATCCAATCAGCCAATCAGATTGAGCTCGCATTCTATTGGCTGATCGGAACAGCCAATAGAATGCGAGCTCAATCTGATTGGCTGATTGGATCAGCCAATCGGATTGAACTTGATTCTGATTGGCTGATTCCATCAGCCAATCAGAAAATTCCTACCTTAATTCCGATTGGCTGATAGAATCCTATCAGCCAATCGGAATTCGAGGGACGCCATCTTGGATGACGTCCCTTAAAGGAACCGTCATTCGTCGGGAGACATCGGAAGAAGAGGATGGATCCGCGTCGCCTGCTTCAAGATGGACCCGCTCCGCACCGGATGGAAGAAGATAGAAGATGCGGCTTGGAGAAGATGTTTGCCGGTCCGGATGTCCTCTTCTTGCCGGATAGGATGAAGACTTTGGAGCCTCTTCTGGACCTCTTCAGCACCGGATTATGGATCGCCAACCCCCGCTTGGGTTGGATGAAGATCTTGGAGCCAGGACGGATCGGTGAACCTGGTATGGTGAAGACAAGGTAGGAAGATCTTCAGGGGATTAGTGTTAGGTTTATTTAAGGGGGGTTTGGGTTAGATTAGGGGTATGTGAGTGGTGGGTTGTAATGTTGGGGGGGGGGTATTGTATGTTTTCTTTTACAGGCAAAAGAGCTGAACTTCTTGGGGCATGCCCCGCAAAGGGCCCTGTTCAGGGCTGGTAAGGTAAAAGAGCTTGTAATTTTTGTATTTTAGAATAGGGTAGGGAATTTTTTATTTTGGGGGTCTTTGTTATTTTATTAGGGGGCTTAGAGTAGGTGTAATTAGTTTAAAATTGTTGTAATATTTTTCTTATGTTTGTAAATATTTTTTTATTTTCTGTAACTTAGTTCTTTTTTATTTTTTGTACTTTAGATAGTTTATTTAATTGTATTTATTTGTAGCAATTGTGTTTAATTAATTTATTGATAGTGTAGTGTTAGGTTAATTGTAGGTAATTGTAGGTAGTTTATTTAATTATTTTATTGATAGGGTAGTGTTAGGTTTAATTATAACTTAGGTTAGGATTTATTTTACAGGTAAATTTGTAATTATTTTAACTAGGTAACTATTAAATAGTTCTTAACTATTTAATAGCTATTGTACCTGGTTAAAATAATTACAAAGTTGCCTGTAAAATAAATATTAATCCTAAAATAGCTATAATATAAATGTAATTTATATTGTAGCTATATTAGGATTTATTTTACAGGTAAGTATTTAGCTTTAAATAGGAATAAGTTATTTAATAAGAGTTAATTTATTTCGTTAGATGTAAATTATATTTAAGTTAGGGGGGTGTTAGTGTTAGGGTTAGACTTAGCTTTAGGGGTTAATACATTTATTAGAATGAGAAAGGGTAGGGAAAGGGAGGCTAGTAGAGCCAGATTAATAATTCTTTACCTAGGACAGTATGGCAACGCCCAGGTGCAAACAAAACCTTATATGAAGGAAAAAATAATAACCAATGTGCAGACCCTTTAAATATTTAGATAATTATTATCAAAAAGGGAGATACTACAACAACCGCAATTAGATTGTTATAATGCATAGACAGGGATTACAGCACATATTTTTTTATATAATTTTTAATTAGCTTTGTAAAATTCTAAAGCTCCGCTAAAATAGCGGTGTGTGTAGATATATACTCATTCCCCACATTCACATATGCTACCCAGCGTTAAAGTTGAATAAAAGGTTACCACTAAATTAAAGAACACATGAATCGATGGGTCAAGAAGCGTGATTGGACAAATGCACAAGCACAGATTGGCTGTGCAGTTTTATTGTAGTTCACACAGAATGAAACCAGAAGAGCAAACAGGTATCGACTGTTTAAATTGACAACACCTCCACTAGAGGGTGGTTACGTGTAAGCGTAAAATCCGCCACCATAGTGATCATTGAGGATCTATGTCAAAACAACACATGTATATAGGTAGACAAACAGTGAATATATACAACCAATATTTTTGGATGAAAAATGTAATGCTTAAGTCATGTGCACTATACCTAGATTTGGCCAAATTGTGCAGGAAACATCCTCAAAATTATTTCTGATAGAGGACAGTATAGTCTGTAGGGGGCTAGAGAAAACAACACCTGTAACAGCGGGCACCACCAACTGAATGAGAGGTATCAGGTGTCGTGTTATCACATATCAGGATCTATGTTTCTTAACCCCAGTGTATACAGACTAACTGTTGAAAACTTAATAGCATTAAGCAGTATACAATATACATGTACTAGTTGAACAGTATTTCCAAAGACCAATAGAGGTTATGGGGATAGTATATAGCAACTCCAGTATTCAGCGGGCACCACCAAATATAAAGGTATCCGGTGTCATGAATAATATTGATTCTGGATCTATGTTAAAACTATCCCAAAATAACTCTTTTTCGGTCTGTTACAGTTGTATAGAAAATGGAAATGAATTACAGCGCATTACAACTCATATAATACATGACAGTGTCTGAATAGCATAAACAAACGTGTACACAGGTAGTAGTCACCCTTTTCAGGGCTTAGGCATGTCCCATAACTAGGATCTGTGTGTACAAATGGTGCATTTAAGACACCTTCGGATGTCCAGGTAAATGAGCTGAAAATTCAGATGGTAAACGCTCAGTTAATTATACAACCGTGTCTTTGCTTTCTGTAGAAGAACTTCCAAATGGTTTCCGTGTGTAGATAGATTTCAAATAAAACATGCTACATTCTAGCAGAGCGTAGACGCCACAGCGATCTGTCCTTCGTGCATGTCCGTCTCCACTTCTTACGTCACTGCCGACGTACGTTTCACCCCCCACGTGACAACCAGAGAGCACAGGGGTTTCCTCAGGGCAAAAGCGGATGCTGGTTTCCATTGCAGCCGCAATATATACCTCCTTCTTTAAGCTTATAGGAGGATACCTGTAGCAGTAGTAACCAATAATAGGCATTTTCTGAGCCGCAGCCCATTAATATAGATAAAGGCGGATACGGTGAATATATATACACAGTGAAAAATAATACGTTATATAAAGCAACTCCAAAGAACCAACATTTAAGGAAAAAAGGATTATATATAGATATATACGGAAAGGAAAAATAAGAATAAATATAAGAATAGAAGGGAAAGACCTACTTTTCTTTGGTTCTTAAGAGGATTATTGCAGTGTATGCTAAAATAAAACCTTTTTCGTCCATGTTTTTAGGCTACATCAAATTAAAGGCTTTACATGCATACTTTTGATCCCTTGATTCATGTGTTTAAGGAATTTCTACATAATATAAAAGTAAAGATAAATATGTTTGTTGATTCCTAAATACAAGGTGAAAATATATTGAATTATGTTCAATATAACTAAGAATAATCATATTGAACAAACCTGCATTCCTTTAAATAGCAGAGATTTTAAGTCATTCTAAGGTGAAGAGTCAGATTGAAGAGAAACCCTAATTTGTATATATTGCATACTAAATTTATAGGGATTTTAGAGTCAACGTGGTCATTTTATTTAAGGAATGCAGCAAATTCAAATTTTTCATTTAGCCCTTTGGGCATAAGGGTCTGTAGCTTATAGATCCATTCTGTTTCCCTTCTAAGTAGTATAGTATCAATGTCTCCTCCTCTACCAAGAAGGGAACAGTGTTCAATGCCTGTTACTCTTAGGTCCTGGGGATTGCATTTATGGTGTTTCATGAAGTGGAGAGCCACTCCACTTCTGATTTCACCATCTTCTGCTGCTTTAATGTCGTCTCTGTGCTCAGAGACCCTATCTTTCAGCATTCGTCTTGTTTTTCCCACATAGAAAGTCGGGCAGCAACAGGAAAGTAAATAAATTACATTTTCTGTCTTGCAATTTATAAATTGTTTTATAGGATAGATAGTGGAATCAGTAGCGAATGTTTTTGTGCGCACAATAAATTTACAGAACACACAATGTCCACATTTGAAACATCCTTTTATTTTTCTTTGTTCTTCTAGCCAATTTTTCTCACTAGGACTTTTAATAAAATGACTCCTAACTAATTTATCCTTGAGATTTGGAGCCCTCCTGGGTACCAGAGAGGGTTTTTCCCCAACAATTTTTCTAATTGACTCGTCAGCTCTAAGGAACTGCCATTTTTCATCCAGGATAGTACGGATTTTGTCCCAATGGCAGTTGAATTGGGTTACAAAGCGCACTTTTTGCTCTTCAGTTTTCTGAGTTGGATTATAGAGGAGTGTATCTCTGTCTGTTCTCCTAGCTCTATTGCGAGCATATCTTAGGTTTCGTTTAGAGTACCCTCTATTTTCAAATCTATTGGACATTTCAACAGCATGTGCATCGAATTTATTAAGGCTCGAACAGTTGCGCCTCAGGCGTAGAAACTGTCCCACGGGGATACCCCTTATAAGGGATTTTGGATGGTGGCTAGATGCCTCTAAAATATTATTAGTGGCAGTAGCCTTTCGAAAAATTTCCGTAGCCAAAATTTTTCCTTCTTTCTTGATTCTTACATCTAGGAAGGTAAGTTCACTAGTGTCAAAATCAAAGGTTAAGAGGATATTGTAGTTGTTATTATTAAGTACTTTTACAAAGTCCTTCAGAGATTTTTCCGTCCCCCTCCAAAGGAGGAAGACATCGTCCACATACCGTAGCCAGATGAGAACATGTTCGTCAATCCAATTTTGCAATTCGTTAAATACTGTTTTTGTTTCCCATAGACCCAAATGGAGGCAAGCATATGATGGGGCACACGTTGCCCCCATCGCTGTGCCCCTCATTTGTCTATAGAACTTTTTATCAAACGTAAATACGTTATTTTTTAACACAAACTCTAAAAGAGTTAGGACAAATTCGGTATGTTTTTGAAAATTTGGACCTCTGCTTTCTAGAAAGAATCTCGCCGCTCTCAAACCCACATCATGTGGGATAGAAGAGTAGAGACCTTCCACATCCAAAGAAACCAGAAGTGTGTCTTGTTCTACTTCTAAACCGTCCAGTTTCCTAAGGAGGTCACTGGTGTCTTTAACGTAAGAGGTAAGGGTCAGTAGAAAAGGTTTTAAGTATTGATCAACGTAGTTTCCCAGGTTCTCAGTGATACTCCCAATACCTGAGATAATGGGTCTTCCAGGTGGCTCTTGTAAGTTTTTGTGTAATTTGGGAATACAATAAAAGACTGGAACTCTGGGAAACTTCGTGTAAAGATATCCCCATTCACTTTTACTTATTATGCCACTTTTTCTGGCATCGTTTAAGAGATGTAGCAGGTTAGCTTGTATTGAGTCTAAGGGATTGTTTTGTAGACATTGGTATTGCTCCTTATTTCTCAATTGTTTGTTGACCTCTTTCATGTAGAGGGACTCCTCCATTATGACCAGATTACCCCCTTTATCGGCCTGTTTTATGACAATTCCTGATTTGTTCATCAGGTCTGACAAGGCTTGTCTCTCATTAAAGTTGAGGTTATTTTTACCTATGCCATGATAGGGTATTTTTTCTATTTCCCTTTCTACTTCCTTAACAAAAAGATGTACGGCAGGGACTAACATTAGAGGGGGCATATAGTCAGATTTTCTTTTTAGACCAGAGTCAATTTTGACTGCAGTACCAATAGTACTTGTCTGGTGTCCTTCTTGAATATCAGAGAAGGGCATTAAATCAGATGTTTCATTGGAGTCAAGTAGATGTACAAGATCAGAGATAGCAGTAGCATCATCTTTATCTAAAGTACCTTCTGTACTATTAGTTTGTTTCCCTTTCATTATGGAGGACAGGACTACCTTACGGGCAAAGAGGTGGAGATCTTTAATCACAGTGAATTTGTCCAGTGAGTTTGTTGGACAGAACGTTAGGCCCTTTTTAAGTAAACTTATATGGGCATTGTTTAGAGGAAAAGTTGACAGGTTGACTATTTGTAGTTCATCACTACCTTTTTTGGGGGGATCACTCAAAAGTCCTCCCTGTAGTCCCGACGTGTTCTCATCCTCGGTCCTGCCCCTCTCCTCCAATTCCTCCCCCTTCTCTGGGGTCTGCCCCGTTCTCTTGACATCTCCATAGAGCTTTGATTTTTGTCTGTGTCTTTTCCTCCCTCCCCGTTTCCTTTCTTTTTTACCTGTCCTTTGGCCCCTTCGTTTTTTGATGACTTATTTTCACCTTCGGCATCAGAACAGTCAGTGCCGGAGTCATAAGAATTTTTATTCAGGTAATAAGTATATACCTGATTCTTCTTATAGTCATCTTGGTCCCTGCTCAATTTCCTACATTTTCTTTGTTTAATTTCTTGTTGTAATTTAGAAACCAGCTCTTTTGTTTCATCGTTTAGTTTTGAGAATTTTGAATCCCCCTCAAAGGAATTAACAATCCTTAGGGCTTCATCTATCTCAATTTTAATCTTTTCAAGTTTCTTAATATCTTTATTAACCATTCGTTGCATGAGGTCAAGAGAACAGTCTGATAGTCTCTCATTCCAATCCTCCATAAAGTTCTCCCCATCCTCATCATCACCCCTCATGTGCATTCCTGGATCTAAATGTAACCGTAGTCCCCTAGGAACAATTTTCTGTTTTATATAGTTTTCAAGACTATATTTCTCAGCCCTCATTCTTATTTGTTTAGTCAATAAATTTTTGTATTTCTTGAAAGCTCCATATATATTCAATATATCATCTCCATCACTGCTAATATTATGCTGAAGGGATTCACCTAGTTCAGCTTCCCATTGTTCGTCTGAGACTACAAAAGCCATCCTTCAATTCAATCTGCCAATTCTCCTTAAGAAGAATAACTCAATTACTTAGAAAAACACAAAAAAACACCTTATATAAATCAACTTAGTAACCAATTAGACAACCAAACCCTGAGAAGCACAAATGTCTGCGAGAGAGCGAGAAATACTCGGCACACAGATGATTGTTGTATCAGTGTGAATATTTTCTACTGAGAAAGATACAACTTAACATACAAACACAAACAGTGTTTAATTCAATAATTAGAAAGTAGAGAACAGGCCTCACCTAATAGAAAGTCATAAAGGTATCCACCAGATTGACTTTATTTACTTACAGAGAAAGGGTAGGGAAAGGGAGGCTAGTAGAGCCAGATTAATAATTCTTTACCTAGGACAGTATGGCAATGCCCAGGTGCAAACAAAACCTTATATGAAGGAAAAAATAATAACCAATGTGCAGACCCTTTAAATATTTAGATAATTATTATCAAAAAGGGAGATACTACAACAACCGCAATTAGATTGTTATAATGCATAGACAGGGATTACAGCACATATTTTTTTTATATAATTTTTAATTAGCTTTGTAAAATTCTAAAGCTCCGCTAAAATGTGTGTAGATATATACTCATTCCCCACATTCACATATGCTACCCAGCGTTAAAGTTGAATAAAAGGTTACCACTAAATTAAAGAACACATGAATCGATGGGTCAAGAAGCGTGATTGGACAAATGCACAAGCACAGATTGGCTGTGCAGTTTTATTGTAGTTCACACAGAATGAAACCAGAAGAGCAAACAGGTATCGACTGTTTAAATTGACAACACCTCCACTAGAGGGTGGTTACGTGTAAGCGTAAAATCCGCCACCATAGTGATCATTGAGGATCTATGTCAAAACAACACATGTATATAGGTAGACAAACAGTGAATATATACAACCAATATTTTTGGATGAAAAATGTAATGCTTAAGTCATGTGCACTATACCTAGATTTGGCCAAATTGTGCAGGAAACATCCTCAAAATTATTTCTGATAGAGGACAGTATAGTCTGTAGGGGGCTAGAGAAAACAACACCTGTAACAGCGGGCACCACCAACTGAATGAGAGGTATCAGGTGTCGTGTTATCACATATCAGGATCTATGTTTCTTAACCCCAGTGTATACAGACTAACTGTTGAAAACTTAATAGCATTAAGCAGTATACAATATACATGTACTAGTTGAACAGTATTTCCAAAGACCAATAGAGGTTATGGGGATAGTATATAGCAACTCCAGTATTCAGCGGGCACCACCAAATATAAAGGTATCCGGTGTCATGAATAATATTGATTCTGGATCTATGTTAAAACTATCCCAAAATAACTCTTTTTCGGTCTGTTACAGTTGTATAGAAAATGGAAATGAATTACAGCGCATTACAACTCATATAATACATGACAGTGTCTGAATAGCATAAACAAACGTGTACACAGGTAGTAGTCACCCTTTTCAGGGCTTAGGCATGTCCCATAACTAGGATCTGTGTGTACAAATGGTGCATTTAAGACACCTTCGGATGTCCAGGTAAATGAGCTGAAAATTCAGATGGTAAACGCTCAGTTAATTATACAACCGTGTCTTTGCTTTCTGTAGAAGAACTTCCAAATGGTTTCCGTGTGTAGATAGATTTCAAATAAAACATGCTACATTCTAGCAGAGCGTAGACGCCACAGCGATCTGTCCTTCGTGCATGTCCGTCTCCACTTCTTACGTCACTGCCGACGTACATTTCACCCCCCACGTGACAACCAGAGAGCACATTTATTAGAATAGCGGTGAGCTCCGGTCGGCAGATTAGGGGTTAATAATTGAAGGTAGGTGTCGGCGATGTTAGGGAGGGCAGATTAGGGGTTAATACTATTTATTATAGGGTTAGTGAGGCGGATTAGGGGTTAATACATTTATTATAGTAGCGCTCAGGTCCGCTCGGCAGATTAGGGGTTAATAAGTGTAGGCAGGTGTCGGCGACGTTGTGGGGGGCAGATTAGGGGTTAATAAATATAACATAGGGGTCGGCGATGTTAGGGGCAGCAGATTAGGGGTACATAGGGATAACGTAGGTGGCGGCGATTTGCGGTCGGAAGATTAGGGGTTAATTATTTTAAGTAGCTTGCGGCGACGTTGTGGGGGGCAAGTTAGGGGTTAATAAATATAATATAGGGGTCGGCGGGGTTAGGGGCAGCAGATTAGGGGTACATAAGTATAACGTAGGTGGCGGTCGGCAGATTAGGGGTTAAAAATTTTAATCGAGTGGCGGCGATGTGGGGGGACCTCGGTTTAGGGGTACATAGGTAGTTTATGGGTGTTAGTGTACTTTAGGGTACAGTAGTTAAGAGCTTTATAAACCGGCGTTAGCCAGAAAGCTCTTAACTCCTGCTATTTTCAGGCGGCTGGAATCTTGTCGTTAGAGCTCTAACGCTCACTGCAGAAACGACTCTAAATACCGGCGTTAGAAAGATCCCATTGAAAAGATAGGCTACGCAAATGGCGTAGGGGGATCTGCGGTATGGAAAAGTCGCGGCTGAAAAGTGAGCGTTAGACCCTTTAATCACTGACTCCAAATACCAGCGGGCGCCCAAAACCAGCGTTAGGAGCCTCTAACGCTGGTTTTGACGGCTACCGCCGAACTCTAAATCTATGCCACTGTTTGCAATAACTATGCTTTATACAAATTACCTTTTTATCCCAAAATGAGTGAAAACAGCAGTTAACATCATTTGACTAACTCTTCTAATTGTGGGTTGCAATATTTGTACAATAGAAAGATCTAACAATGTTAAAATGTGATGTCTACTCTTTAACCTTATTGATATTGCAGACACAACTTCACTATAATAGTTACTACTCACCATGCTATTGTTTTTCCTCCTGTGGCTGTAGATCTCTTCTTCAGAAACATTTTTTTTATTTTAACTCTTTAAAGATACTGGTTGATGAAACCCAGCATTTTCATACTGGGCCCCACCATCTTTGAGCTAATTTAATCTTGCACCCTGTGACAAAAGTGGTGATCATTCACATATCAGTGAAGTTGTTGGCTTTTTTCACAACTGTAAATTCAAAATAAGAGTTATAATCGTTACAAATGTAATCTGTTTAGTTTACTTGTAGCCCATTGTGTATGTAGTAGCTTTGTTGCTAATTTTATTATTTCTGGCCAGTGAGTTTTGAGCACTCTACAGAAATACAGGATACTCTATTATTAGATAAGACTTTCTTAAAGTAGCAGTGGTTGCAATGGTTGGTACCACTGTCAAGCTCCATCCCATAACCAAAGTAAAATTTATAATGCATATTAAATAACCAGGCATTAGGATCAACCGATAAAGTGTTATTGAAAATAATAATAAAAAAATGATATTGCAACAGCCTCCTAGAAAGGAGGTAGCATCTGACAATCCCAACAAGTGTTTGACATATTCCCTACGAATTTACGATGAAAATACTCTTCTGTGAGATGTGTACATCTTTTGGGAGGCCACTTATCTCAAGCATTTTTTATTTATACTGAAGTATGAATCATGTTTCTGAAAATAACTAACACATCAGATTACACAAATTATACATTCAGTTCCCTACTCCAACTTTCTAAATATTGTGGGAGTAACTCTGGGCTAATTTGCTGGAGCAAATTATAAATCAAGGAAAAGGTATTTCTCACTGGGTTGCTAGCTATACACAATTTTTCATATGCAGGAAATGGTCAGAGAAGGTTACGCTTATCAAGATATCTGATTATAAATGAATAACTATTGGCTAGATTACGAGTTGTGCGTTTTGAGTGAAAAAGCAGCGTTATGGCTCTTTTTCACTACTGCTGGTATTACGAGTCTTGTAGGTATAGCTGTACCACACACCTTTTTGGCCCTAACGCAACGTAACTACCGCACTTTTCAAAAGTCCTTTTTCAATGGGACTTCCACAGCGCCGGTATTACGAGTTTTGCCTGGGAGGCCAAAAAGTGAGCGGTACAGCCTATACCAACAAGATTTGTTCCGCCATCTAAAGTCAGTAGTTATGGGTTTTATGCTACAAAGCTTTAGCATAAAACTAATAACTAAAGTGTTACAAAGTATACTAACACCCATAAACTACCTATTAACCCCTAAACTGAGGCCCTCCCACATCGCAAACACTATAATAAAAATATTATCCCCTAATCTGCCGCTCCGGACATCACCGCCACTATAATAAACATATTAACCCCTAAACCGCCGCACTCCCGCATCATAAACACTAGTTAAATATTATTAACCCCTAATCTGACGCCCCCAATGTCACCGCCGCCACTTTACTAAAGTTATTGACCCCTAAACCTAACCCTAAGTCTAACCCTAACACCCGCTAACTTAAATATAACTAAAATAAATCTAAATAAAAATTACTATATTTAAAACAAAATACTTACCTATAAAATAAACCCTAAGCTTGCTACAATATAACTAATAGTTACATTGTAGCTAGCTTAGGTTTTATTTTTATTTCACAGCTAAGTTTGTATTTATTTTAACTAGGTAGACTAGTTATTAACTATTTACTAACTACCTAGTTAAAATAAATACAAATTTACCTGTAAAATAAAACCTAACCTGTCTTACACTAACACCTAAAATTACACTACAATTAAATAAATGACATAAATTAAATACAATTAACTAAACTACAAAAAAACACACTAAATTACACAAAATAAAAAAGAAATGATCAAATATTTAAACTAATTACACCTAATCTAATAGCCCTATCAAAATAACCCCCCCCAAAAAAAAAAAAAACTACCCTAAACTAAACTGCCAATAGACATGTGTGTTTCGATTCGGAACAAATCGAATTTCGGATGAATTTCATAAATTCGGAGATTCGGATCAATTCGGATTTCTGAATTACGATAGTACCGAATCTACCGAATAAATCCGAATTAGTTCGGATTTATTCGTTACATTCGGATGGCCATGGATTACACTAGTATTGTACAGTATATTAGGTTATATCACTCTGCTATGGGTTACACCTAATATACAGTACATAATACTAGTCTAATACACAGCACATCTCACCTAACACATACCAAAATTCCGAATTTCCGAACCGAATCCAGCCAAATTTCTTTGAATCCGAATTAATCCAAAATGAATCCGAAACAAATTCATTTGAATTTTTCCGAATTTGAATCGATCCAAACCGAAATTCGAAAAAATCCGAATCGATCCGAACCAAACCGAAACAAATTTTTCCGCCATGCACAAGTCTACTGCCAATGGCCCTTAAAAGGGACTTTTGCAGTGCATTGCCCCAAAGAAATCAGCTCTTTTACCTGTAAAAAAAATACAAACAACCACCCCAACAGTAAAACCCACCACCCACACAACCAAACCCCCCAAATAAAATCCTATCTAAAAAACCTAAGCTCCCCATTGCCCTGAAAAGGGCATTTGGATGGGCATTGCACTTAAAAGGGCATTTAGCTCTTTTTCTTTTTATTATTTATTTATTTAGATTTATTTTAATTATATTAAAGTTAGGGGTGTTAGGGTTAGGGTTAGACTTAGGGTTAGGGTTAGGTTTAGGGGTTAATATATTTATTTAGTGTTAGTGGTGTGGGAGGCCAGAGGTTTAGGGGTTAATAACTTTAGTATAGTGGAAGCGGCGACGTTGGGGGCGGCAGATTAGGGGTTATTAATTTTATGTAGGTGGAGGCGACATTGGGGGCGACAGATTAGGGGTTTATAAGTGTAGGTAGGTGGCGGCGGCAATGTCGGGGGCGGCAGATTAGGGGTTAATAAGTGTAATGTAGGTGGTGGCGATGTTGGGGCGGCAGATTAGGGGTGTTTAGACTCAGGGTTTATGTTAGGGTGTTAGGTGTTAACATAAATTTTCTTTCCCCTGAGGAATCAATGGGGCTGCGTGATAGAGCTTTACAGTCCTTTATTGCAGGTGTTAGGCTTTTTTTTAGCCGGCTCTCCCGATTGATGTCTATGGGTAAATCGTGCACGAGCATGTAAAACCAGCTCAAAGCAGCGCTGGTATTTGTGTGCGGTATGGAGCTCAATGCTGCCATATTGCCCGCTAACGCTGGGTTTTTGCAAACCTGTAATAGCAACGTTATTAAAGGTGAGCAGTGGAAATAACTTGCAAGTTATTACCGAGCCGCTCATAACACAAAACTCGTAATCTGGCCGTATGGTAGTTAGGAAAGCATTGTCTGAAAAAACGTATCCCTCTTCCAATTCTTGTTGAGTAAAAACTTTCACTTCAGTGCCAAATTAATAAACCCTAAGTGTCCTATTTGACTTTTAGTTCCCATCCAATATAAACCCACCCCATGGGGGACATCTACATTATCAATTAGGGGATTAAAGAAGAGAATCTAGATGAAATATGAGCAAATTTATTTTGAGCCCTTTCCCATATGGCATATGTTTAGGGAGTGATTTAGGAAGGGTCTAATGACACACAGAGAGTTAAAAAATGAACATAACTGGGGGTTGAGAGTATCTTTACATTTTTTATAATACAAATTTGTGAGATGGGAGATTTTTTTAACATCAGATGAAGTTGCTCAATGCCAAAAGGTTTATAAATAGTTTCCATCTGTTCCTCTGTAAGGTAAATGCTCTAGATATGCCTGTACTTGCCTTAACCTAGCACTGGGTAACCTCCTCAGAATTATGTTGTGGAGGAGATATAGATTATATAACTTTCAATAATATATGCGTAATGCGTCCGCTATGCAACCAGTGCAAATGCAATCTTGATTATTAATGTTTCTAACTAATTATATATACATTTTTTTTTATTATTTCCTTCAAAGTATCTTTGTTTTATATGTAAAGCATGATGTTTGGAGTCTTTGTATAGCAAATTAGATAAAATATTTCCCTGTTTTTCCAAATCTTTCAAAAGACCTGAATCTGCAGGATTTTTTAATGTAATTAATGTTTTAAGTCTGCAATACTATTGAGAGTTGAATTCAATAGCTGTCGATGTTGCTTTAATGTATGAGCTTTAATGTTCATTAATTCACCTCTAATTACTCCCTTGTGAGCCTCCCATTAAATTCTAAAGTCAGAGACAGAATCTATATTAAAAGAGAAATATTCCTTAAGAGATGTTTCAATCTTTTTGAAAAGTAAGTGTATTTTCAAGCAACGCATTATCCAAATGGCAAATATGTTTAGATAATGGCGTAGCTGGCCATTTTAGGGCTCGCTTCCATTGAGCCGCTAAAAAAGGAGCCGTAAGCTACTGAAACGGCAGACAGCTAAAAGTAAAATACAACTCCATTTTAGTACCAGGTTTCCAGTAAAAAGGATAGTATTGTTGCGTGCAGTCGCTCTTTTCAACTGTACGTAAGTTTGCGCTGCCAACCAATGTCAGATTCGACGAAAAGCACACCAACAAGTTAATTGCCATGGTAACCCGACCTCTGTCTATAAGAATAACGGTTTGCACCTGCGCTCTTTTCCTGTGATCGCCTCTAGAGACACAGGAGCTAGTTGCGCTGGTAGGAGTTTGGTGGTATGCTTAGTTATTGTTAGTGGAGAGCTGGAGATTTTTGTTTAATACATTAATATATTTGTAGGCTCATATTATATATTAGGAACACACACACATATCCATACATTAGTTAATTAACAAACATTAGTTTATACAAACACACACACACACTTTTATTTGATACAAACACATTCACATTTATTTTTCATTTCATTAAACCCCCATATCCCCATCTTCCTTTTTTACCCCTTTCATTAACCCCCTATCCCTCTTCCCATCTCCCCTTTACCTTCCCTTAACTACTACATAACTTTCTTTTTCTTTTATTTATTTATCCATTTCGCCCATCCTTTTTTGAATTACATCCAATATTATTTTTATCTGATTTTTTTATAATCTCATATATATATTTATTTTTTATTTTGAATATTTAGCCCATCCCTTTTTTCATTTACATCCCTTTCTATTTAGCGCAATTATTTTTATAATCTCAGATTTATTTTTCATTTGATTATTTAGCCCATCCTTTTTTCTTTTACATCCCTAGTTTTGGGGATATTTAATTTAAGGTTTAGTTAGGTGAATTAGTGTAGGTAGGTAAGCTAGGGACTTTAGTGTTAGGTTAGAGTTAGGGAGGAAGGAGAAAGGGATGGATAGGCCTAATGGAGTTGGGGAGGGGGTGGCTAGGGGGAGGGCAGTGGAGAGGGGGTTTGAGGGAGGGGGGAAGTAGGTAGTAGTATGGGCAGGTCTAGGAGCCAAGGTTTGGGTGGAGGATTTGTCCTTCCTCAAACCCTAGCAAAGGAGGGAAGGAGAGAGGGTGGAAGAGGAGTGGAGGTGGGTGGAGTGAGGAGGAGTCAGCCTCAACTAGGCACACAAAGAAAAGGGAAAGTGGGGCAGACTGTGGCAAGTGGGGGTGGGGCTGGTGGTAGCCTGTCACAGCCTGCAGGGACAGAGGATGGATAGAGGGTTGGTCCCCAGTCACAGGAGGGAGAGTCTGTGTCTGCTGGCCCTTCAGGTGTAAAGGGCAGGCTAAGAGAGGAGAGGTACTCTGAGGAGGAGAAGGAGGTTCTTGTTGAGGCCTACATGGATAGGGCACCTCAGCTGGAGAACCCTAACATAAGTGCGAGTGTCAGGAATAAATTGTGGTAGGAGATACGAGTGGCAGTAAGCTGCTTAGGATGCAATAGTTCTACTTCCAGCATAAAACACCAATATCATGACTGCAGGAGGGAAACAAAGGCAAAGATGGCACAGCAGGCCAATTACACACGTGGGACAGGTGGTGGTCCTAGAAAGTGGATTCACCTGAAGTCATGGGAGGAGATGCTGTCCAACGTCATCTCGGGTGAAGCTCTCCTAGCATGTAAGGGGACAATGGACACCTCTGTGTCACCTGAAGAGGTGTATAAAGGTGAATATTCTACATTAAATATAACCAAATATATGATGTATATATGTTGTAGATCATAAATATCCATCTTCTTTTAGCTGCAAATATCAATTTAAATAGTTATTATTATTATTATTGGTTATTTGTAGAGTGCCAACAGATTCCGCATCGCTATAAACATAGGTGGAATACAAGGAAACATTTATAGGGATCAGACGGGTAGAGGGTCCTGCCAAGAGTCGCACTGTTGTAGTCAGCTCTAAAGAAGGTGATCTACAAATAGCATGGCTCTTAGGCTTAATTTCTAAGGGGTGTCAAGGGGATAGCAATGGAAGAGAGGAAATGGTATAAAGAAAAGTTAGTGTAGGTTGTATGCATCCCTGAACAGTAGAGTCTTTAGGGAGCGCTTGAAGTTTTCAAAACTAGGGGAGAGTCTTGTGGAGCGAGGCAGAGAAATCTACAAGATGGGAGTCTGGAGAAGCCCTGTAAGCAGGAGTGTGAGAAGGTAACAAGAGAGGAGGAGATGTCCAGAGCGAAGGGGACGGAAGGGAGAGTATCTGGAGACAAGATCTGAGATATAGTGGGAGCAGTGCAGTTGAGGGCTTTGTATGTCAGAGTGAGAATTTTGTGTTTAATCCTATAGACAAGAGGAAGCCAGTGAAGGGATTGGCAGAGAGATGCAGCAGATAAAGAGTGATGTGTAAGGAAGACGAGCCTGGCAGAGGCATTCATTATGGATTGTAAAGGAGCTAGGCAGCAGCTGGGGAGACCAGAGAGGACAGAGTTGCAGCAATCGAGGCAGGAAAGGATGAGAGAGTGGATTAAAATCTTAGTTGTGTCTTGTGTAAGGGAATGTCTAATTTTAGAGATGTTTTTAAGGTGGAAGCGGCAGGATTTAGCCAAAGACTGAATGTGAGGAGTGAAAGAAAGATCTAAGTCAAGTGTGACCCCAAGACATCGGGCATGCAGGGTAGGGGTAATGATGGAGTTGTCGACAGTTGTAGAAAGATTGGGGGTAGAGATTTTGGAAGAAGGAGGGAAAATAAGGAGCTCAATTTTGGAGAGATTTAGCTTGAGGTAGTGAGAGGACATCCAGGAAGAGATGTGAGAAAGACAGTTAGTGACACGGGTTAGCAAGGAAGGAGATAGGTCTGGTGCAGAGAAGTAGATTTGGGTGTCGTCTGCATACAAATGATATTGGAATCCATGGGACTTTATTAGGGAACCTAATGTTGACGTGTAGATTGAGAAAAGAAGGGGACCGAGGACAGAGCCTTGCGGTACCCCAACAGACAGTGATGACTGGGGGCAGAGGAGGCCCCAGAGAAGGCTACACTAAAGGTACAAATTGACAGGTAGGAAGAGAACCACAAGAGGGCTGTGTCACAAATGCTGAAGGATTGGAGGGTTTGGAGCAAAAGATGGTGGTCAAAAGTATCAAAGGCTGCGGACAGATCAAGGAGGATAAGCATAGAGAAGTGGCCTTTTGATTTTGCTGTAAGTAGGTCATTGGTAACCTTAACGATTGCTGTCTGTGTGGAGTGATAGGGACGAATTCCAGATTGAAGTGGGTTGAGGAGGGAGTTTAATGTAAGTAAATGAGATAGGCTTGCATATACTAGCTTTTTGAGAAGCTTTGAGGCAAGAGGGAGTAGGAAAATAGGGCGGTAGTTGGATGGGGAGGTTGAATCAAGAGAAGGTTTTTTTGAGGATAGGTGTGACCAGTGCATGTTTCAGAGATGAGGAAAATATTCCGGTGCTGAGGGAGAGGTTGAAAATGTGTGTGAGTATAGGGGTAATGGTAGAAGAGAGGGAGGGGAGCAGCTTTGAGGGGATAGGGTCAAGAGGACATGTAGTAAGGTGAGAGCTCAGTATAAGTGCCAAAACCTCTTCCTCAGTAACAGGGGAGAAAGAGCTAAATTTATGGCTATGTGGGTTGTGGTTGATTGTGAGCGTTTGAGGGGGTGAGAGAATGGAAGTAGGTTGAGAGCTGATTTCATTTCTGATGGAGTTGATTTTGTTATTGAGGTGGCTGACAAAGTCTTGAGCTGACAGAGAAGTTGTATTAGGGGGTGGGGGTGGGCGGAGAAGAATATTGAAAGTGGAGAACAGATGTTTTGGGTTAAAAGAAAGATTAGAGATGAGTAGAGAAGTAATGTTGCTTATATACAGTGGGGAAAAAAAGTATTTAGTCAGCCACCAATTGTGCAAGTTCTCCCACTTAAGAAGATGAGAGAGGCCTGTAATTTTCATCATAGGTATACCTCAACTATGAGAGACAAAATGTGGAAACAAATCCAGACAATCACATTGTCTGATTTGGAAAGAATTCATTTGCAAATTATGGTGGAAAATAAGTATTTGGTCAATATCAAAAGTTCATCTCAATACTTTGTTATAAATCCTTTGTTGGCAATGATAGAGTTCAAAGTCTTCACAAGGTTGTCACACACTGTTGCTGGTATGTTGGCCCATTCCTGCATGCAGATCTCCTCTAGAGCAGTGCTGTTTTGGGGCTGTCGCTGGGCAACACAGACTTTCAACTCCTTCCAAAGGTTTTCTATGGGGTTGAGATCTGGAGACTGGCTAGGCCACTCCAGGACCTTGAAATGCTTCTTACAAAGCCACTCCTTTGTTGCCCGGGTGGTGTGTTTGGGATCATTGTCATGCTGAAAGACCCAGCCATGTTTCATCTTCAATGCCCTTGCTGATGGAAGGAGGTTTTGCACTCAAAATCTCATGATACATGGCCCCATTCATTCTTTCATGTACACGGATCAGTCGTCCTGTTCCCTTTGCAAAGAAACAGCCCCAAAGCATGATGTTGCCACCACCCATGCTTCACAGTAGGTATGGTGTTCTCTCTCCTCCAAACACGACAAGTTGTGTTTCTACCAAACAGTTCTACTTTGGTTTCATCTGACCATATGACATTCTCCCAATCCGCTTCTGGATCATCCAAATGCTCTCTAGCATACTTAAGATGGGCCCGGACATGTACTGGCTTAAGTAGGGGGACACGTCTGGCACTGCAGGATCTGAGTCCCTGGTGGCATAGTGTGTTACTGATGGTAGCCTTTGTTACGTTGGTCCAAGCTCTCTGCAGGTCATTCACTAGGTCCCCCTGTGTGGTTCTGGGATGTTTGCTCACTGTTCTTGTGATCATGTGGAGCCCCAGATCGAGGGAGATTATCAGTGGTCTTGTATGTCTTCCATTTTCTAATTATTGCTCCCACAGTTGATTTCTTCACACCAAGCTGCTTGCCTATTGCAGATTCAGTCTTCCCAGCCTGGTGCAGGTCTACAATTTTGTTTCTGGTGTCCTTCGACAGCTCTTTGGTCTTCACCATAGTGGAGTTTGGAGTGTGACTGTTTGAGGTTGTGGACAGGTGTCTTTTATACTGATAACAAGTTCAAACAGGTGCCATTAATACAGGTAATTAGTGGAGGACAGAGGAGCCTCTTAAAGAAGAAGATACAGGTCTGTGAGAGACAGAAATCTTGCTTGTTTGTAGGTGACCAAATACTTATTTTCCACCATAATTTGGAAATAAATTCTTTCCAAATCAGACAATGTGATTGTCTGGATTTGAATCCACATTTTGTCTCTCATAGTTGAGGTATACCTATGATGACAATTGCAGGCCTCTCTCATCTTCTTAAGTGGGAGAACTTGCACAATTGGTGGCTGACTAAATACTTTTTTTCCCCACTGTACAGGGAGTGCAGAATTATTAGGCAAGTTGTATTTTTGAGGATTAATTTAATTATTGAACAACAACCATGTTCTCAATGAACCCGAAAAACTCTTTAATATCAAAGCTGAATAGTTTTGGAAGTAGTTTTTAGTTTGTTTTTAGTTATAGCTATTTTAGGGGGATATCTGTGTGTGCAGGTGACTATTACTGTGCATAATTATTAGGCAACTTAACAAAAAACAAATATATACCCATTTCAATTATTTATTTTTACCAGTGAAACCAATATAACATCTCAACATTCACAAATATACATTTCTGACATTCAAAAAGAAAACAAAAACAAATCAGTGACCAATATAGCCACCTTTCTTTGCAAGGACACTCAAAAGCCTGCCATCCATGGATTCTGTCAGTGTTTTGATCTGTTCACCATCAACATTGCGTGCAGCAGCAACCACAGCCTCCCAGACACTGTTCAGAGAGGTGTACTGTTTTCCCTCCTTGTAAATCTCACATTTGATGATGGACCACAGGTTCTCAATGGGGTTCAGATCAGGTGAACAAGGAGGCCATGTCATTAGATTGTCTTCTTTTATACCCTTTCTTGCCAGCCACGCTGGGGAGTACTTGGACGCGTGTGATGGAGCATTGTCCTGCATGAAAATCATGTTTTTCTTGAAGGATGCAGACTTCTTCCTGTACCACTGCTTGAAGAAGGTGTCTTCCAGAAACTGGCAGTAGGACTGGGAGTTGAGCTTGACTCCATCCTCAACCCGAAAAGGCCCCACAAGCTCATCTTTGATGATACCAGCCCAAAACAGTACTCCACCTCCACCTTGCTGGCGTCTGAGTCGGACTGGAGCTCTCTGCCCTTTACCAATCCAGCCACGGGCCCATCCATCTGGCCCATCAAGACTCACTCTCATTTCATCAGTCCATAAAACCTTAGAAAAATCAGTCTTGAGATATTTCTTGGCCCAGTCTTGACGTTTCAGCTTGTGTGTCTTGTTCAGTGGTTGTCGTCTTTCAGCCTTTCTTACCTTGGCCATGTCTCTGAGTATTGCACACCTTGTGCTTTTGGGCACTCCAGTGATGTTGCAGCTCTGAAATATGGCCAAACTGGTGGCAAGTGGCATCTTGGCTGCTGCACGCTTGACTTTTCTCAGTTCATGGGCAGTTATTTTGCGCCTTGGTTTTTCCACACGCTTCTTGCGACCCTGTTGACTATTTTGAATGAAACGCTTGATTGTTCGATGATCACGCTTCAGAAGCTTTGCAATTTTAAGAGTGCTGCATCCCTCTGCAAGATATCTCACTATTTTTTACTTTTCTGAGCCTGTCAAGTCCTTCTTTTGACCCATTTTGCCAAAGGAAAGGAAGTTGCCTAATAATTATGCACACCTGATATAGGGTGTTGATGTCATTAGACCACACCCCTTCTCATTACAGAGATGCACATCACCTAATATGCTTAATTGGTAGTAGGCTTTTGAGCCTATACAGCTTGGAGTAAGACAACATGCATAAAGAGGATGATGTGGTCAAAATACTCATTTGCCTAATAATTCTGCACTCCCTGTAGTACTTTATATGTTCATCAAGCACGCTGTATAGTATATCTGTTCCGACAAGCAATATATATATATAATATCAAATAAAATCAAACATTTCATATAAATCTGTCATTAACAATGTTCCTTTAAGATACAGTCTATAAAGATTCATCAGTTATGGTCATATACAGTTGTGCTCATAAGTTTACATACCCTGGCAGAATTTATGATTTCTTGCCCATTTTTTAGAGAATATGAATGATAACACAAAAACTCTTCTTTCGGGGGGGGTGTCTTAGCCACAGCCATGTTAAGAAGCTTTCTCTGAAGCTCCTGAAGAAATTTTAAAACTATAGCTGATTTTTACTTCATATCTACGTTATCTCTCTTAACTGAGGCTATCTATAGACAGCTAAAAACAAGTGGCTTCAGGCTATATATATAGTTTTCTGCCAATTACTATCTAACCTGTTTTTAGGATGAAGAGACTTTAGACCGTGGCCTACGGCCTACAACAAACACTGCTACATCCCCCCCCCCCTGATTGTGGGGGTTACTAGGCTCATCATGGCTACAACTAATGGAGAGGAATGCCAAGGCGTAATACGCATTCCTTTGATTCAGCTGGAGCGCCAAATGAGTTGGCACTATGACGATCTGTGTGCACTGATGAGGAGTGAAGATATAGAGAGGCCTACAGTAGATGCGGCGAGACCAGAACCCAATACTTCTACTAGCTCTTAATTGTATACGGAACAAGCCTCAAAGAGCGATCGATCAGTAAAGCCTATGTCCTCTACTTTTATTCGCTCGGAGAAGGGAAGTGAAGCTAAGACGGTAGATCCTACGGGGGTCAGATTGCCTACACTAGAGCACCCACGGGAGAAGCTACACGCAGCCACATTATCTATTACCGAACAACGGGCAGTGAGCACATCAGATTTATGGATAGGCAGACAGGTAGCCGTTAGAAGACAATAAGAGAAGGCGCCACAATAGTGTGAAATCCGTGGTATAATGTCCCCACGCAAGCAGTGAGTATTACTTACTAGATGTAGAGCACTTGAGAAGTGCCACAGGTACAGGGTGGACTATTAATAGCTGCCCAGCGAGCTATCTCCACGAGCTGCAGAACAACAGGCATATTCCAGCGTCTCAGTCTCATATATATCCGTCACGATCTTAGTAGCTTGTTCAGCAATTGCTCTGCCCGCTTGTATATATCCAGCAGGCTTGCAATGGAAGAGATCGTGCAGTAAAAACTTTGTGATGGCAAGAAGGTTTTAAAAAACACAGTTAAAGTTTATTAAAAACCATATACACAATGCGTTTCCCGGTTCAACAACCGTTTCATCAGGTGATGAAGATCGTGACGGATATATATGAGACTGAGACGCTGGAATCTGCCTGTTGTTCCGCAGCTCATGGAGATAGCTCACTGGGCAGCTATTAATAGTCCAGCCTGTACCTGTGGCACTTCTCAAGTGCTCTACATCTAGTAAGTAATACTCACTGCTTGCGTGGGGACATTATACCACGGATTTCACACTATTGTGGCGCCTTCTCTTATTGTCTTCTAGCATTCACTCATCATTCTGGAGGCCTATCAGTTTCGGAAGAAGTCTAGCAGCCGCATATCATATTGCTTGTGGACACACAGCCCAACGAAACCCTGGAGACCTTTGGGTTTGATTTGAACATTACTTTATTCACCTATTAGGATTTGTTCCTTTATATCATCAGAAACATTTGTATCTATATTTGATATCATTTGTGGTGCACCAGTTTGATACATTGTTCACTAGTCACTTTTAAACACTTTGTGCGCACACACAGTGCAATATTTATACACCTTTATACATGTATTAGTATATTGTTGTGTTTATGTTAAGGTATTTCACTCGGCTATTCACAGGTCTATTTGACCCGGTTATATAAAATTGTTTTTCTTGGCACATGTACACTGTCTTGGAATGACATAATTATATATTTTTATAGATAGTCTGTAACATATATATCTTATATTTCTGACTCCAGAGCTTTCCTAATAGGGACTTTGTGATACACTATTGTTATTCACTGCTCTCAGGCGCCTCCAATTTTTATCACTTTTTTGAGATAGGTACCCGTCACTACTTTGAATCTGTGTCTCAATAAGAAGAAGAGAGATGTGGCTCTGATGGCTCTTAAGGGGGATGCGGCCGACCCGCCGAGGAGTTGTCTGATCCCTAATTGTCTAGGGGAGCATGCTTCAGAGGCACCCTACCTCGAAATGAATTTGAATGCACCTTTGGACATAACTGGAGTAGCTCTCTCTATGGCTCATACCGGCAACCCTGCTCTTGAGACCCTGAATAATGTTATTGTTCCCTCAAGATACTACATAGCACTTCTGCTTGGACATAGCCCTTGTTCTAGGATTGTGCGCCCTGTGTCTGGAACACTTCTCTCATTACAGCAGATGTTCTCTCCATACTCTCACCCACCGAGGGGAGTAGGTTAAAACTCTCGCTTCCAAAGGATAGGAGAAAAGTATAACATATGATATGTTTTGCACACAGTCGTTAGTTGATGTTTCACTGTTTTTTATGTGTATTCCTAGCCCTTAATATTGTCAAGTAATATTTCTGCCTACATTGTATAATGTTTGTCACCTGTTTACAATTGTATACAGCCCTTACAGTTAAGAGCTATGAGCCATTGTTTTTTCATAGTGGTCACCATATAAGTAGTTTCTGTTAATGACAACCATGGACTTCACACAGTTTATAGGACAGTGGAACAGGGTGTATAATGTGGTTATGATGTCTATTCAGAGATATATTCGCTGCAGCAGCCTTAAATTATAGTTCTTAAAGCAGGATGCACTCTCATACACATTTGAAACTAAACATGTTATCAAACCTTATCTCTATATTTTTTAACCACAGCAGCTTTACCCAGCTACTTTCACTACTAGTATAACTAGACCCTAGACCTAGGACTACATATATCGCAGCACTTTACTATAGCACAAGTATGGTTAGTATATCTATCTATTAGGTGTCATCTTACATATTCCTGCGCATACTAACAACTGACCGTGTATATACCAAGCAATACCAGATGACCGAGTAGTGTCGTTGTACAGTGCATATTAAGATTCATAACGGATGGTTTTGTATAACCTTCATAACTCTATAGTTATATATGGAGATTTTTCTAAATGCTTGTTTTCCTTGCTTTCACATCTTGTACCTGCTTAATGAAGAAACCAAGAGAGTACTACTTATTTGTAGGGCTACCCTATACTATGTTGTTCACAGTATACCATATTACTTACATCCTCTGTACACCATAATTGTTAAGACATTGATGTATTATAGGGTGTATATTTTTGGATATTTATTGCTACACTATCCCAGGTTCTAAGTATTATACTGTTCATAACAGGTATACCCATTATTCTGATATAGCCCTTTACTAAAACAGACATGGTGGGGTTCTGGTACGCTCTTTTCTATGAGTCATTAGTTCCCCAGCATAAGTGTAATACATAGGCTGCATACTTCGCTCATGCCCCTTAGACCCTATTGGATATATTTGGTATAAAAGATGTGGCTTTGACATGTGATTTTCCTTATACCGGCAGCCTTCCTATTATGTGGTATAATAAGGCATATTTACACTACAAATAGCTTGAAGCATTATACATATGTAAGTATCTAGCAACTCTTATATATAGTTAGTATGTTTAATCTAATATGGTACCATAGACTCTTAGTCTAGGTTAGCAGGATATCTCTATCATCACCACTAATTGTATAGGCAACATAGCATTACAATCTCCATGCTGAGCTGAGATTACCCAGCAGCGCTTTTTTATATTAGCACAACATGTGCCTTCTACTCTGTACAGCCATATACAGGCTCATAATGCCCCATCCCCCCAAGCGCTGTGAACCATATAACATATTTGACATGGGTTTTATTTGCCTTTAGCTAATATCACTACGCAGAGCTCAATCCCTCTATCTATACTATTCTTAGGAATAGATTCCAAACTACCCCATATACCATATTAAAGGTTGACTTACTCCGTGCATCATATCCTGCTTATAGGTAACATTACAATATGCTTAATACTTTTATTTCTCATTATATCTATGTAGATTTCAATAATCTAAAACAATCTCACTTGTTTCTTTGTAGACTCTTTCCCCCAAACCAGTTCCTTAAGTATTGGTAATAATATGCTTATGATAGCAGTTGAATATCTACATAGCCCACTAGAACCATCTCTTTTATTTGTTGTGCAATTGCTATGTGATATTTTCTTATGTATCTCCCTGCTTCTAAGATGAATGATTTCTATGTTTATATATAGCCAACCGTTATCCCAATAGTTTGTTGTCTGGTCATGGGCTGTTTGTATTATTGCTATTATGTATATTATCCGTTTGTTTATCATTACCCAGGTCCTGTCTACAATGTACTACCTACTATATTTGCTGTTAATTTGATGCCCCCCCCCACCTTCCCGTTCCCCTCCTTTTTAACTCAGAGCGGCTTTTTGCCCGCTGACTATCCCCCCCCCCTTATATACATTTTGAATTTTCTTCTTTTCATAAGGTCCAAGAGTGACCTTCCTCCAGACTATCATAAATGTTTTAAATTTCATAATCATATGACCCACATGTGGTCGGCTCAGTAGTCACCTCAATAAGCTATGATTATTAAAAAATGGAGGATTCAGAAGTTCATGCCACTTGCTTTTTCAATCACTAACTTCAATGTATATTGTTCATGTATGGTTTGTTTTTGTATCTCAAATTGTAACATTTATGATTGTTACCATCTGTTGTACTTTTTGAAAATTCTCAATAAAAAAATGTAAAAAAAAAACACCTCTTCTTTCACTCATGGTTAGTGTTTGGCTGAAGCCATTTATTATCAATCAAGTGTGTTTACTCTTTTTAAATCATAATGACAACAGAAACTACCCAAATGACCCTGATCAAAAGTTTACATACCCTAGTGATTTTGGCCTGATAACATGCACACAAGTTGACACAAAGGGATTTGAGCGGCTATTAAATGTAACCATCCTCACCTGTGATCTGTTTGCTTGTAATTAGTGTGTGTGTATAAAAGGTCAATTAGTTTCTGGACTCCTGACAGACCCTTGCATATTTCATCCAGTGCTGCACTGAGGTTTCTGGATTCTGAGTCATGGCGAAAGAAAAATAATTGTCAAAGGATCTGTGGGAAAAAGGTAGTTGAACTGTATAAAACAGGAAAGGGATATAAAAAAATATTCAAGGAATTGAGAATGCAAATCAGCAGTGTTCAAACTCTAATCGAGAAGTGGAAAATGAGGCGTTCTGTTTGATAACATACTGCATTCATCTTGCCATCAATTCTGACCAAATTTCCTGTGCCTTTGTAGCTCACCCAGAAATCCACCTCCGTGTTTCACAGTAGGAATGGTGTACCTTTCATCATAGGCCTTGTTGACTACTCTCCAAATGTAGCGTTTATGGTTGTGGCCAAAAAGCTCAATTTTGGTCTCATCACTCCACATGACTTTGTGCCAGAAGGTTTGAGGCTTGTCTCTGTGCTGTTTGGCATATTGTAAGCGGGATACTTTGTGGCATTTGCATAGTAATGGCTTTCTTCTGGCGACTCGACCATGCAGCCCATCTTTTTTCAAGTGCCTCCTTATTGTGCATCTTGAAACAGCCACGCCACATGTCCTGTATTTCACCTGAAGTTATTTGTGGGTTTGTCTTTGCATCCCGAACAATTTTCCTGGCAGTTGTGACTGAAATTTTTGTTGGTCTACCTGACCGTGGTTTTGTTTCAACAGAACCCCTCATTTTCCACTTCTTTATTAGAGTTTGAACACTGCTGATTTGCATTCTCAATTTTTTGGATATCTTTTTTTATCCATTTCCTGTTTTATACATTTCAACTACCTTTTCCCACAGATCCTTTTAACAATTCTTTTGTTTTCCCCATGACTCAGAATCCAGAATTGTCAGTGCAGCACTGGATGAAAGATGCAAGAGTCTGTCAGGAGTCCAGAAACTCATTGACCTTTTATACACACACACACTAATTACAAGAAAACAGATCACAGGTGAGGATAGTTACCTTTAATAGCCATTCAAACCCCTTTGTGTCAACTTGTGTGCATGTTATCAAGCCAAAATCACCAGGTTATGTAAACTTTTGATCAGGGTCATTTGGGTAGTTTCTGTTGTCATTATGATTTAAAAACAGTAAACACAGTTGATTGATAATAAATGGCTTCATCCAAACACTAACCATGAGTGAAAGAAAAGTTTTTGTGTTATCATTCATATTCTCTGAAAAATGGCCAAGAAATCATAAATTCTGCCAGGGTATGTAAACCTATGAGCACAACTGTATGCTTGCATTTTTATACCAAACACACTATATGTATGTGTATGTGTGTGTGTGTATGTGTATGTATGTATGTGTGTATGTATGGGTGTATGTAGATATATACACAAAAATATGGACTATAATCGTTTGTATTGTTCTGCTACAAAGTGATATATTCTATTAGATAATGTATACATATATTTATTTGTAGGATACAAACAGGAGGAGTATGAAGCTAAACCAACACCACAGAAGGATGTTCATGCATTCACTGAGGAGGATGAGGATGTCTATGGCGACACTACCTCCTATATCAGCCTCCTAGAATGTAATATGCAGCAGCCCAGGGCATATGAGGTGGAGGATATATCAGGCCCTTCTCCATCTTCCTCGGAAACAACATATCATGTTATGGGTTCTGATCCCCAGCAGAATCATCCTCCTCAACACTGGGAGCTCATGCATACTCTTCAGCAACAAATAACACCCCCCCCCCCCCCACAGCTGCACCCATTGCAGCAGATTATGCACCCACCGCAGCAGATGATGCACCCACCACAGCAGATGATGCACACCCCACAACATCATCCTCTGCAGCAGATTATGCACCCACCACAGCAGCATACAGATCTGCATAATCTGTACTATATGCCTCCCACTCCTATGGCACACACAGAATCCACACCACCATAACCACCACCCACTGCACCCACAAATGTTTTGCCAACAGTGCCATCACAGACAACCTCCCAGTCACCAATACGGAGAGACACCCCTGGAACCAGCCAACAATTGGTTCCTGAGACACCAAGTCTACAACAGGGTCCGGCACAGTCCCAGCAGGATGGTCTACTGAAGATGATACACAGAGAGCTTAGGCTGTCCAGGCTCCTGCAGCATCAGGCTTTCAGGAGGATACAGAGCCAAATGTACATGCATAATGCCTCACTCGTCCGCCTGGCAGAGGCAGTGGAGAGGCTAGTGGATAGGCCACAAACTACATACTTGCTTGCATCCTCAGTCATTTCCCTGCAGGACCCTGAATCCCATCTATTAGCCTCACATTGGGCATCACACAAGACGTCATACTTCCCCCCAAGTACCTCTCCTCCAAAGTCCAAATCCTGCCGCAAGAATTAAGTAATATTATTTATTATTTTTCCCCAAGATATATCATATCTAATTTTTGCACTAATGCACTTTTTTAAGTGCGATTTCCATCTCATAAATATGCATATATTTTTCTAATCTAAAATTGAAAATATATTTTAATATTATTCTAATAAATGTTTATTTGCTAAAAATTAACAGCTTTATTCATTTTTATTTGACATGATGTCAATTAATATGCAGGGGTACATTGTTAATAAATGTATGTATACTTCTATCGAGAATATTATGCCATTTAAGAATACTTGAGGATACGTGTCTGAAATCAATACAGTATATGCTATCTAACATTAGTCAAAGTGGCATGTGTAAATGTTATGATTATTATTCCACGAGCATATGTTTGCTTCTTCAGATGAAGCTAATAAGGGTTATCCAGTTGTAGAAGAGTTTAAAAGTAAATACTCCTTCCTGTTGATATAGCCAAATACCTTGCATTCTATCTATCTATGCACAACATACATGTGATTGCCATGATATAGAGGTGATTAATACATTTTAATTGACATCATATTAACAGACACAGACTCTCCCTGGGACCAATGCACAATGCCCTTTTAAATTGTTTCCATAACTCCATGTTAAAGACAATACTTCAAATCTCTTGAAGTATGTAATATTTAGCACTTATGTATTTTGGTTAATATTCCAAATATTGCAAATGTATTCTCTGCTTTAGCAGACATGAAATTACATATGTTTTATAAATATTAGTACTATGCCACATTATACTTTAATGTGTCCTCATTTTCGTATTGAATAAATATGTTCAATGATTTTCACATTGAAAATTACATATGAATGAGGGTAAATCTGTAATAATAAAACTCATCTTCATGATAAACAAATTATTTCCTTTGACTTATTTTTCTATATTATTTTCTATCAGGTAACCATGCCTTTCAAGTGTGCAATCTCAGGGGATTGTATGTATTGATAATGTATGTTTATTTTAAGGATTATAGTATATCTGTATTTGTCTCTTTAAAATGAGGATTTTACATATTTCTTAAAGGGATAATCTAATCAAAATTATATTCATGAATCAGAGCATGCAGTATTAATATACTTAAATATGTACTCCTATTATCTATTTAGCTTCATTATCATCTGTAATTTTGTAAAGCAGGAATGTAAGCTTAGGAATCTACCCATTTTGATTCTGCACATAGGGAGCGCTTGATAATAGTTGTGTAAATGTAGCCAACAATCAGCAAGTACAGGAAAAACTTAGAAATGTGGTGCTTCAGGAATATTCAAAAAAGAACATTATTTAAAGTATTGACAGCATAGACATAGGATAAAAACACACTTGCAAGTGTTGGACAAAGGGCTTGACACGTTTCGGCTTACGCAGTCATCAGAAGCCTGAGTCATGTTACCCACCTACACCCATTTAAAGGCATCACAACGTCCTGATAGGTTAATTACATAATTACACATTTAGATGTTAAATAGATTAACCCCTTCATAAACTCCACCAACCTCCTATCCTTGTCATATGTTAGATTTAAGATGTTTTTTGACAACTAATTCTTGTTCATAACTCAACTTTCCCCCTTATCCTCACTCCCATTCCTATAATATGTCTTAAAACTTCAGCTCTCTGTCACTCTGATTAAAACGATAATTTTCCCGAAAATTCTTTACTATATGCAAAATCTACCTCTTCTGATTCTAAATAAGGACCTGAAGAAACTGGCAGCCTGGTTCTCAAAGTTCATATGGAAATCTAAAAAGCCACAATTATCTCTCAACAGGCTCGCACAAAAATATACTGGTGCGAGATTGGCTCTGCCCAATATCAGACTATATAATTATGCTTCATTGGGTAAGATTGTTTTTGATTGGATCTCCTGGGCTGAGTTAGTTACTACCTTTGATCTTGAATCATATTTTGTTGAACCATGGTCGCTGAAAGCCCTTATTCACTGTGCTCCGCAGTCTCTCCCGCCGGAGGTATCCTTACTTATTTCATTTAGGAATATAATTACAGCGTGGTATAGGCTTTGTAAACTGCTTAAAATTGATTCATCTTTCTCTGAATACCTAACTATTAGGGGGAATCCCCAGTTCTCTCCAGGCATAGACCAGAAATGTTTCTATGAGTGGCAGGTTAAGGGGTTAGAATATGTTCATCAATTAGTTAATGATGATTTACAGATGCTTCCCTGGGAAACAATTAGGGAGCAGTTCTCTCTCTCTCTAGGCTGAATCGGTTCGCATATTTTCAGGTTCGACATTTTGTCAATGCTCAGAATTGGTATGTAGGCGGGAGATGTGATTGGTCCGAGGTCAAGACTTGTATTAGAAAATTCATTCTTGGTGATTCATCAATTTCGCTAATCTACGGTATTATGCTGACTAAGCAAGGTATGCTGGAGGAAGATAAATTGATTAAGTTCTGGCTCCCATATATTAGCTCTATAGATTTTGAGAAGGTAATTAATAGTCTTGCGAGAGTGGCGAAACTCCCGTTGCCTACAAGCTGGAAAGAATCTCATTTAAAACTATTAAATAACTCTTATTTATCTCCGGCCTTAATGGCCAAATATTTCCCCAATAAAAATTTTTGATGTGAACACTGCGCATATATCCGGGCTGACCTTTGCCACATGTTATGGGCCTGTCCAAAGATATCTCAAATATGGCTGAAAGTTCAATTTTGGTATAATAGGGTCTTTGCAAGTTCTACTGCCTTCTCTCTCGAAGATATAGTGCTGCTCTTTCCGGAGATAAGAGGAAGGGAGAAAATGCGTATCCTAAATACAATTATACTAACAGTTAGGTACAATATCTTTAAAAAATGGATAGTGAAGAGCCCTCCTAGTTTGACACAAGTCTTAAGGGATATTCAAGCCCAGATTATCTTTGAATCCTTTCATTTACAGTTTGTATCTGAAAGAAAAATTAAAGAGTTTTTGGTAGGCTGGGCGCCGGTTATTAAGACATACCCAAGTGGTATGCAGAGACAGATTCTGAGACCCTTTGTGGCCTCAGTAAGCTTTGCAGAACTGGTTCTACATAGGGTATTTCCAGATACATGGATTAGAAATAGAAATGTGGTAGAATAACCCCGGTTGAGAGTTGATACTCTAGACGCTGGTCAGTACTCTTAGGTCCCTGGAAGAGGAGGGGGGACTCGGTTCTCCCCTTATGATTTTCCCCCCTTTCTTTTTTTTTTTTTTTTTTCTCTTCTCCTCTTTTTTCTTCTCCTTTTCTCTTTTTTTGTGTATAGTGTGGAAAAATTAGCCACTTTATTGTGGATTCAGAAATATTATTAACTTTTTTATGACTGCTTAAATTTGTACCAGTGTTGATGTATTACTGATTTATGTTGGTCCTGCGAGACTTTGTTGGTCCTGCGAGACCGTGAATATGCAGAACATATGTTATTCCCTTTGTTTTTTCTTTTTTTTCAAGTGGCTAAGACTAATAAAGATATTTAAAAAAAAAAAAAAAAACTTCAGCTATACATGGGATTATCTGGATAGAGAACCTAGCTAGAAAACCCTTTACCTATATCTATAAACCCTTATCAGGGTACATTCTTAGCTTTTTAAGGTAAAGCTTGGAACAAAGCATACATTATGGACAGTAAAAAATGACATTGGGTGTAAAGGAAGGAGGGGTGTGGGGGGGGTTGGATATTTGGAAAAGAAACAATATTTATTTCAAGTTATCTCCATACATTAATTAAATCTGCTTCAGTATTAAAACCTAATGGCAATCTCGTTTGTAAAGGAAAAATCCCAAATGCTTCCCATTTAGACAACAGCGCATCTAGGTCTCCTCCTCTCTCAGTTATGCTGACTTTCTCAATCACTTGCCATTTAAATTATTTCACATCTTCATTATGTTTATCTATAAAATGCGCAGCTAGTGCAGAACAGGGGGTAGAGGTGGAAATGTCATTTAAATGCTCTCTTATCCTTACTCTCACTTCCCTAGTGGTCATACCCAAATACTGCATCTGACACTCTGTATATTGAACTAGATAGATCACATATTTAGACCGACAATTAGTACAGCTCACAGCTTCATATACTCTTTGCGACACATGGGATTTGAAATGTTTCTAAATTACGGCATGACCACAGGCTTTACAATTTGCATTGCTGCACTTATAATGTCCTTTACATAGGAGCCAACTGCTCCTATTGGACGTTTTGGTGCTAACAACACTTGGTGAAAGATAATTGCCTAAGGTACGATTGCGTTTAGAAAAAAAACAGCATCCTTCCTTCACAATATCATACAGAACATTATTCTCTTTGAGAATGGAAAAATGTGTTTTCACTATCTTAACAATTTGCCCATACTGACTACTGTAATTAGTAATAAAAGTTGGTCTATCTCTATTGTGTCTTCTCTTATACTTTTTATCATTAGACAACAAATTCTTCCTTCTGCTTGTACTATAGCTCTGTCTATGACCTCACTATTATAACCTCTGTCTAAGAACCTTTGTTTAAGTTCCAGACCTTCAACAATCAGCAAAGTGCAACACAGGTGCTGAACATTAAATGGAATGCCTCCTAAACTTAAATACATAATTAAAATAAGAAAGATAAGGAAATTAAATTGATTATGAGTACATATGTAAGTTGATTGGATTTGAATGCTTTATTTGATTCCTGACTGTTTAATTGTGAATAGACTATCCCTTTAATTTAAAGTGACATAACACAAATATTTGATTCCATTATTTTACTAGAACATATATGTTTACAAATCTAATATAATTATATGGTTTATATAGGTCAAAGATGTATATACCATTATCATACATACAGTATATATATGTAGGTGAAGATTATTATTAGCTATAATTATATTTATATATGTATTGAGAATATATATAGCATAGCATCCCTGGGCAAAGGTTGCATTTGGAATAGGTGATATATGCTTGCATCTATTTTTCTATGCACATACGTATTCATATTTCAAGGAAAACATAGGTGCAAATATTCCTATACATAGGAACAATAACGGTAGCATATATAATGTTATTTCTACATTAAAACACTCATAAATGTTTTTAGGATTTGCAAATTCAATGAGAAACAGGCCTCAAAAAGCTTATTTTTCCTTCTTTACACCTAGTTGACCTGGGTGTAATATTTCTCAATGTATCAACAGCCTCCGACAGTGTATTAACGGTTAGTGCTTTCATTGGAAACCTGGTATAATTTATTGATTAATGGCTTCTATTACTTTCTATGGGACGCAAAGTTTTTTTCAGCAGCCGGAATCTGGCTGCCGATATTGAGGTATAACACGCCATTGGAAGCAGTCGATAATCGATATTGCTTCCAACAGCATATTTATCGGTTTGCACGCTCACGCAAACTGAATTACAGCTCAATGGAAACGAGCTCTTAGATGGCAGTTAATAGCTGAGTGGTTAGACCAGGTTTAAGGGACGATTTTAGCTTCTAGGGCAAATGTGAGACTGGAAACATCTAACCCCCCCAAAAAAATCAATTCTAAAATATCTGTCATGGGAAAAATATATATAATAAATATAAATAAATATGTATAATTCCTAACGTGGGTGTAAAACCCTCTAAATATCATGAACTAGTAAGTCTCTTAAACAAAATCTCACCTTAATAATAACTTTGGTCAAGGTGGAGGATCTATCATTAGAATGATTTAAATAAGGATCTAATGTGGTATTAAAATCAGCCCCAGTATTAGTGAGCCTTTGTGGAGAACTAGCAGAGTTGTAAAAAAAAAAAAAATGTATATATATATATATATATATATATATATATATTTATCAACAAGAAAAATACATATTAGCAGTTCCTGTCCAGCACTAACTGATCCCTCAAAATCTATGGATATATTCCCCAGGTCTAAGAAACCTTAGCTTCTAGATATTTATTTAGACTCAATTTGTGTTCTTTCAGTATTTTAGTTTTATATATTTTACAAATTTTAAATATACTTTGGCTTTCATCTGAATTTTGATTAGTGTTAGCTGAGCTGCCAGGTAAAGAAAAGGTTTCGTTCATATCAAAGTCCCATTTTGTTTTGTCAAAACCTGCCATATCTAAGTATGCTATGTATTGGTATCATGCCCTGGGGAATTATTTATATATATAGCTGAAATTGCACGGCAACAAGAAAGACTACTTATATAGTCAGAAAATTAATTATACAAAAAGTGTTGTCAGCAATTAACAGTATTACCAATAAAGGGCTAGTAACAATAACCTGTTTTTGAAGTATTCACAGGCCATTGGTGCAGGAGAAACAGTGTAAAATGAATCAACAAGAAAAAGACATATTAGCAGTTCCTGTCCAGCACTAACTGATCCCTTAAAATCTATGGATATATTCCCAAGGTCTAAGAAACCTCAACATAACAGTATACTAGAGAAAACCAATGCCTAATGCATTAAATTAAATTCACCACTAGAGAAGGGGGAGCATATATGAAGCATTTATTGGAGCAAACACAAGGCATTAAATATCACAGATATTACAACTCCTCATCATAGTGCACTATGAATACCAACAAAATACAAAATATATTTAGAGAGCTCTCAAACCAAAAAATAAAATTAGAATCGAAAAAGTTCCTGTTAAAAGTCACAGAAATTTTATAACGGTTCCCAGCACTAAAATGAAGAAATTCAATCCCATAATTAAATATGCAATTACCCAACTACAGGTACAAAGTGGATAGTCTGAGTATATCAGGATATATGATGCGAAACAGCTACTGCCCTTTACTTAAGCAAATGCACTGAATCCTGTGCTCAGGCAGTCATAGCTGTGTTTACATTTTTTCAAAGCAGTCCCATAATTGAACACTTTTGAGCATCCGCCGCAGCGGTTAGTCCTTGCGGTTTCTGAAGGAGTCCCACTATCATGGTGCAACACCTCCTGGGTACACCTGTTTGTTCCTGTTGATTAGTGTATATCCCAGGGTGTTCATCTCCTCTGTTCAATTGTTGTATATATTGTAATGTAGCAATTGTAGATCAAGTAACAACTTTTATTGTTACATAATGTTACCATTTTGCCCCAAACATTTTAAATATTTTCAAAGGCTTCAAAATGGGAGGGGTTTTCCTCCATGATTTTGCCTTTAAAAGAGATCCCAGATAGTCACAGTCATGTGATTTTTATTGGAGCCGGAAGAAGCCCCAGAGCCTAAGGAGTGAAACGCACGTAGCTGGCAAGTTGTGTTTGCTGGAGGAACCCAGGCAGACGTTATCAGCAGTGGATGTCCTTTGAGGAGGTGTCAGTTGGCGTATTCACAAAATTCCAAGTGTTCCATTGAACAGAGGAGACAAACACCCTGGGATATACACTAATCAACAGGAACAAACAGATGTACCCAGGAGGTGTTGCACCGCGATAGTGGGACTCTTTCAAAAACCGCAAGTACTAACCGCTGCAGCGGAAGCTCAAAAGTGTTCAATTATGGGACTGTTTTGAAAAAATTTAAACACAGCTATGACTGCATGAGCACAGGATTCAGTGCATTTTTTTAAGTAAAGGGCAGTAGCTGTTTAGCATTACATATCCTGACATACTCAGATTAGCCACTTTGTACCTGTAGTTGGGTAATTGTATATTTCATTACAGGATTTAATTTCTTCATTTTAGTGCTGGGAACCGTTATAAAATTTCTGTGACTTTTAACAGGAACTCTCTAAATATATTTTTTATTTTGTTGGTATTCATAGTGCACTATGGTGAGGAGTTGTAATATCTGTGATATTTAATGCCTTGTGTTTGCTCCAATAAATGCTTCATATATGCTCCCCCTTTTCTGATGGTGAATTTAATGCATTAGGCATTGATTTTCTCTAGCATACTGTTATGTTGAGGTTTCGTAGACCTACTGAATATATCCATAGATTTTGAGGGATCAGTTAGTGCTGGACAGGAACTGCTAATATGTCTTTTTCTTGTTGATTAATTTTACACTGTTTCTCCTGCACCAATGGCCTGTGAATACTTCAAAAACAGGTTATTGTTACTAGCCCTTTATTGGTAATACTGTCAATTGTTGACAACACTTTTTGTACATATATATATATATATATATATATATATATATATATATATATATATATATATATATATATATGTTACCAAGGTAACTGGTTTATTGTATTACAGTCCAGTAATAATAAGATATCAGCAATTAGTTTAAAAACATTAAACTGAGTTAAAAGAATATTTCTAATTAATATGCCTACCCATTAGTCCTAATAGAGATAGAAGCAAAGAAACATAGACCAAATTAGTGTTGAAATGTTTTAGGCTCTTTGCCTTTGACAGATGGGGTCTCCTCCTAATCATTTTGAATGAATAGATACGAATGTCAAATGTGGATTAGACCTATAATGGAATTAGTAAGATCAGAGGTGAAATACTCAGAATCTATTGCAAACCCCCCTGTAGTACCCTTCTCCAAGCATATACAATTGGGCATAACTGTTATTCATGTGCCATTGGTCAATATTCAACAGATGCCATTTACCATTTTGGTAAATAATGTGATGCCCCATAGTATATGCTTGGAGAAGGGTACTATAGTAGGGTTTGCAATAGATTCTGAGTATTTCACCTCTGATCTTACTAATTCTGTAATAGGTCTTATCCCTGAGGGATACTTAACAGAAGAGCAGATAGTGGAGCAATGTTTCCATTCCCAACCCGAAGGCTTGTTTACAGTGCAATCTGTATACCCTTTCAAGGAAAAGGAGGGCATATGTAAGATTATGGCATCTGAAATTATCTTTGCTCAAAAACTCCCTGATGAAGAATCAGAAGGGTATGCAAAGAAAGAGAAGAAGTGGGTAAATTTGATTACTAAAGACGTATCTGTAGAGCTTGAAGAGACATATGAGATAGGTAAACCTGATATTTTTCCTGGATTTAATGAAATGCTGGAGGAACAGATTTCTTTGTGTTGGGTGTTCTAATGAAAGGGAATGCCAACAATTAAGAGAAAGCCTAATGGAAATTCAGAAGATAAATATGACTGTGGTTCAACAGATTTACAGTACATATTCTTAGGATTCCAACTGATCCTAAAGCACCTCCAGTATATGTGAGACAATATCATCTACCATTGGCCTCCTATGAATCTTTACCAGATACCAGAACTTGGAATCAAGAGGTATTATTAAACCAGTACATAGTCCCTTTAATACTCCCATTCTTAAAACCAAATGGGCAATGGCGGCTGTGTGCTGACTTGAGACAGCTTAATAAGTGTGTGCCTATGTCAGGATGGACGGTCCCATACATAGAACAATGTCTTGCACAGATACAAGGATCTAAAATCTTTAAAACCTTAGACTGTCAAGGTGTGTGAGGAGGACCAACTTAACTTGCATTTTAATTTGGTGGAGAACAGTTTACCTGGGTCAGGATGCCTTTTGGATATATTAATTCAGGACAGGAGTTTTGTATTTTTATGCACAAGGCTATGCCTGATGCTGCTGAGAGGGGGACATTATGCTAGGTGGATGATGTATTAATCAAAAGCTCTACTTTTGATAAACACTTGGAAGATGTCAGGCATGTACTTAATCAATTGAAAAGGGCAGGTGTAAAACTCTCAATTCAAAAAGCACAATGGTGTAGAACTAAGGTGAATTTCCTTGGTCATTAAATAACCGCTGATGGTTTGAATCCCCAGAAAAAGAAGGTTGAAGCTTAATTAAAAACAAAGAATCCAACAAGTATTAAAGAAATGAGATCCTTCCTAGGTACAACAAATTACTCTAGGAAATTTATTGATAACGATGCTGAAATTACTAAACTTTTGATTAGGCTATTAAAGTAAGGGGAGAATTGGGCTTGGACAGTGGAACAAGACAAGGCAGTTCAAGAGTTAAAGCTAAGGCTTACTCAAGCCCCTTCTTTAGCCTATCCAATAAAGGGAGAACCATTTTTCTTGGAGACAGGATATACAGATCTTACCTTAAGTGCAGTTCTTTATCAGCAATATGATAAACAGAATAAGATCATTGCATATGCAAGTAAGGCCTTATCCCCAGTGGAGATCAAATGTAATGATTTTGAAAAAGCATTGTTTGCAACAGCTTGGGCCTTACAATATTTTTGGAGTTACATCCAAGGAGAAAAAATTATTGTGGAAACTGCTCATCAATCTTTACAGTATTTACAGAGTGATAAAATAAAGGCAGGAAATCTATCTAACAGTCGCATTACACATCCTGGATCTTGTCTTTGCAGGGTTGGCCTTTGGAGGTGCATTATGCACAGAATAAGAAAAATTATGTTGCACAAGGACTAGCTGAACTTCATGATTGCTCTGAACGGGATATAAAGGAGGAAACTTGGGAGGATGATTATATGGATGATTACATATTTTCACAACATAAGGTTTATGAGGAAATGTATTGTCAACCACTACCAAAAGTATATGTTGATGGTTGTGCTTTTCATACCACTGAAAATAGTGAAAAGAAACTTGTAACTGGTGCAGATATTGTGTGGGATAGTGATTATCACATACAACCTGTTGGTTATTGTTTGGGCCCTAAAATTAGCCAAATGGCTGAATTAAGCGCTGTGTATAAGGCCATTCAGATGGAAGTAAATCAGGGATTTAAAGAATTTGTCATCATCACAGATTCAGATTATGTCCGTAACAGTTTTGTTGAATTCCTTCCTGTGTGGAAGCGTAATCAGATGATGAGAGCCCGTAACAAGCCAGTTAAGCATGGAAAGATGATACATGCAATTTATGATATTGTTATCTCTAATGACCTGACTGTCTTTTGGAAGAAGACAAAAGGTCATTCAAAGATGCACTGTATTGATAAGGAAGGAAATGATTTAGCTGATACAATGGCTAAACAAGGTGCCCTAGAAGGGAAGTTTGTTACATTGAACACCCTCTTGGTGTATGTCAAATTTCAGTGGTAAATTGTCGGCAAATAAAGAAGGATCAAGAGCTATCTGCAGTGTAATGGAGTCATGATGCATCTAACAAAGATTTGATTACCAGTCAAAAGGAGGATCCTGTTGTTGGTAAATTTTACCTTTTTAAAGAGGATCCTACAGTGCATCCAATCCATGAGAAAGACTGCACTGAAAATGAGGACCTTAGGATCTTATTTAAGTATAAGTCTAAATTTAGTCTTAAAGATGGTTTGTTAGTTCTGACAACTAATAATGGATCTATACAGTGGGTTGTTCCTACTTCATTTAGAGGTCTTATGCTGCAGAATGCCAATAATGCACCAATATCAGGTCATCGTAGGGAAAGAATTACCTATGAAGTATTGCGTGATTACGCATATTGGCCACATATGGTGAAAGATGTTCAGACTTATTGTCAGGGATGTTTGGTTTGTTCACAGTTTCAACCAAATTCTCCCACCCACAGTGCACCTTTACAAAAAAGAGGTATGTCTCTTCCGTGGTCTGATTTACAAATTGATTTTGTAGGGCCACTTACAAAGACATCACGTGGTAATCAATACATGTTAACTGTTACATGTATGTCTACCAAATGGGTGGAGTGTCCTCCTGTCCCTAATTGTAGGTCTGAAACAGCTGATGCTTTATTAATCAATCATGTTTTCTCTAGGTTTGGACTTTCTCAGAGAATTGAGTCTGATAGATGTACTCATTTTACAAGTGAAGTGATGAAAAGAATGTGGTCTATCCTGGGGGTGAAAAGAAAATTACATATTTCCTACCATGCTGCCTCAAGTGGTGGAGTTGAACAGTATAATCAGTCAGTTGTAAATATTCTGAAAAAGTTTGTGAAGGAATCAGGGAAAGATTGGGATATTAAGTTGCCTTTGGTATTGATGGCAAATAGATCCACTCCTAGTACTGCAACAAAAATGTCAGATAGAAGGATGGTACTTCCACAGCATTTGTTCTATCATACTCATGATCAGAGTCTGATCAATGCAACAACAACCTATCAATATGTTGAGAACTTAAGAAAACACTTGCAACAAGCATTTGGCTTTGCTCAGAAAAATCTTGAGAAAGCCGCAATATGTGCAAAGACGTATTATGACATGAAAACCACAAAGAAAGAATATGAGGTGAATGATAAAGTTTATCTTTACAATTTTCTTGGAAATCAAGTTAGAGAGAAGAAATTTCTCCCATCATGGAAAGGGCCGTATGTCATTATTGATAAGCTTTCACCTGTGACATATAAGATTTTGATTCCTACGGCGATATCTTCATCCATCCCGGGGATGTCTTCTATCTTCATCCCGGCGGGGTGGAGCGGAACCATCCTGGAAGCCGAAGACATCCTGCGCGGAGCGTCCTCTTCATACGGTCACCACCGTACATTGAAGTTGAATGCAAGGTAGCCATTTCAAATCAGACAATAGGATTTCAGTAGCTCTCATCCTATTGGCTGTTTTGAACAGCCAATAGGATTTCAGTAGCTCTCATCCTATTGGCTGTTTTGAACAGCCAATAGGATTTCAGAAGCCCTCATCCTATTGGCTGATTTGAATTTGAAGAATCAAATCAGCCAATAGGAATTCAGGGGATGCAATTTTGAAACGGCTACCTTGCATTCAACTTCAGTGTACGGCAGTGACCGTATGAAGAGGAAGCTCCGCACAGGATGTCTTCAGCTTCCAGGATGGCTCTGCTCCGTGCAGCCGGGATGAAGATAGAAGACGCCCCCGGGATAGATGAAGATATCGCTGCCTGGATGAAGACTTCTCGCCACCTGGATGGAGATGGATGTCCGGACTTCAGGAACCATGAGTAGATTTTATGGGGTTAGTGTTAGGGGTTTTTGTCATTTGTTTGGGTGGGGTTTTTTTTAGAATAGGGTTTTGGGCTTTTTTAAAAGAGCAGAATGCCCTTTTAAGGGCAATGAAAAAGAGCCCATACAAATGCTCATTTAGGGGCAATGGGTAGCTTAGGTTTTTTTTAGAGTTAGTTTTTTTTTTATTTTGGGGGGTTGGTTGGGTGGTGGGTTTTACTGTTGGGGGACTTTGTATTTTTCTTACAGGTAAAAGAGCTGTTTAACTTAGGGCAATGCCCTACAAAAGGCCCTATATAAGGGCTATTGGTAGTTTATTGTAGGCTAGGGGGTGGTTTTATTTTGGGGGTGCTTTTTATTTTTATAGGTCTATTAGATTAGGTGTAATTGGTTTTATTTTTCATAATTTCGTTTATTATTTTTTGTAAGCTTTGTAATTTGGTGTTTATTATTTTTTGTAATTTTAGATTTTTTAATTTTTGTAATTTTTAATTTTTTAATTTTTTTTGTAGTGTTATTTTTTTTTAATTTGTAATTTAGATTTTTTAATTGGTAGTTTTTTTAATTTTATTAGAATTGTTATGTTAGGTTAATTTATAGTTTAATGTTAGGTTTATTTTTATTTCACATGTAAGTTTTTATTTATTTTAAGATAGTTATATTGTAATTTTAATTTAAAGTTAGGGGGTGTTAGGTTTAGGGGTTAATAGTTTAATTTAGTGTTTTGCGATGTGGGGGGCCGGTGGTTTAGGGGTTAATAGTTTTATTTAGTGACGGCGATGTGGGAGGCCGGAGGTTTAGGGGTCAATAGGTTTATTTAGGGGCGGCGATGTGGGAGGCCGGAGGTTTAGGGGGTTAATAACTTTATTATAGTGGCAGCGATGTGGGAGGCCGGAGGTTTAGGGGTTAATAACTTTTTTATAGTGGCGGCGATTTTGGGGAGCGGTGGATTAGGGGTTAATAGCTTTATTATAGTGTTGGCGATGTCGGGGGTGGCGGATTAGGGATTAATAAGTTTTAAATAGTGTTTGCGATGCAGGAGGGTGGCAGTTTAGGGGTTAATAGGTAGTTTATGGGTGTTAGTGTACTTTGCAACATTTTAGTTATGAGCTTTGTGAAACATTTTTGTTCAGCAAAATCCATAACTACTGCTCTCAGATGGCAGTATGGATCATGTTGGTATAGGCTGTAACACAAGCATTTTAGCCGGACTGCACAACCTGTAATATGGCGCTATGGAAATCCCACACAAAAACGTCATTTTTTTGAGTGCGGAATGGACGTTGCATTGCAGACTAAAATGCTTGTTGAAAAGCTATACTGACACGACTCGTAATATGTGTTACTGGCCATTACGCTGGAATTGCCATTTTTCAGCGTTAAAAGCCATAACGCAAAACTCGTAATCTACCTGTATGATTGTTAAAATGGTTACTTTAGAATAAAATTAGTGTCATATACTTAATATGTTCTTTTTTTCCTATTGCAGATAAATATCACTTTCCAGTCGTGTTTGGTTTGGATTGATGAGATCTAGGATGTTGGCAATTATCTTGATCATCCTGTTCCTGTTCCAGGTGTTCCCGGGTGTCTTGGTTGAGATTCATGTACAGCCTATGATAGAACCTGGTCCATCTTCTGGGATCATGCTTGAGGAATCACCTGGTTTCCTGATTACCAACCGGAAAGTTTTCTCCTAAAAGATATTCATTAGTCTGGATCCTAGGGTTTCTATTGAAATCTTGGTATCAAGAACATGTTAAAATTATCCAGTCTACTACTAAGTAAATGTTGGGGCAGTTGCAGAAGTCTTTTTCTGGTGGATCTTACAATGTACAATCACGTACCAAACGTTCACCTGGAGATATTGCTGGACTAGTTGCAACTTGCAACATCTGTTATCAGTTTTTCAGCTGTTACTGCCGCAGCTGTGTCTAGTTCCATTTCCATCAGTAATTTGAATTTGAATTGAAATGTGAATTTTTCGTAAACAGATGGCGACCATGATGGAGGTTTTAAAAAAAAAACAAAAGGAGAGTTTGTCAGACATGATGGAGATTGTTAATGATTGTTAATGATTGTTAATGATACTGTTGTGACCACTAATTTGCATTCAGGTCTTTCCATCCGAGCTATAAAGGTTCAATATAAGCATGAACAAATTCAGAATGAACTATTACGTTTTTTGACCCAGTGAGGTATTTTACAGGAAACTGGTTACGAGAGATCCAAAGTGTAATTGAGTCTTGTCGGGGGATGTATTCCATTATATTTTGTCAACAAGGACATTATAAGAACAATGCTCTTAAGTGTTTATGGAAAGGATGTTGATGAAATGCAAATAAACATTACTTTTGATACCGGTTCTGCTTTACCACTCTACATTGATCCCAAAAACATAGAACTTTGTTTTCTAATTAAGGTGCCACATATGTCATTTAATGATATTTATCAATTGAAAACTGTACATAATGTGGGTACCTTGAAAAATAATATACATGTCCAAATCCAAACTCCAAGGGTAGTGGCATATCAGTCCATTACATCCAGTTCAAATTTGGTTCACAAACTTGAAACTTGTGTTAAGTTTAAGGATCATAATTATTTATGACCTGGTAAACCTTTCTTAAATGATGCTACAAAAGCACTATGTGGTGTCAGATTTATGTCACAGGTCCAGGAACAATGTGAACTGACTATGACTAAGACTGATGATTTTGCTCAAATTAGAGCTGTATTTGTAAAAGATAAGTAGTTAGTGAGTACAAACCTGAAGAAAATTACTGTTACTTACGTAATGCATGGTGGGGTTTATACAATACCAATACCTTTTAATGTAATGCTCATACAGGTACCTAAAGGTCACCGTGTTACTATTGGTGATGTTACTCTTTTTTATTGAGTCTTCAGTATTTGAAGATGAAGTGGAAGTGGTAGATTCCTTTCAAGGTTGTGAGATTCCTATAGATGCTGAGTTAATGTATCTCCTTGATCATAAACCTAATCATACTGTAAAAATAAACATCCACAAAGATAATTTATCTATTCATGATTTCATGTATCCTACATTTAGTAGCTGGATGTATCCTTTTGACATCTGGAACCAGAAGATGGGTGCAATAATGTCCATTTTTTATATATTCATTGTAGTTTGGAATGTTGGGTTAACAATTTTATGGTATAAGAATTTCAAGGGGGGAAAATATCCTCCTCCTCTTAGTCTTCAGATGGTTGACTATAACGATCACCCATATAAGACAGTGATCTAGACTAATCTCATCCATCCTAGTCGGGGTAAGATAGTCTAGATGAGGGGTAATATGTCATGAATTTTTCATGACACAACAGACTCCATGTTGTTGGTTTTTTTTTTTTTTGCTTAAGCCTACTTGTGGCTCGTTTATTATGACATTACATTTTTTTTCTCAGTGTTGCTGATTGAGAAGTCTTATATCAATATATGTTTCACTATTCAAGGTAGTTCTGCTCAGTTTACTTACTTAGGCTCCAGCTTGTCGTTTATGTCTGTAAATAAGTGCAATTTATAACCTTGTAGTCTCGGAATGTTGGGGTAAACATAAATAAAATAAGTATTTTTCTTGAATTTTTACCCTATATGTGAGAGCCATCTTCTGTCAGAACAATATTTTTTTTATCTAATTAATTTTATGTTAATAAATGATTAATATATTATAATTAATGACTCCTCCTAGAATAGTGAATTGTTAAATATAGGGTCTATCCCAATGGAAGGGTATAGTTTTTCCTGCATTTGGAACTGGTCAAATCTTATATGGAGTTGGTAATTTTCTAATCAACTACAGAGGTCCAAGACTATTTGATTATAATTTTGGATTATAACTGCTGAGGCTAGTTAAGCCTATTCGGACAGACCTACGACCTGACAGCTTTATTCCTACTTACAAAGAGGGAATGTATTTCCTTTTGGTGATGTATCAAAAAAAGTCACCTTAAATGTTAACGTTATTAAGATTTACATCTCACATTTATTTAAAATGTCTATGTCTATTTGATCAGGTAAATTAATTAATTGTCTTTTGTAGCTTTGTGTTTTTCATAATTCCTATCACCTGGTCTTATAAGTCGACAATAACGCTGGGTGAATTAGGAATTGGGCTAAATTATTATCTGACGATTTGTCATGATTATTAGTTTACCTGATTCTCTGCAATTACCTTGAAGGTTTTATGTACCAAATATTTAGTTACTGTTATCAAGCCAATTTTTGTGTCATTTTGGATACATGATTTAATTATCTTTGTAGTTTAGTTTCTGTGTCAATTCTGTTTTTCAGGCTAGTTGGAATTATTATGTATTTGCTTTAATCAATTATTTTAGGATTATAGTTTATTTTCCTGTATATATTTTGATTGCTTAGTTACCTTCAAAGGCTGATTATTTTCCAATCGAAATCTTTTCAATAAAGCTAATTTTTGTTTATTCATCTGGTGTCGGTATAATTAATAGACTTATAGCAACTAAAAGGATTCAGGTTTTGCGTTTATTATCTTTAACAAGTTATAAGAAAGTGTGTCATTAAATTACACACATTACTCCTATAAATCAGTTCACAAAATATACTTTTATAGATAAAGATAATATTCATAACAGCGTAGCTGGCCATTTTAAATTGTAGTTATTAGCAGAGTGGTTAGCCCAGGTTTAAGGGATGATTTTAGCTTCTAGGGCAAATGTGAGACTGAAAACATCTACCCACCAAAAAAAAAAAATCAATTCTAAAATAGAGAGATTCCAGCCACTGTCATTGTTGAAAATAATTCATTATTTTTATTTTGCTGTGGCAATGGTGAGGTGTCTTAAGCCTCTAAAGGAGGAAAGGCTTTGACAGACTGATATGTGAATGTAGCTCCAGGCTAAAGGGTTATTCAAATCAATATTTTAAGTTCTTCTCGCTCAACTTTTTAGTGATATGTCTTACAGCCTTCCTTCTTTGTACTATACCTGGACTCCATATATTTGGAGATTGTGATCTAAAAAGGATATATGCGTTGTTTGTATACCCTTTAGCTAAATATCTTCTTTGTCTCTAAAGTTTAGAAATCTGAGGAGAATGTCCCTTGGTGAGGCATTAGAGGAGGGAAGTAGTCTCAAAACACTATGGGCTAGATTACTAGTGAGGCACAAATGGTTTTGGGCTAGTGATATTGTGTTTTTGTGAGCCAATTTCATTTAGCTGATATTACAAGTGAAGTGAAATTGCTATTGGGCTAGCACAATCAGATTATACGCTTCAATCCTTTACGCGATCTCAGAGCTGTTTTCTGAAACTAAAAAGTTGCACAAAACACTTCAAAAATACACGACAAAGTACATTTACACTCATATTAACACTTTCTGTTAAAAACAATAAAAAAAAATATTGCAGGGGGCGGAGCTAGCCTTTGGAGAACATGGACGCGTTTTCTAATAGCTCCAGATTGTAGTCTTAAAATACTAGCCTCGTGTGGGAACACCACAAGATTACTCTCTAAAACTCTAACCACAAACTATTGGGACCCTGAGATTTGAGCAGCTAAGTGATTCTGATGATCTGGAGCTATGATACAGCACTCCTTCATGAAGCTGTCCTGATCACACATAGAGCGGCTATTACGGGCCTACTATTTTTCCTCAACGGAAACCATCCTTACAAACCATAGGAGAGTTTACAAGGAGTTGTTCAGTCTCACCCCTGAGTATACTGCATCACCACCTCCTAATCACATACAAGTACCTCTTATGTATGGACCCCTTCTGAACCACTCACAGACTACATAGTTTTGTCTCACATATCTAAAGATCAGGACAGCAGAACCCCTCCATATCCAACTTACTCAGGATTTGGGCTGAAGAGAATAGAGACAACTCTCAAGGACAGACCCCTCGAACTGCCTAGATAACTGCCCATAACCATATATTCTTCAGTCACCCTTGCACCAATATGGAGTATCTGGATGCGTGGGAAGGAAATGTTTTACAGTACATGGAGACACATTATGCTGATTTAAAGCAGGACTTGCTGGCGCTGATGGAACTCGCCATACAACTACCGCAAACCGCACTAGCAGTGCCGCAACATGGAGGCCTCGAAACATCTCCCACTTATGTTAGTACCTATCATGCATATGGAGGAGATGAGACTGGGGATCATAAGATGCCAAGTAAAAGCTGGTTGCCACAACTTGCTCGTGATCCTCATTATGTGTCGGCTTTTTCCAGAGAACCTGAGACAGTTTTAACTATAGACTTAACCGATCCCAGGGACTATTCTACTCTCTCATCTACAGACACAGCCTTATGTGAAGCTTACATGAAGCTGATCGGATGCATCTTGGAGGGAATAGCTGATTCTTCACGGACTTGGTCCTGGGACTTAAGGCAGTATGAGAGCTACCTACGCCTCATGCCACCACAGGTCTGGAGTGGAATGAATTACCTGTAATTACCCATCAGCACTCCCTATTATCCCCTACCAGTTAAATGTGTTATCTCTTTTCTTAATGTTGCACCTATGGCAGAAGTTATATACTTATATGGCTCACTTAAGCTTTCCTTTTGGTATGTAATGTCATTGCTCTGATCTATGCACTTGCTACATTTCATATACAGAGCCCATATATTTATATATCTTACACAGCTCTAAGGAATTTGAATCTTCATGTGTGTGGTCTGGGATGATGTTTCTATATTGGTTAACATAAGCGTGCTCCTCTCTTGCTATATGATTATTACTTACACAGACACATATCATTTCTTCATCACCGGGACATAGATTTACTCATCTCGACACATACCCATACTCATTAAGCCCCCAGCGTATTTATGGCATAAGTCCCACATGGGCCCTCTTACCCCCTCACGGACTAGTGCTAGTGTAGGCGCTGTCGGCGGCCAAGACAGCGAGACACTTTCTCTTTAATATTGAGGGAGGTAGACTTATTACAGACTCAAGAAATGGATCTACTACAGCTTGGGGGTTAAACAGGATTGAAAGTACCATCTATAACCATACCGAAGTCCAACTTAGCTTACGCACCCCCTATAGTTATATAAGGTTCTGATCCAAGTTGTTACAGCAGAGGGAGCATTTGCATACAAGTCTACATACATTATTCCAGCCCGCTACACTCACATATAGCCCTTTAGCACGACTACCATAACATAAGGATTACTATCCTTTGGCAGGTCATATCTCAAATTACATGAATATATTGGGGTTCTGCTTCCAAACAACTATACTCAGCCCATTTAACAATACAGCCGAGTTATAAGCTTTTTCCTAACACCATAACCAAGCGGCTTTTGCCCGCTGACCCTACCCACTATATATTTATACATATGCTAAAGCCCAAGAGTAGCTATTACCTTTGAATTTATTCCTCTATTTCTGCTTCACAGTTTAGCAAGGCCCAAGAGTGGCCCTCCTGACATATGAGGAACATATGCCAAAGAAAATGAGGTTTAATTTCTAGATACTTTTCTTTATGTAGACCAGTAGTTTATATAGTGATTGTTATTTCTATTAAACCTAAAATGAGAATGTTGCTTATTTTACAGTTGGTCTACCTCTAGGAAGCTGAGGTTTCTTGAATAAGTAAGACGTATTACTTTGTCACCTATACTAGCTGATATCATTTTTTTCTTAAGCCATATCTCTGTTAGTCACATGCTCAAGGATGCAGACTGTAAGGTGTAACCTAGCTTTCTATATTATATATTATATAATTATATTATATATTGTTATATTTCTGTATTTACATAACCTGACGTGTTGTACAAAAACCTCAATAAAAAAATTACTTAAAAAAAAAATTGCACAGAAAAAAGGCAGGCAAATGGCTTTAACATTGAGACACATACATATACATTGCTAAAGATGTATTTGTATGTGTTTATATATATATTTATATATATATTAATGTATTTATATGTGTACATATGTATTTACAGTAATATATACACATATAAAAAAAAATATATGTACACATATATAGACATATACATAAGTGCATAAGACATATACATTATAGCCTTTTGCCATTAAGCAGATAAAAAAACATTTTAAAATATATTAATGCAATATTCATATTTAATAAAGATTTTAACCATGTATTTACTCTAAATATTTCACATTTACTAATGCGAATACGCTATGTTGTTTACGTGATGGGTGTTTTTTCATCATTTTTTTTTCCATTGACTTCTATGGGGAATGCGAAAAGGCAACAGCGTTTTGCACGATCTCGGGATCACCTTTTTTTCTCCATTGATCTCTATGGGGGAATAAATGCTAGCGCAAAATAATTTTTTTTAACTTGTATTACAAACGCAACCCCACAAGCAAAAAAATTTAAAATCCAAGCAGAGTTTTCGCTTACACAAAAAAAAAAAAATACAGAAACACTTGTAATCTAGCCCTATATACACTTACCTAAATGACAAAGTCAGCCTATGGCTCAGATTTTAAATAGCAAAAGAATAATTTTAAATAGTATATAGTAGTCTAAATCAGCAGATTTTATCAATTCAGGGGCACCACAGATTATTTCTTCTGCTTCTATTATCCAGATCATCTAATTTGACTTGCAACTCCTCAAGCTGAATATCTTGAGTAGATACATTGCATGTCATATTCTCTACCATACACCTAAAGGGCTACTTTACAAGTGAAGCACTAACTTATTGTGAGTCCGCAAGCGTGAAAATTTGCCTGTTAATAATAAATAGTCAGCCATTACAAGTGGCTGGTTATTGCTACCACGAACTTGCGTTAGCAATTAGCGCTTATAAAATTAACCAGAGATCAGATGTCCACTTGTAAAAATATTTTAATATGCTTAATTCTTCAGTGGTTATAAACTGCTTAATAAAACAGCAAGAGATGAAGTTAATCATTATATATGCATAGCATGTATCAACAAAACGTAAATTTGCATTTAAGAACTAATTATGCACAGTGAAAAAACTTTGCAATGCACTTATTTTTTTTGTCTTCTGTCTGACACTCCTACTTACTGGTTAATTGGTTGGTAAGTGCAAGAGATCATTTATATTTGTCCCTAATTGTTTACAGTGGTTAGTATTTCAATCAATGTGTACCAGGGGCTACAAAACAATGTAATTTGTGCTAACAAATGACAGTGTTAAATACTGTTAAAAAATATTTTCTATGCAGATCTTTAGTACTGCAGAGGTTAAAGGGACAGTAAATTATTTAAGATTGTAATATTATTGCCTAGATTACAAGTGGGATGCAAAGATATTAGCACTAACTGACCTCAAGTTAAAAGTAAAAAGTTAGCCAGCGAGCAAAAGATTCAGGTGCACTAACATCTGGAGGCTGGATAGCACGACTGTGTTACCTCCCTTTCCCCATTGATTGCACTAAAGTCAAAAGAAATTCTTTAAATACCTTTGTGCTTTTATTTTTTAAATAAATAATTACATGTATATATATATATATATATATATATATATATACATACAGAGAGAAGTGCACTCACAGGCACGAACAACTGGCTCAATACCACTGTTAGCCTGTTCTATGGGAACACAGCAACCCCAGACAATCGTTTCGGCCTTCATTGGGCCTCATCAGTGAGGTGTAGTCATATTCCTCTAAGCACACTGAGCAAGGAGTCCACGTCTGGTTGCCCCTTTTTCCCATAGGGAGACTAAATACATACAGAGAGAAGTGCAGTCACAGGAATGAACAACTGGCTCAATACCATTGTTAGCCTGTTCTATGGCGATTTACCACCAGGGTGCAACTTTTTAGCCCAGTAATGCTTTTCACAGAGAGGGAGACTAAATACATACAGAGAGAATATATATACAGTATCTCACAAAAGTGAGTACACCCCTGAAGAAATGACACTTTGCTACAATGTAAAGTAGTTAGTGTACAGCCTGTATAATAGTGTAAATTTGCTGTCCCCTCAAAATAACTAAACACACAGCCATTAATGTCTAAACCGTTGGCAACAAAAGTGAGTTCACCCCTAAGTGGAAATGTCCAAATTGTCAATATTTTGTGTGGCCACCATTATTTTCTTGGGCATGGAGTTCACCAGAGCTTCACAGGTTGCCACTAGAGTCCTCTTCCACTCCTCCATGACGATATCACAGTGCTGGTGGATGTTAGAGACCTTGCACTCCCCCACCTTCCATTTGAGAATGTCCCACAGATGCTCAATAGGGTTTAGGTCTGGAGACATGCTTGGCCAGTCCATCACCTTTACCCTCAGCTTATTTAGCAAGGCAGTGGTCATCTTGGAGGAGTGTTTAGGGTTGTTATCATGTTGGAATACTGCCCTTCGGCCCAGTCTCCGAAGGGAGGCAATCAAGCTCTGCTTCAGTATGTCACAGTATATGTTGGCATTTATGGTTCCCTCAATGAACTGTAGCTCCCCAGTGCCGGCAGCACTCATGCAGGCCCAGACCATGACACTCCCTCCACCATGCTTGACTGTAAGCAAGACACATTTGTCTTTATACGCCTCACCTGGTTGCCGCCACACACGCTTGACACCATCTGAACCAAATAAGTTTATCTTGGTCTCATCGGACCACAGGACATGGTTCTAGTAATCCATGTCCTTAATCTGCTTGTCTTCAGCAAACTTGTGCATCATCTTTAAAGAGGCTTCCTTCTGGGACGACATCCATGCAGACCAATTTGATGCGGTTTGCGGCGTATGATCTGAGCACTGACAGGCTGACCCCCCACCCTTTCAACCTCTGCAGCATTGCTGGCAGCATTGCTGGCAGCACTCATACGTCTATTTCCAAAAGACAACATCTGGATATGACGCTGAGCACATGCACTCAACTTCTTTGGTCGAACATGGTGAGGCCTGTTCTGAGGGGAACCTGTCCTGTTAAACCTCTGGATGGTCTTGCTCACCGTGCTGCAGCTCAGTGTCAGGGCCTTGACAATCTTCGTATAGCCTAGGCCATCTTTATGTAGAGCAACAATTATTTTTTTCAGGTCCTCAGAGAGTTCTTTGCCATGAGGTGCCATGTTGAACTTCCAGTGACAAGTATGAGAGAGTGAGAGAGCGATAATGCCAAATGTAACACACCTTCTCCCCATTCACACTTGTAACACTAACGAGTCACATGACACCGGGGAGAGAAAATGGCTAATTGGGCCCAATCTGGACATTTCCACTTAGGGGTGTACTCATTTTTGTTGCCAACAGTTTAGACATGAATGGCTGTGTGTTGAGTTAATTTGAGGGGACAGCAAATTTACACTGTTATACAGGCTGTACACTCACTACTTTACATTGTAGCAAAGTGTAATTTTCTTCAGTGTTGTCACATGAAAAGACATAAAATATTTACAAAAATGTGAGGGGTGTACTCACTTTTGTGAGATCTCGTTTATATATATATATTCATTAGGTAGAAAAAAGCACTCACTGATATTAATAATAAAACTTAGCATTTAATCTCAAAAGTTAAAACATGATTCAGAATTGTATCCCCTTACAGTAATTGTATTACTTCTAAGATGAAAAGTAGGGCTTTTTGTAAAATTAAAACCTTACAGTTTAGATGTATTCAATGCAACAAAAGTGAAAATACCTGTTATCACTGACACATACCTGTGATTTCCATTTAGTCTAATTGCATGAACATGGTTATAATATGACCTATGAACACCAGCAATTTCACAATTTTGGACCTATGGGCTGTGTCTATCTGCATGTCTGAATAATGGCTCCAAATGGAAAAGAATTGCCAAAGGAATTGAAAATTCTGATTGTGAGACTTCACAAATATGGAAAAGGATACAGGAAGATTAGTGACCAACAAAAAATCAGTCGAAACAGTTGCAGCAGTATTCAGGAGGTATAGAACAAGCCATATGGCTCCATGTATGAAGCAGCAAAAGCATATTTTTCATGTACCACTACTGGAGTCGTTTACATTCTCAAATGCCCTTGTAATTTATTTTACGTTGGCATGACGACCAGACTGGCCAGAGAATGAATATTGGAACATTGTAGAAATATTTGTAATCCCAAGAAAGAGAGGAAGGGAAAATTTTTACTAGTGTAGCCAGACACTTCCATAACAAACATACAGCTAGATTACAAGTTATGGCGTACGCAAATAGCGTGTGCTTTATTTTCATTGCGCACTTTTCATAACGTCGGGATTACAAATCTGAAAAGAACCTTGTTACGCATTGCGGCAATACGAGTACCACATTTATTTCCCTAGCGGAATCACGGACGCATAATGGATTCTCCCATAGAGATCAATGCAAACTGAAGAATACACAGATTTTTCTTCTAACACTCAATATCGCGAGAACTACACACTACTCTGTCATATAACGCATACAACATCATGGACGCAAACAAAAATCAGATCAAATGTACAAACAACATTCGCTCACGCAACATAGCACATACGCATTCAACACTCACAATCCTTTAAAACTAATACTACACAACATTTACACTAAAAGAGGATTAGGAAAATACGTTGCGATCTGCATCACGGGACAAAACAACATGAAAAATTAATTGCACACTGATACATAAACAAAAAATTTGCATTGCCGATTAGAAAACATTATTAAAAAATAAACTTTTACAACACTTAACAAATACGATATGAACAGAAATCAGCATTTAGATTTTGGGATACTAAATTAGGAGAATGTTATGCAAAACGATCACTATGACATCATCGCATTATACACATTCCACAAATACATATGTGCATTTACAAACTCCATATGAGCATGCACAAATTAAAATAACTACTCCACATTGCACACATGCAAATCATCACTAAAGCACACCTGGGGTGACTTCCGGTGGGCGGAGCTGGCGGATGGCAGCAGGGAAGAAGAGCTCCGTAACTCAGCTCTATTAAACTTACCAAATTTGCTGCTACCCGTCCCTCCCACGACGCCGCCTTGTTAGGCTATTGCCCCAAGCACCCTAACTGGCCAAAAATAAGTCGTGCAGGGCAGAAGATCGCCCTAGCCCCGAGAAGCATTTTACACTGCGCCACGCCGCGCAACTTACCACACATGCGGGCGCCATTTTGGAAGGGCTCCCCCAGCATTCACAAGCGTGCTGGCTCAGGCAGGGCCCAGAGGCTGCTCCGGTAAAGAGCGAGATTGCAGGAGAGACAGTTTACACGACCTGGAAGTGCTGGAAGCTGAGCATACAGAAACAGCATATTGGACACTGACTGCAGGAAGCCGGTAAGGCATAAACAGCTTAGTCGCATCAGAGGTTTTTCACATACTATGAATTACAGAGACAACATGGGGGAGAGTTGGGTCTTTACTTGTCTGCCTTGATTAATCCAATAAAAAGTGCAGCATACTTCAAATTGCCTGGAACTTTGGGGACCCTAAGACTTGATATAAATAAAGGCGAGACAAAAACAAGTGCTTCACATCCCAGCATTAGGAAACACAGTGTGCCAGCTTTGAAACTGCTGCAGAACATTATATTTGCACTAAAAAAGGGACTCAAAACTTGAAGTGCTGAAGTGTTATAATTAAGGCTACAATATTAGACCACACCACAGTCAAATAGGCTTGCTTTAGTCTTCCATACAAGTGCAGGCTCTGTCTCACATACATCTCAAACCCCTCTCCCTCCAACTGTAACACAGCAACGCCATCTAGGGGCCTTTAACTCCAATTTTGGACATTCATCTGAACTTTTGTTGTTATATTTCTCTTACTCACTGCACTTCATATGAAGGTTGATCAATACTTTAAACCTCTATCCAACACATTGGAGGGTAAGATGACTGCAAAAGCAAAGCACACAGACAGGAGACAACGACATAATACAGAAACTCAGATGGAAAATCCACCGTCTCCAAACACCTCTCGCCTAACATTAAGTGACTCACCAAACTTACTACAAGAATTAAAGTCCTTTTTTCTACCTAAAATGGAATCCCTTCAAGCTGGCATGGACACCCTGACCAGTGAGGTGTGCCAATTTTCTACGTGAATGAATCAGGCGGAACAGACAATCTCAGACATGGAAGACCGCCAAAATGACACCTCCACCTCTCTTAGGCAACTGTTGCGGCAAAAGCAAGCCTTACAAGACAAGGTAGACGACCTTGAGAATCGGAGCAGACGCAATAATCTCCGCATAGTCGGAATCCCAGAGCATATCAAGAATAAAGACCTATTGGAGTTCACAGCTTTAACCTTCCCTAGGCTCCTGGGCGTAGATCTGGAACGTCTTCCACTGGATGTGGAAAGAGCACACCGCATCAGCCCTGACAATGGACTCTCTACCACAGCCTCCACCAGACCACGGCAGGTCATCTTTAAATGCTTAAATTATCAAGAAAAACTCACTTTGCTGAGGGCATACAGATCACATAATGCAGATGTTCTATATGAGGGGAAAAAACTGCTGCTATTCCAGGATTTCTCTGCAGATGTATCCAAGTTGCGCAAAGAGTTAGCACCCTACTGTTCTCAATTGTATAAAGAGGGCAGACAAATAGCACTTCTGTATCCTGCTAAGCTCCGGTTACAAACCCCCAGAGGGGATAAGTTCTTCCATTCCCCCAAAGAACTGAAATCCTACTTGGATGCTGAAAAACCGCAAGCTGACACATAGACCTACCTCTGTCACCGGTCAACTTAAGACCTACTTGGGATAATAGGTCCTAGACAAGATAACTGTTGCAAGTACAAGGAGGCCTTGGAAACAGGTGCCCTCCCTGAAGTGGCCGCTGCTACCCTCAAGGCCGCCACATTGCAGAACATGTTCCTATCTAAGGAATGGACCCTCCTGTGGAAGACCATCCACAACTCTGAACCCCTTGGTTCACTAAGGGACATGTTATTTAAATTTTTTGTTGATGTTTACTATGTTTTTTTATTTAGTTTGTTCTCCCCTTTTCTCACTCTTGAAGCAGGTTGTTTACATACTCTAATTAAGGGATACCTTCCTCTCGTACACATAGGAATTGGTATATGCATTAACCTTTCTTCTTCTTTAGCAGGAAATTTGGGGGCAGTGTTCGACGGATGGGTGAACTGGAGACTGACACTTAGACCTGTGACCAATACTCTACACTGGTTGCCTTTCACCAGCAATGTCCATGAGTCTTTCTTTGTATTGCACCCCATAATGAGTTCTGCACATACTGAACCCCCCCCCCCCTACACACTAACAAACAGATCTGCTATACCCGCCCCTTCAGTGACAACTCAAATGACTGAGAAACTTAACGTGATATCTTGGAATGTGGGGGGTATAACATCCCCAGCCAAACGGAGCAAAATCCTCCAACACCTAAAATCATTGCACGTAGACATCGCACTATTGCAAGAGACACACCTTACTGCGGAGGAGCATGAAAAATTAAAAATTATATGGGTTGGGCAAATCCTATACTCACCATCTGAGGGAAGGAAGCGTGGGGTGGCAATCCTAATACGCAAGCAATTACCCATAACCTTTTCCAACACAAAGATCGACAAGCAAGGCCGTTACATCTTCACTTCACTTCACATAAACACACATACTTTTCAACTATGCAATGTTTATGGCCCGAATCACTCTGACCAGCTTTTCTGGTCATCCTTGCAATCCCTCATAGCCCAACACTCAGAATCTCCAGTAATAGTGGGGGGGGACTTCAACATGGCACAGGCATACCCGCTAGACAGGTTTTTTGACCCATCCCAACCTAGTACAAAGAGGGGAATACATTCCAAACACAAACAAGAAATACAAATAATATCTATGTTTAGAGATGGACTGGGACTACAAGATCTGTGGAGATCTCGGCATCCTGATCAAAGAGATTATACGTGTGTCTCTAAGACGCACCATACTTTCTCACGTATAGACTTTTTCCTCACTTCCCCGCAAATTACACCAAACATAATAGACACATCTATTCTCCCAATCACGATATCAGACCATGCCCCCATAAGAATAAAGCTTCAACCTTTTAGAACAGAATCTACTAAAAAGACATGGAGGTTCCCATCCTACTTGTACACTAATGCAGATTTTAGACAACACCTGAAGGCGTTTTGGCTGGAATATACCTTCGACAATGGGCAGCATAGGGACAATCTTGACCTGTTTTGGCATGCCTCTAAGGCAGTTATAAGAGCATACACAGCACACCTTTTTAAGTCTCAAAAAAAAGTCACTACACAGCTCCTCTCAGAACTAACTAATGCTTACAACATCTATCTAACTAACCCTACAGCAGTGAATCACCAGAAATACTATGACGCCAAGAAAGAGAGAGACACACACTTGCACATTCTTGATCACAAGTTTAATCTGCACAGACAGGGTAGGTTTTACCGCCACGGCAACAAAGCTGGCAAGCTCCTAGCAAATCTGGTGAGACTTCATACACCTAAGTCCATCATAGCTGCAATTCAGTCTGGAACGCACCTTAAGACAAATACCAAGGACATAATGAAAGTATTTACAGATTATTACAAATATCTATACACTAAACAGATTATAAACGAAGAGGATAAACACACATTTTGGCGCAGCGTTATGGTACCTCGACTATCTGATGCTCAAAAAGACAGTCTTAATTCCCCCATACATGTACAAGAAGTGATACGCGCTATTGGTAGTTCAAAGTTAGGGAAAGCTGCAGGTCCAGATTCACTCCCGATAGAGTACTATAAAATTCTAAGTCCGGATATAGCACCAGTGTTAGCTGACACTTACACTAGCTACTTACAAGGTACATCAATACCAGACGCAAGATTTACAGACGCTAACATATGCGTAATCCCTAAACCGAACAGAGACCACGCGCTTCCCTCCTCATACAGGCCGATCTCTCTGCTCAACAGTGACTACAAACTGTTTACAAAGATATTGGCGGACAGACTGGCGGAACTGCTCCCAGACATAATACACCCAGACCAGACTGGCTTCATCAAACGCCGCACCTCAGTAATTAACATCAGGAAAACGCTAGCTGTCATATCCCACTATAATAACTCATACTACCGTGACTTTCAAAGACCCAATACAGACGCATGCCTTCTTGCCATTGACGCTGAGAAGGCGTTTGATAGAATAGAATGGGATCACCTCTACACCTCCTTAGAAAAATTTGGCATATCTGGGAACTTCCTCAATGTACTGCAACAATTATATACCTCGCCCTCTGCTTCGGTAATTGTTAATGGCCAAACATCCCCGCCATTCCTTCTAGAAAGGGGGACTAGACAGGGGTGCCCCTTGTCCCCGTTGCTTTTTGACTTGGCGATAGAGCCCTTGGCATGTCACATTCGCCAAAGTAGCGAAGGTTTGAAAATCCATAGACAAATCATACACTTATCACTTTACGCCGACGACCTTCTTCTATATGTTCCTAACCCTCACAACAATATACCCAAACTGTTACATAGGTTAACTAAATTCGGGGCCATATAAGGCTACAAAATAAATGTAGATAAATCGGAACTAACGTGGTTACTTAATACCCAAAAAATCCCATTAAAGGACACTGACCTGAAAATAACTGCAGGACACTTCACATACCTGGGGATCCACCTACATGTTGATACTAACAAATTATATCACCTAAACATAGGCAAAACAATAGCCCTCATCCAAAACGAAGTGAAAGGATGGAGAAATCTACCACTGTCACTCACGGGTAGAATCCAACTTTTAAAAATGATTATCCTACCAAAACTGCTCTATCCCCTCCAAATGCTCCCTATTTTGCTAACAAAAAGAGACTTAAGTGAACTGGCAACCCTGTTTGGCACGTTTGTGTGGCGACATGGGAAGCCAAGGATCAACAGGTTACACTTAGCAATGCCAACTGGTTCGGGTGGGCTTAGTCTTCCAAATCTTAGATGGTACAACTGGGCATCTTTGGTGAAGGTGATTGTAGGTTGGTTGGCACACTCGGACTATTTCTGTCACCCAGTGGAAAAAGAATTACTAGCTCCCACACACCCTGCTTTTTTGCCGCAAACCCGCTACCATCCCTTCCCCCACAAATCAAGCAAAACATACTATTCAGGGACCCACTGAGAGCATGGGCCAGACTTTGTAAAACATGGGGGATGACATTTACATTTAGTAAATACCTACCTCTTCAAGGCAACCCCAACTTCATACCGGGATACATGACCGCTGTCTTTAAGGACTGGGAACGTCAGGGATTGACAATGGTAGCACAGCTGATTAACCCCACAACGCATCAAAAAATTCCTTTCCCAGACCTACAAGCACAATACAATCTCCCTGGCACACAGAGGTTTGCCTACTTTCAGAGCCGACATTATGTCCAGAGTCTATTAACGGAGGGCCTGGCGTCCTTAGACATAACCAAAATTGCTACTCTCTGTACTTTGGCCTCTCAAGGAACACACTCTATCACGCCCATTTATAAACTCATAATAACATATAATGAGACGCAAACAATGCAGAATATTACACTCAAGTGGCAAGGACAGGGGATTCCTGAGGTCACACAAGACCATATCACACATAGCATACTGGCAGTCAGAACAGCTACACTATCCTCTTACCTACGTGAATCTCAAATAAAGTTACTACATCAAGCATACATAACTCCCAAAATCAGATCTAAATGGGTTAAAGACGCTGTGGATGAATGCCCCAAATGTTCAATACCCACACCAGATATGGTACACCTGGTTTGGGGCTGTCCCAAGGTGCAGAGATTTTGGGGCAAGGTTCAATTCTGGCTGTCCAAAATACTTAAAACTAACATAAAATTGAGTGCAGCACATGTATTGTTCTTCCAGGACACCTCTATAACACGTAACCATCAAAGATTCCTAAAATTAGGTGTGCTAATGGCTAGGAAATTAATTCTACAATACTGGGTCAGAACTAGAGAACCTCCCTTCAAAAAGCTCACTCATGCATTATACCAACAACTTCTGATAGAACATGCAGATACCCAGGGGGACCGTGAGGCTAGAGTAAAGGCATTTATCATTAAATGGGAAGCATATTTACTTTACCTGCCAGGGGGTCTAAGGAAAAAACTGCTGCAGCCCTTCCAACATTCTGCATTCATCCTGAATGAAAACCTACATGGTCGCTGGTGCCTACAGGGACCTGACTCAGACACCTGATGGACTAAGACAATGACACCATATAGATTGTAGCCTGGGCGAGGCAACTTACAGACTGTGACTGCACCCATCCGCCGACACATGTATTTTTCCTATGGAAAGGACACTTGATTCATTAGGTTTAGCTACCCCTGTTATTGTACCAATCACTGTTTTAGTTTCCGCTTCTTGAGTGAAAACACTGATCACGACCAAAGGAAGAGAAACAGATACTGTTGTAAGTCAATCCCTAACCGGATGTTGGCAGGTAACTTAACGTATTCAATGATATGACGCCTTCGGGCCTCAACCCACCCATTGGTCGACATTAGCCATTATTTGTTGTTGTAATGTTTTATTTGTTTATGTTTTATGTTTATATATGAGGCTTGGCTGCGCCATATAGCTCAGGAAACAAACTTATTGGACTCAAACCTGACTCACCTATATTGTTGAAACTGTACATTGTTGCTTACACTAAGCTTTATGATGATTGTTATTGCATAATGTTATGTGGGGCTGTCCAAGTTCCTCTTTAAAAAATTAAAAAAATAAAGTTTAAAAAAAAAAAAAAAAAAAGCACACCTGGACCTCCTTTACTTTGCAAACCGGTACATCATTAATCATTTACATAGGGTATATAACCAAACTAGAAACATGGCTTCTTTGACTGTATTGCTTTTTCGAGATAGGTGCAGGTCTAGGAGTTGGAGGTTTCTGAGAGTTAGCAAGTTAGTTAGTAAAAGAGTGAGAGAGAGAATTAGTGAGTGACAGTTAGTTAGTTAGAGAGAGTGAGAGTTAGTGAGAGAGAGTGAGAGTTAGTTAGTGACAGACAGTGAGAGTTAGTTAGTGACAGACAGTGAGAGTTAGTGAGTGAGTAAGAGTTAGTGAGAGAGAGTGAAAGTTAGTTAGTGAGAGAGAGTGAAAGCTTGTCTGGGTAAGTGTACGAGTGCTGTTTTTTGGTACATTACATAAACACATTTACACGCAAACACATTCAATACATACATATGCATATCAGTAGCACTACATACACACACATACACTCTATACCACATTCCCTTTAATCCCATACCCATCCCATAGTTAGAATTTGGTTGATTTACACCAACTTATTGTTTACATACCCTCATTTACTCTTTTTTTTTTTATATGTTTGCCTGTTAAGGAGATAAGCGCGGAGCTCTTACAGCTTATTACGCAGCAGGTTACTCAGCCATTTAGGGAGCAGGTTATGGAGAAGGTTATGCAGGAGAGAGGGACAGGGAGGGGGAAAGGAAGTAGGAGAGGAAGGGGGAGAGGAACTAGAGAGGAAGGGGGAAAGGAACGGGGAGAGGAAGGGGGAGAGGATGGAGGAGAGGAAGGGGTGGGTGGACCCAGCCACATTGTTGAAGATGAACAAGTGGCTGGGCCCAGTGGTGTAAGGCAGGAGCACAGAAAGGGAGCATTACAGTCCGGACAACAGAGGCTCAGATCACAGGGGAAGCCCAGGCAGAGGGAGGAGAGGTATACCATGGAGGAGAAGAAGGTCCTTATAGCAGCCTTTATGGAGAGGGCTAGGAGGCTGCGAAGCCTACCCCTTCACAGAAGAAAATGTTGTGGCTGGAGATCACGGATGCCGTCAACGCAGTGGGGAAGTGCAGGAAGGATGTCAAATCAATACAGCACCGCTACTGGGACTGCAGAAGTGAACTCAAGAAGAAGATGTCAAGGGAGAATGCATACCATGCAGCAACCGGTGGCGGGCCGGAACAGACATTTGTATACAGCTGCTGGGAGGAAATACTGCATCTCAACATCTCTGAAGTGGCCGTAGTCAGTATCGAAGGAGGAATTGATACCGATAACCTGCCTCTCTCATCTGCTAGTAAGCTCATTTAATAATCTCTTTACATCCACCTCATAACCCATTCACACGCAAAAGAATTAGGGACATGATTAACGCAATTACGCTTTTTTCAACATTAATACAGAAACACATTCAGAATTACCTTGAGAAAGTTGGATTTGAACAAAAGCCATAACATTTAGTATTTAGTCTACAGATTAGGTGTGCATTTAAACAGATTTAAGACGCACACAAAAACACATTCATATTGACCATATAGATATCTAAAATCGTATTGATTGCTTTTGGTTACAATTGAATTACGAAGGTAGCCTCATTAATACACTTTCAAATATAAAACATTTACATCTTTATTTGGAACTGTGCTAATATCTCTATTTATACAGAGTCTGAGGCTGGGGAGGAGGAAACACAGCATGAACAGGCTCCTCCTTCACCCAGGCATGAGAGTGGTGCAGAAGGTGACACGTCACCACAGGGAGAACTGGAAGATATCCATGCACCTTCCCACCTGAAGAAGCCCCCATGAAAAAGAGATACCTGCAGCATCCCCCGTGCAGCAGCAGCCCCCCGTGCATTAGTTTGCTGTGCACCAGCAGTCCACCGTGCACCAGCTCCTCCTGAAGAGAACACCCCCCAGAGGCCTTCCTGGAGGAAATGTAGAGCTCCCGGAGGGAACAACAGGCACACAGAGAGTTCATGAGAAAAGCAATGAACCACCTGCTCGAATGACAAAATAATATTTTGCAGGTCCTCCGGGAGGTGGCAAGCAGACCAGGAAGGGGAAGACCCTCATCTCCTGGACCCTCTGCTCCTGGGTCTCCTCCATCTCCTCCTCTGCTTGGTGAATCCCCAACCCCTCATAATACTCCTCCTCCCCTTTTTCCCCAACCATCTCCAAGGAGGACATGCCGGAGTGGGCATTTGCCCTCCCCAGAGCCCCTGTCTTGTGGGAAGAAGTAAAGGAGGAAGAAGTAATTATGTATATATTTTTTTGTTATTTAATGTGTAAAGGATAGGTATGTGATGATGTTGTCTTCTTACACTTGTGGAGCACACTCTGTATTGAATAGGCTTCTATAGGACCGGCTCCATGGAAGCAGATTGTTTGCAGAGTGTGTTTTACAAGTGTTTTGAGACAACATCATCATATGCTGTCCTTGTTGATTAGATTGATTGGTTTTTCTGATGTGATGTCCAAACTGTTCTCCTACTACAAAACAATGACCATTACAATTATACACAATGGCATATCACTGTGTTGATGCCAACAACACAGCTTAAAGGGACAGTCAACACTTGAATTATTGTTGGTTAAAAAGAAATATAATTCATTTATTACCCATTGTCCAGTTTTGAATAACCAACACTGTAATAGAAATACATGTTTTTACCTCTGTGATTACCTATTATCTATGCCTCTGCAAACTGACCCCTTATTACAGTTCTTTTGACAGACCTGCATTTTAGCCAATCAGTGCTCACACCAGGGTAACTATACATGCATAAGCTCAATGTTTTCTATATGAAACACATTAACTAATGCCCTCTAGTGGTCAAAATGCATTTATATTAGAGGCACTCTTCAAGGTCTAAGAAATTAGCATATGAACCTCCTAGGTTTAGCTTTCAACTAAGAACACCAAGAGAACAAAGCAAAATTGGTGATAAAAGTAATTTGGAAAGTTGGTTCAAATTACATTTCTGAGTTGAATCATGAATCTTTTGTTTGACATGACTGTCCCTTTAAATGAGAACATATACTAATCCTTAGGGCTTGTTGGTATATATACATACACACATATATATATATATATATATATATATATACATATATACGTGCTCGTTAAAACAAGAAAATATTTGATTTTTATAAGTCTGTATGCCATATTTCTCTTGATGTGTTAAATAAAATGTATATTTTTCAAGCTAGATTAAAGTGTTTTATTTAGGAAATCTATTTCATTTAAAAGGGGCATCAAAACAGAAAAATCACTTACATAATTTTGACAAAGCATAACAATTAAAACAACATTCACGTTTACTCATATTTTTTGAGTTGTTATCCTTTGCAGAAAGGTTTATATAGGAAAGCTCAGGAGCAGTAAAAAATATAGCTTCAATCTGCTGATTGGTGGCTGCATATATCTACCGATTGTCATTGCCTCACCCATGTGTTCACATGTGTTCAAAACTAGTAGTGTATTGATGCTCCTTCAACACATTATACCAAAAGACTGAAGCACATTTGAGAATAGAAGAGAATTGCAAACCGGGTTAAAATTGTATGTTCAACATAACTAAGGACAGATACATTTAGGGTTTCATGTCCCTTTAAGACTTACATTTAAAATACATGCTCACAGTACAATATTTAGAGAATAACAATGTTGAATTGATACATGACACGATATTGAGCATTTACATTAAGAAGACATATCAGGACATAACATGATAAAGGTGAATGCATATTGAGAAATCAATTCAAATACAAATGCGCATGCGTAGGAATTTTCAATGTAGAAAATTAAACATAACACATTCATTATTTTTTAATGGGAAAATATTGTTGACAAACATATGAAACAAGATGGAGTATATTCATTGCTGAACATTCATGGATTAACACTTGCCTCAAAATAGAATCGGGATCAACAACAATGCCTTCATTTGTTTCTTCCAAGAGACAGCCATCAATAGATATTTATTTGCTCTTTATCATCTATGTTTCAACAATGGACATGATTGACACAATCCATAATCCAAGAAAATAATGGTTTTAAACTTGTGTTCTCATTCGCAAACATGGCAAATCCAATATTGCGGGACAATGTAATCCAATCAAAGGACATATTTAACACCTTTGCATGTGACGTCTTACGCAACATGGCACATCTGAGATCGCGTAAAAACGTAATCCTAACCAATGATGGATTTTACACCTTTGCATGGGACGTCTTACGCAACATGGCACATCCGAGATTGAGTAAAAACGTAATCCTAACAAATGACGGATTTTACACCTTTGCATGTGACATCTTACGCAACATGGCGCATCCAAGATTGCGTAAAAATGTAATCCTAACCGATGACGGATTTTAATCTTTTGCATGTGACGTCTTATGCAACATGGCGCATCCGAGATTGCGGAAAAGCGTAATCCTAACCAATGACGGATTTTACACCTTAGCATGTCAATAACAATCGTATTTCTATTTAAAAAACTAGTATGTGCTATATTGTTCTCTATCAAGCGTGTTTGTTTCATGTAATGCACAGCTTTAAATAATGTAACGCTAGATAACATAATACTGTGATATATGAAATATAATCCATTGTTGGTAATAAATATATATTTCATTAGAATAGGAAGATTAGGAAATATTTAGGAAGCAGCAGGTTTTAACATAGAAATAATGCTACTATATACATTACGAAAATGTGTATGGTTTATAAATTATGAGGCCTATTTATCAAACCGTCAACTGAAAATACACTTGAATACCGCGTCGTAGTTGTCGTGAGATTGATGCGCCGTAGTTATCAAAGCCTTAAGATCGGAAGAACTTGAAATTTGTGACATAACATACGATCCAACGGTCTCAATTCAACGCAGATCGATGCAAATAGAAAACCCTCAGAATTCAAGCGTAATTTGGGGTATTCACCCTCTTATTCGACACAATTTGAAGCTATCAAGAAGTTATAAAAAAATGAACAGTTATGCTCGCGTCTTATCCGACGCAGCGTACCTAGCTTTCAATCCGCCGCCTTAGAGGTCGAGGATGCTATAGAAGTCAATGGGAATCGGAAAACACTGAAATATTATGTTCGATGCTGCGAGAGGGTGAAGCATATCACCTAATAAAACTCAATGTAAAACATTATTAAATATGTATACCCTTTTAGAAATAGCATTCCCTTCCTATAATTGTTCATACAAAATATTTAACTAAGGATAGCAAGAGAATGGAAAGAATGCACAGCAATGACAAAAAAAATTAAAAGAAAAACAAATTCACACAAAGGATAGCAAGAGAATGAAAACAGTGCACAGCAATAACAAAGATTTTTAAAAGAAAAACAAATTCACACAAAGGATAGCAAGAGAATGAAAACAGTGCACAGCAATGACAAAGATTTTTAAAAGAAAAACAAATTCACACAAAGGATAGCAAGAGAATGAAAACAGTGCACAGCAATTATGTTATCAATTAATTATGCACAACACCTGCGTATTTATATAGGCATGACATATAAACTCTGATTTTCTGTTTGTATGGCAGCGTCATAGAGGCTTAAAAGGTCAGTCACTCATATTAGTTTTCAAATAAATAATGTCACTGTTTTCATTCTGTTGCTATGCTTTTTTGAAAGTAGAATGCCATTTAAAAGTTATTTAAATGTATTTTGCTCAAGTTTATGTCACTGTTTTACTTCGCGCTTTCAAAATACGTTGAAATTATTTTAAAATGGTATTATGAATAACATAAAGGATATAAAACAATATTTCATATCATAATGTTCAACATTGCATTCTTTTTGTTACTTAGGTTTGCAAACAATACACCACATTGTTCTTTAATATGTTATCTCAAAACCAAATTAGTCCATTACATTTTTATCCTCCACATTGCTGCCAGCCAAAATAATAAAATATTAAAAATGCTTTAACCCCTTAATGACCGAGGACGTGCAGGGTACGTCCTCAAAAAAAAGGCAGTTAACGCCTGAGGACGTACCCTGCAGGTCCTCGGTGTGGAAAGCAGCTGGAAGCGATCCTGCTCGCTTCCATCTGCTTTCCGGTTATTGCAGTGATGCCTCGATATGGAGGCATCCTGCAATAACCATGTATGGCCATCCGATGCAGAGAGAGCCACTCTGTGGCCCTCCCTGCACCGGACATCGATGGCTGGTATCGTTGGTGGGTGGGAGCCGACGTGGGAGGCAGGTGGCGGCCATCGATGGGCCCAGTGATGTGGAGGGGGGCGGGATCGTGGGCGGGGATGACCGGGGGCGCACACATGCGCGTGCGCGTGCATGATAGCGAGGGGGCGGGCGCGTGCACGGGAGGGAGCGGGTGGGAACCGCTACACTACAGAAAATATGCACCATAGGATTTTCTAATCAGGGTTCTAAAACCTAGTAATAATAAAAATAAAAAGCGAAATCAGGGGGTGTTGGGTTGGTATGTGGGAGGGAAGCTACACTACAGAAAAAAAACTGGGGAAAAATAAAAAAAACAACATTTTTTTCTGCAAATTGGGTACTGGCAGATAGCTGCCAGTACCCAAGATGGCCCCCAAAAAGGCAAAGGGGGATGGTTAGAGAGATGTTTGAGGGGGGATCAGGGAGGTTGGGGGCTAAGGGGGATCCTAAACAGCAGCATATGTAAATATGCTATACAATTTTTTTAAAAAAACAAAAACAAAGATTCCCTTTATTTTTGTACTGGCAGACATTTTGCCAATACTTAAGATGGCGGGGACAATTGTGGGGTGGGGGAGGGAAGGGAGCTGTTTGGGAGGGATCAGGGGGTGTGATGTGTCAGGTGGGAGGATGATCTCTACACTAAAGCTAAAATTAACCCTGCAAGCTCCCTACAAGCTACCTAATTAACCCCCCCTTCACTGCTAGACATAATACACGTGTGATGCGCAGCGGCATTTAGCGGCCTTCTAATTACCAAAAATCAACGCCAAAGTCATATATGTCTGCTATTTCTGAACAAAGGGGATCCCAGAGAAGCATTTACAACCATTTGTGACATAATTGCTCAAGCTGCTTGTAAATGATTTTTTTTTATTTGATCGCATCTGGGCCTAGATCAATACTTTGGGTTGTCTACTACACTACACTAAAGCTAAAATTAACCCTAGAAGCTCCCTACATGCTCCCTAATTAACCCCTTCACTGCTGGGCATAATACACGTGTGGTGCGCAGTGGCATTTAGCGTCCTTCTAATTACCAAAAACCAACAACAAAAGCCATACATGTCTGCTATTTCTGAACAAAGGGGATCCCAGAGAAGAATTTACAACCATTTATGCCATAATTGCACAAGTTGTTTGTAAATAATTTCAGTGAGAAACCTAAAGTTTGTGAAAAAAATTGTGAAAAAGTGAACGATTTTCTTTATTTGATTGCATTTGGCGGTGAAATGGTGGCATGAAATATACCAAAATGGGCCTAGATCAATACTTTGGGGTGTCTTCTAAAAAAAAATATATACATGTTAAGGGATATTCAGGGATTCCTGAAAGATATCAGTGTCCCAATGTAACTAGCGCTAATTTTGAAAAAAAAGGGGTTTGGAAATAGCAAAGTGCTACTTGTATTTATGGCCCTATAACTTGCAAAAAAAGCAAAGAACCTGTAAACATTGGGTATTTCTAAACTCAGGACAAAATTTAGAAACTATTTAGCATGGGTGTTTTTTGGTGGTTGTAGATGTGTAACAGATTTTGGGGGTCAAAGTTAGAAAAAGTGTGTTTTTTTCCATTTTTTCCTCATATTATATAATTGTTTTATAGTAAATTATAAGATATGATGAAAATAATGGTATTTTTTGAAAGTCAACTTAATGGCAAGAAAAACGATATATAATATGTGTGGGTACAGTAAATGAGTAAGAGGAAAATTACAGCTAAACACAAACACCGCAGAAATGTAAAAATAGCCCTGGTCCCAAACGGACAGAAAATGGAAAAGTGCTGCGGTCATTTTGCAAATGTTAATACATCACATTGTTCTTTAATGTAATCTGAAAAACACAGTAATCACTGACCTTTTTAACCGTCACAATGCTGCCATCCAAACAGAAAATTATGAAATATGATTTGAACTAGAGCTAAAAACTCATGTGATTTTCATAATTAATTTAGTTAATTGCACAAACAACACACCTGCATTTCTTACAGCTGATAAACTCACCTAGATGACCTAATCAGAGATTCATTTGGACATACCATCGTGCTTGTCAAATAACGCAATAATAACGAAAATAGGAAATTTTTGAATAAATTATTCAATTAATTGCTCGTAAAATGATGTGAGAATAATCAAATTGTGCAAGTCATGTTTGGTAATGTGTGACGCATCATTTATCCAATTACTAAAATCATTCACAGCTGTCGAACTTGGCATTATAAAAAGGGGCTCTTCAATCATTTTGTTTCATTAGTTTGATCATGGACATAGTGAATGTTGTCCAATTTGTACTGTTCTTAAGGAGACGCAGGGAAAGATTGGTGTTGATGGCTGTGGTGCGACAATGAAGACGCAAGCGGGTGCCAAGGGTTTTCCTGCCTAGGGTTGCTCTTCATGCCCTCAGTGACCGAGAGGTGATCCGTAGATTTTGACTAGATAGGGCCTCTATTGAGAGGCTCTATGTCGAAATCAAGGACTCTCTCGAGCCACTCACTGAAAGAACTAGGGCAATCCCTGGGATGTTGAAATTGCTATCAGTTCTCTATTTCTTGGCAACTGGATCATTCCAGGCTGTGTCAACTCTAGGTGTAGGTATGAGCCAGGCAACCTTCTCATGTCATCTAAAGGTTGTCCTGAATGCTTTACACTAATGCCTAGTCCATCATGTCCACTTCCCAAATACACCAGAGGGGTGGCATGCTGTCAAGCTCCAGTTCTATCTAAGGGGTGGATTGCCAAGGATATTGGGGGCCATACACTACACACATGTATTGGTGCAGCCTCCCAGGGGTACAGAGGAGCCATACCGGGACAGGAAATTCAACCACTTGCTGAATATCCAGGTCATCTGTGATGCCAGGTTGAGGATAATGAGTGTATGCTCCGGACTCCCTGGCTGCAAACATGATTCTTTCATCCTCTGGAATTCTGTCATCTACCATCGGTTCCAGGATGGCCAAATGCCAGAGGGAATCCTGATAGGTAAATATCTCTTAGATACTTTAACATATGTGGCGTCCCTTAGATTCCGATTGGCTGATAGAATTCTATCAGCCAATCGGAATTAACGTAGAAAAAATCCTATTGGCTGATGCTGGCATTCTATTGGCTGTACCGGGAGAAGGCTTCATCCAAGCGGCATCTTCTATCTTCATCCATCCGACGAGGAACGGCTCCAACTTGAAGACCTCCAGTTCGGAACATCCTTCTAGGCCAACGACTAACAACGAATGATGGTTCCTTTAAATGACAACATTCAAGATGGTGTCCCTCGAATTCTGATTGGCTGATAGGATTCTATCAGCCAATCGGAATTAAGGTAGGAAAAATCCGATTTGGTTGATGCTATCAGCCAATTGGATTGAAGTTCAATCTGATTGGCTGATTGGATCAGCCAATAGAATTGACCTTGCATTCTGTTGTTCCAAAAAATGGACAGACATAATAAAACAAAATACAAATAAAAATTAACAAAATAAATAAGGACAGACATAATAAAACAAAATTAAAATTAAAAATAACAAAATAAATAAGGACAGACATAATAAAGACAAATAAAAATTAAAAATAACAAAATAAATAAGGACAGACATAATAAAACAAATTAAAAATTAAAATTAGCAAAATAAGTAAGGACAGACATAATAAAACAAATTAAAAATAAAATGATAACATTAAAAACCCCAATAAAATGAGCAATTAAAACAGCCTAATCATTGTTTTTTTGGCTGATGGGGAGGGGTGGTGAACTTTCCCTTGTTCCCCTTCTCCCAAAAGTTAAAAACAATTGATGATTAAAAATACGGTTGTCTTTGTCTGCCCTCTCCCGATGTTGGAGTTCTCCCTGCT